>NC_045602.1:75611964-75973214 GCF_009762305.2 Zalophus californianus
TTTGCATTTCCCTGATGATGAGCGATGTTGAGCATCTTTTCATGTGCCTTTGGCCATCTGTATGTCTTCTTTGGAAAAATGTCTATTCAGGTCCTCTGCCCATTTTTCAATCAAATAAAAATTTTAAAAGTGAACTAAAACAAGAGGTCTTCTAAGCGTTCCCTCCCTGGTAAATATTAATAACAAATGAATAGGACTCTGTTTATGACTTAGGGACATGCTTACCCAATACTGTGTCAAAAGAAAAAACCACCCTGACAATTATGGAGCTAGGTAGTCAGATAGCTGGAGATATACATGGCTAGGAAAACTACCATGTAGAAACCTAGCCTACCCTCTATAAATTTTTTCTAACCTACCCTCCAGAAGTCTTTCTCACAAAGACTACAAACTACATGTACATTGTGATTCTCAAGAAGGGCAAAGTGCCGGGCACCTGGGTAGCTCAGTCGGTTAAGCATCTGCCTTCAGCTCAGGTCATGATCCCAGAGTCCTGGGATCGAGTCCCGCATCAGGGTCCCTGCTCAACAGGGAGTCTGCTTCTCCCCCTCCTCCCCCTCCCCCCTGCTTGTGCTCTCGTTCTCTCTCTCTCTTTCTCTCATGCTCTCTCTCTAATAAATAAATAAAATCTTTTCTTTTAAAGATTTTATTTATTTATTTGACAGAGAGAGACACAGCGAGAGGGGGATCACAAGCAGGGGGAGTGGGAGAGGGAGAAGCAGGCTTCCCGCTGAGCAGAGAGCCCGATGCAGGGCTCTATCTCAGGACACTAGGATCATGACCTGAGCCGAAGGCAGACACTTAACGACTGAGCCACCCAGGCGCCCCAAATAAATAAAATCTTAAAAAAAAAAAAGGCAAAGTGCCAAATCCAGTGCCAGTGATGCATACCACCAGCTCCCCACTGACACTGGGGCCTACGACAGTCTCAGGGCCACTGACCATCAACCACATGTAAAAACTGTATAATGCACTGAAACCTAAAATTTATTTTTTAACAAAACTTGTAAATTATCTATGCCCAAGCCCAATATTCTGCCACTGACTGACATTTTAAGCCTCTTTGTACTCCCCCCCCGACATAATATGAGGCTAGAATGATTTGATCTCTGATTTCTTATCTCATAAGAGTATTGGGAGAGTAATACGTTGACATCTAACATGGTCTGAGCTCCATGGAGAAATGTGCTATTTTAAAACAAAATATTTTATATTTTTCACTGGTAAAATGAATTGCTCCCTTTTTTCCACAGAACTGTCCTAGCTATTTGATATTTTATCACAGCTTTCACTCAAAAAAATTAATACTCAATTTGGAAGTTAAAGAGTACCTACTTTTTATTTCCAAATGAAAAGAACATTGCTTATTCCAGTTATAAAACCAGTACGTGCCATAAAAAAATCAAATGATACTGGAAAGTATAAAGGAGAAAGTAATAATCATTCATAACCCCAATACCCCAAGAAAACATGATGAACATTAAGATATAGTTCTATGCATGACCTATGTACACACGTACTTAATGGATATCTATGTATTTTACAGAAATAAGATCATATTCCCAAAGTGATTTTTTAACCCAATATGATTTAGAGATCTTGAACAGCTATATAATACTCCATTTCCATGGATTATCCATAATCCACCCGTCAACTAAAATTTAAGATTGATGCTTTTACCAGTTGTTCTTTGTGCTACAATGAATTCTTCTATATTCCATCTTCCTATAATGGTTTCATTAGTTTTTAGAAAATTATTAATCAAAATTATATGGATACTTAAAATTATGAAAAATATCACCAGATCACCTCTAAAAGTAGAATAACTTACCCTCCAACCAACAGTAGTTGAAAAGACCCATTTCCCTGTAATTCACTGATTATTGCCTATCTTCTCTCATTTTGCCTTTTTGATGAACGAAAATGATATCTCAGTGTTTTAATTGCATTTCATTACTTCATTCCTAGTAAAATAATCATTTGATGTGTTGTTTGTAGAGCATTGGTATTTCTTTTGTGAAATAACTTGTCCTAACTTCTGGCTAAGTTTTGTCTTTTTCTTATAGATCTGCAATCTGTTTTTGCTATTGCTTTGTGGGAGCTCTTTATTCAATAAAGAAAATACATCTTTGTCTGCATGTATGTCACAAATAATAACCAGTTTGTCATTTGTCTTTCAACTTTTTTGATGCTTTATAAATCTTTATTTAGTTAATATATTCACCTTTAAATTCATGGGGTTTGGGCCACACGTAGAAGGGCCTTCCTTATTTTAATATTATAAAATTATTTATCTGAAATATCTAGGAGTGAGGATTTTTACTTAAATATTAATCCAACTTAAATTTATATTGCTACATAACATAAAGGAGAGATTCAGCTTTGTTATTTTTTCTAAATTTCTAATAAATGGTTCCAGACACTATTTGTTGAAGAATCCATCCTTTCCTCTCCTACTGAAATTCCATCTTCAACATATGATAAATCACATATATTTATCTTTCCAAACCCTCTATTCTAAAACATTGCTTTATATGTGTATTTCTGCATTGACACTCACTGTTTTAATTACGTGGCTTTACACCATGTTTTCACATAACAGAATAATGTAAAAATATTAAGGACGGCACACACTAAAAATATTTCCTATCTTGTGCTATTTTCCTTTTTTTTTTTTTAGGATTTTATTTATTTGACAGAGACACAGCAAGAGAGGGAACACAAGCAGGGGGAGTGGGAGAGGGAGAAGCAGGCTTCCCGCCAAGCAGAGAGACCGACGTGGGGCTCGATCCCAGGACCCTGGGACCATGATCTGAGCCGAAGGCAGACGCTCAACAACTGAGCCACTCAGGCACCCCTTGTGCTATTTTCCAATATCAAATATATTGAAAAGGTTCAAGAATAACAAATGAGACAGATGATATTAATACTAATACACATATAATTTACACAGAGCTCTCACATTACCTAACATTATGTTTACCACACTATAAGTTATTGTTTTTTATTCAATCATAATAAGGAGTTAAGATTTGTTCAAAGACTTGCCTAGACAGCTAGTAAATGGCAGAACTAAAACCTGAACTTCATATTCCATGATCCTTCCATGAACCCACTAAGTTAAAAAGAGAGCAATTATCTATAAAAGCCCAAATTTCTCACTTTTTAATCAAAGAGGTACTTTGATTATACCACGTATATATTTTATATACATACATGTATATCTACATACACTTGGATAGGCATATATGTATTATACACCTATACACATACATGCACATACATGCACGTGCATGCACACACACACTTTTATTTGAATGAGGAAAATATTTTTAAATCTAAGCTGATATACCTGAAGCTTTTGATATTCCACTGATATTACAGGCCTAACTATGTAACACAATAACAATGAAACAAAAACTAAAAATTCGGACTATATTTCCTGAGAGATGGTTACCTTCTCTTAGTTTCCCAAATGCAGTTAAAATGCATAAGATCCTTAGTTATTACTAAACTGAAAGAGATCCGTTTTGGATACATCACAAAACAGGTCCTGCTATCAGACACTAGGAAGGATCTAGAAGCAGGAGACTGTACCTGTGTGCATTAAAAGTCCAGGTCAGTCCTGGGATTCATTGGGGGGGGTAAAGAATTACCATTGTCACATGTGAGAGTATACAAGGCAGAGGGTCCACAAATTTCTCCAGGAGACTGAGATACCAACCCCATGTCATTTAGCCCAGCCAGAAGAAAAAAATGTTTTTCAAAGAATGGCAGAAGGGGTCTTACCAATACATTCCCCAAATTTAAGCTGCAGTGTTCACCAGGGATCCTGATTCACACACTAGGTTATTGCAGTGATATATTATTACTGACTTCCTATCCTTTAAAGGCTTATACATATTATATTGCATATACTGTGCACAATAAATTGTATAAGTATTACCTCATCTGCTCAAGCTGTCAAATGAAAGATGATATGCTAAAAAAAAAAGTCCAAATGAAGCTATTATAACCCCAACACTAATGAGATTTTACAAATACCAAATAGTTATATTATATACTATAACAACCAAACTTGAATCAACTAAGCCTTGGAGAGAATCACATTTTTAAAAAATTCATTTCATTAGAGGAAAGAGATGACTTTGGAGAAAGAGAAAGTGGGTTTGGAAGAGACACAGCATAGTGGGGCTTCTTTGATTAGAGGTTAGGGACTTGCTGGAAAGGAGACTGTGCTCACAGGGAAAGCAGAAGTAAGCGATCTACTCTGGTGCTTGCAGAGTACTCCCCTGTTACCCAGAGTATTCGAGTGACCTGTTATGTGAAACACAGAAGCAGCCAGCACTTCATCTGAGGTGAAGGATGCCATCCTATACTTCTCCCTAGGTAGCAAGATGGTATCTCTTTCCAGGCATGATGAATCAACAGCAGACATAACCTCTCCAGAGAACAGCTTTGATATTTGAAAAGGAAGCAGGTTCTGAAGTAGTAGAATCTAAAAAATGAAATATGCATACCTATTCCTAAATAGAGGTAAGCAAAAAGGGAGCCTGGCTTTCAAAATAATGTGTTTCCCACAATAGCAAATATATTCTATAGAGCAGTAAATCATTATGCCAAAATGATTGTCTGAGATTCATTTTTTTTTTTTCTGAGATTCATTTTTAATTTCTTCTTACAACATTCGAAGAAATTCAAACTCTGAAAGGATAGCTCAAAAATATAAAACACTTTACAGGTCATATATTTAAAAACACAAAATGCTTCTAAATAATAAAGGTAAATATAAAAAATATTTTCTAATATATCAGGAAATAAGAAACTATCTAGAAGTTTCATTTATTATCCAAAATTAAAGATTTTTTTGTATCTTTTTGGTTAGAGAACAAATTCAGGAAGTAAAACTGAACCTTTCATCTTTGAAAATTTACAATGAATAAAATCATTACTTGGTTTTAACAATTAACTTAAAATTGAGATTAATGGTTCTATTAAACCATGAATATATTTTGTGTATATACATGTATATATACACACACACACATATGTATTTTGTACATATACACATATCAGGTTTTTATAACTATACAATATTTTCATTATTTTTTTTCTAGTATCAGGAAGTTTTATTAACCTGGAAACTATCTTGAAACAAATGAATAATTCCATCTATTGGTTCTCTCATAGTATTAGAAATTTTTCCTCATTTAAATATCTTTCAGTGTACCCTCAGTGTACTACCACGGTGGTGATTTAGAATAGATATTCTTTTTTTTTTTTAAGATTTTATTTATTTATTTGACAGAGAGAGCGAGAGAGCACAAGCAGGGGAGACAGTAGAGGGAGAGGGAGAAGCAGGCTCCCTGCTTGGCAGGGAGCCCGATGTGGGACTCGATCCCAGGACTCCAGGATCATGACCTGAGCCAAAGGCAGTCGCTTAACCAACGGAGCCACCCAGGCGCCCTACATAAATAAAATCTTTAAAAAAAGAAGAATATCGGGGCGCCTGGGTGGCTCAGATGGTTAAGCATCTGCCTTCGGCTCAGGTCATGATCTCAGGGTCCTGGGATCGAGCCCCACATTGGGCTCCCTGCTCAGCGGGGAGTCTGCTTCTCCCTCTGACCCTCCCCCCTCTCATGTTCTCTCTCTCTCTCATTCTCTCTCTCAAATAAATAAATAAAATCTTTAAAAAAAAGTTTTTATTTATCTATTTGACAGAGAGAGAGCACAAGCAGGGGGAGGGGCAGAGGGAGAAGCACACTCCCCACTGATCAGAGAGCCCAACCAACACAGGGCTCGATCCCAGGACCCTGAGATCATGACCCGAACCGAAGGGCAGATGCTTAACAGACTGAGCCACCCAGGCGCCCCTGGAATAGGCATTCTTATACAGAACTCTTGCTATCAAGATTAACAAGACCAAAAGTATCCCTTTATATAAAGCCAGAAGTATAAAAATTAAACTTATATTTAAAACAAGGCAAAAAAATTAACTCAAAAATAACTCAGGAAAATCTATTTTTTGTATTGATGAATTGCTGAATATATTAAATATATGAGAAATAAATCAAATGGAAATTTTTAAGCACACATCTTCATATGTTTACATGATGAAAACTTACCGTTATTTTTCAAGTTATTTATTCCGATTATATTGGACTGTAAAACAGAATTATGATTGTAGCGCCCTCTGCTGGGATTTCTACTCACAAACTCAACCTAATACCACTATTAGTATAAAATCAAACATTTGAGGCGTCAAGCAATAAATCACTTTTTCTATCACTGATCACTTTAAGCCTTGGCAAAGATATATAAAAGTTATAATCAATATTTGCGCTATTGTAACAGGATTTTACCAATTTATCATTAAGTAAAATATAAGTACAGATTTTTTTTTAAATAAGAGGATAATATAAAAGTTACACCAAACAACATGTTTTAATAAGTCTTTTTTTGTCACCACTTCTATCATTTGGCAATATATTCAGGTTCTTAATGCAACATTTGTAACAAGACATTTGAATAAATTATTATTTTGGTAATCTTATCTATTTTTTCCTGCTTTGTATCAGGAAAAAGTTCAATCAAAATAGCTTATTTTAAAACATGAGAACAAACTTAATAATATTATCTTCATTATTAGAAAAAGATGGAAGACATTTTAGAGGCACTCATCACCAGTAATAATTAATAAATAGCTTCCATTTACTGAGTGTCAACTATGAGGAATGTAGTATATGCTATATACTTTCTATATAGTCTATCCAGTTCTAAGAAATAATATAAATTGATATAAACTGACATAATATAAATTGCTCAAGATGAATTTCAGAGCCAAGATTCAAATGTAGATGAGTCTCATTCCAAAGACTCAAACCTTCCCACCAAACAATACAACATCAGTGAAAAAATATCTTTTGCATGCAATTTCTCCATTTGTCAATACAACAACTGGGGGTGGATGAAGGTAGTGTGGAACAAGTTGATGAGAAAAATGTCAGAGAAGGACAAGATAGTTATTCATGTATAAAATAATAGCATAGACCTTTAGGAATGTATTTTTATTTTTACATAATGCTGCCAGCTAGTGGCCCTATTTCATACTGAGCCACTGGAAACAATGCTTGATTTTTCCATCACTGAATCAAAAATTCCACATTTAACATTCTGGTATCATGTTCCTAAACTATACATGCATAAGCCTGACTTAATGTTATTTCACCTTACCCCAGAACTAAAGGAGAATGTCTCCTCAACCACCACTAGCCCTAATCCCCAATAAAATGAGATATGCCTAAGTGGGAAAGAATTCAGCAAGTGCCAACATGTAGAAACTAAAAGGTACACTTGTAACTATCTATGAAAAAGAAACCCATATTATTTAAATATTTTTGGGTAATTTGGGGATACTTATAGATTCCTTAGTGACAAAATATATAATTATTTTTATATATTATCAAAAGCTTGCCATATATGGACATAAAAACAAAATTACTGCCTGAGTATCGCTGAACATTATTCTATGCAGATCTAAAATGAGAGGGCATCTGATAAAGTAGTACTGTTAGCAAAGTATGTTATTTTAGTTCAGAGAATACAGTTATGAAATTTCCTTTGAGAAAAAAAGTATTTGAGTACAATTTTTACATTTAAAAAGGTCATATTAAAAAAAGAAAATAAAAATAAAAGGGCCATATTAAACTGATAATTCACTATGTTAAGAAAAATATCCTAAGTAACACACATGAAGAAATACACAGCTCTGATCATCGTATATTGCTTAACACAGTGATATAAAGATATTCTTGGCTGATTTCTTTCATCCTGTGGCATGATAATTATTTAAATGATTCTCTCAATGGAGAAATCTAACACGACAATCAGAAGCTTAGATGAAAAGACAACGTGTTCTATAGTATAATGCTGCATAAAACAAAAACCGTCCGGCATTGTATTAACAGCAAGGAAAACACACGTTCTGGTTTTATTCCAAAGTGAAAAAAGAGAAGAAGCAGGAAGTGGAAAAGAAAGTACCTAAAACACAGCAAAGAAAAAAGAGACAGTCGATCTGCTGGATTAACTGAGAAGGTCAAAATGGAAACAAGAAACAAAAGAGATAGTACTGGAGAGTCCAGTGTTCCTTCTGACCTACATTCTGTCACACACACACACACACACACACATGCACCCACACACACACACTCACACAACTGCAAAGTGTAAAAATAGCCTTAACCCACTTTGTAGGTCCATCTTATATGAAGCTTATCTCACAGCTAAAAACAGTAAGAGTTTATATTATACACACACATACGCACACACATCACTATAATAAAAATCAGTGAAAAAAACACAAATTATAAATTCACTTTTTAAAACACTAAAAATAGTTCCTCAAAGGGAACATATAACTTACAAACATTGCCTGTATTGTCAAAGCTGGTAAGAACATCTTCAACATTCAAAGATCCATTATTACACCTAGAAAGAAATAAAGCATTTTCTTTAATGATTCTGAAATATTAAGATTTATTAAATTTTTTTAAAACCTGAGACTGTGTATTGTGATATACCCACCCAATACAAATAAACCCTTCCCTGTTATATTTTCAAAATATTTTCTGCCCACTAGAGGGAGAAGGAAAAGAAATAACAGAACACATTTCTCAGAATATTTAATGTAATGATATTCTTGATGATTAATGTACATTTTAAAGTACTAGTAAATAATTTTTATTGTTGTTTTAGCTATATAAAGGTGAGGTAGATTATTAAAGACAACAAAACAAAACCTTACTTTTGAGAATCTCAAAAGAAAAATAAGTCATCAACCTCCAGAACCACACCCAACAATAAATAGATTTCCTCTATACCAGCCCAACAAATTCAGAACTTCAGTCAAAAAGAACTAACCAACCTTCAGGTCTGCACAATCCACAATTAGAAGGTTCTAAATGTCAGGGAGTGCAAATCGTTTTTTATCTTTTCCCCACTAACTTTAATACCACTCCCTTTAATTCTAATCTCTATTCACTTGACAGCCTGCCCCTGAAATACCTAATTTGATTACTGATATTTTATTAATACTTACAAAAGATGCTATTCTTCATATACAAATGGGCCCAAATGTTAGTAGGTCATAGGGTTTGAGATACTTTTCCAGTGGTGATTAAAAAAAAAAAAAATCTGTTGGGGTGCCTGGATCTCAGTCGGTTAAGCATCCTACTCTTGATTCCAGCTCTGGTCATGATCTCAGGGTCGTGAAATTGAGCCCCAAGTCGGGCTCTGTGCTGAGTGTGGAGTCTGCTTAAGATTCTCTCCCTCAATTATGCTAAGTGAAGTAAGTCAATGAGAGAAAGACAATTATCATATGATTTCACTCATATGTGGAATTTAAGAAACAAAACAGAGGATCATATGGGAAGGGAGGGAAAAATAAAATAAGATGAAATCAGAGAGGGAGACAAACCATAAGAGACTCTTAACTATAGGAAACAAACTGAGGGCTGCTGGAGGGGAGGTGGGTAGGGGGATGGGGTAATTGGGTGATGGGTATTAAGGAGGGCACGTGATGTAATGAGCACTGGGTGTTATATGCAAATGATAAGTCATTGACCTCTACCTCTGGAACTAATAATACACTATATATGCTAATTTAAAAAAAAAAAGACCCTCTCCCTCTCCCTATGCTCTTCCCCCCACTCCCCACTCACACTAACAACAAAAGTTGTTGTAACTTATTTTTCACAAGCACTTTAAGCTACTCTAGAACTGAGGACTTTTGAGCTTTTCCCAAGAATGGCCTATGGAGTAAGGAGGACTAAGGAGCAAGTCACTGGGGCAGATAATTATGTGAAGAGGGGGAAAAAAGCTACTAGAGGAAAAGTCTGAAGTCTAAAGATAGCAAGAGTTTGGAACTAGAGGTTAAAAATAAGCCAGGGCTAAATATGATATCAAAAGCACAAAAAAAAAAAGAAAAAGAAAAAGAAAAACTAGATAAGCTGAATGTCATGAAAATTAAAACTTTTGTCCATCAAAGGACACTATCATTGAAGTGAAAAGACAACCCACAGAATAGAAGAAAATACATGCAAATCACTAGGTCTAGTATCCAGAATATATAAAGAGCTTTCATGATTCAACAACAAAAAGATGACCCAATTAAAATGGGCAAAAAATGGACATCATTAATCATCAGGGAACTGCAAATCAAAACCACAGTGAGATATCACTTCATACCCATGAGGATGGCTAAAATAAAAAATAATAATAAAGGAAAAATAACAAGTGCTGGCAAACATGGAGAAAAACTGGAACCCTGAAATACTCCCAGTAGGAATGCAAAATAGAGTGCAACCATTGTGGAAAACAATTTGGCCATTCTTTAAAATGTTAAACAAAGATTTACCACACAACCCAACAATTTCACCCTTAGGTACATACCTAAGAGAATTAAAAACTTACACAGTCACACAAAAACTTACATATGAATGTTCATAGTAGCATTATTCGTAATAGCCAAGAAGTGGAAACAACTCAAATGTCCATCAACTGATAAATGGATAAACAAAATGTGGTATTATCCATGACACAATATTATTCAGCCATAAAAAAGTAATGAAATAATGATACATGCTATAACCCAGATGAATCAAAAACATTACTCTAAGTGAAAGAAGCCAGACATAAAAGTCCACATATTATATGATTGTATTTATATGGAATGTCCAAAATAGGCAAATCCATATAGACAGAAAGTACATTAGTAGTTGCCAGGGTTTGGGGGGGAGGAGGAAGATGGAGAATCACTACAAATGGGCATGGGATTTCTTTATGGAGTGAAAAAAAATCTCTAGAATTAGTGGTGATGACTGCACAACATTATGAATGTATACTGAAAACCATCGAATTTCAGTTTAAAACGGTTAATTAGAATGGTGAATTTAATGTTATATGAATTTTATCTTGATTAAAAAGAAAACTGGTCCCCCCCCCAAAAAAAGAAAGGAAAAGCCAGAGAGTAAAATGGGCCCTAAAAGGCTTTAGAAGAAGAAGAAAGAAGAGAGGTTTTCAGAAGGAAAAGGTTTGAAAAACTTGATTCTAGATGCAACATGCTTTGGAGGTCTTTCAAAAATAAATGGCTAAAGAGTGAAGTAAATCAGACAGAGAAAGACAACCATATGATTTCACATACAAGTGAAAGCACATGAAAGGATGGACATCATTAGTCATCAGGGGACTGCAAATCAAAACTGAATAAACAAAAACAGACTCATAGATGCAGGAACAAACTGTTGTTTATGGTGGGGAGGAGGGTGAACCAGGTGAAGGGCCTAAGAGGTACAACACTTCTCATAATTGGGGCACCTGGGTGGCTGAGTCAGTTGAGCATATGACTCTTGATTTAGGTTCAGGTCATGATCTCAGGGTCGTAAGATTGCGCCCTGCATCAGGCTTTGAGCTCAGCATGGAGTCCGCTTCAGATTCTCTCCCTCTCCCTCTGCCCCTCCCCCCACTCGCACACTCTACTCTCTCTCAAAAATAAATAAATAAATAAATAAAATCTTTAAGAAAAAAACAAACTGGGGCGCCTGGGTGGCTCAGTCAGTTAAGCGTCTGCCTTCGGCTCAGGTCATGATCTCAGGGTCCTGGGATCGAGCCACGCATCGGGCTCTCCGCTCCGCGGGAAGCCTGCTTCTCCCTCTCCCACTCCCCCTGCTTGTGTTCCCTCTCTCGCTGTGTCTCTGTCAAATAAATAAATAAAATCTTTAAAAACAAAACAAAACAAAAAAAACTTTTTATAAAACATAAATAATTCATGGGGATGTAATGTACTGCACAGGGAATATAGTTAATAATATAATAACTTTGGATGGTGATAGACGGTAACTAGACTTATCATGGGGATCATTTCATAATGTATAAAAATGCTGAATCATTATGATGTACATCTGAAGCTAATAAGATAGAGTAAGACAGTTACATGCATCATATATATGTAAGCAAACTACATAACCAATCGTGATTGGAGTTTAAAACAAGCTAAAAAACTAAGTTATATTAGCCCATATCTATGATTTAAGTTCTACGAAAACATGATTCAATGGATTAGTCTTTTAATTTTCTGCATACACTGGATCATATTTGAAAGGTTCTACAAAGTTCCTTCTAAAATATAAAATAAAATGCAAGAGAACAAAAGCTGTTTTAATACTCACCTCTGCTGTTAGTATCACTACTAACATTAATACTATACTTTGTTTTTAAAGTAGGCTCCATGCGGAGCTTGAGTCATGAGATTTACCTGAGATCAAGACCCTGATCTGAGATCAAGAGTCAGACGCTTAACCGACTGAGCCACCCAGACACCCCTAAAACTATACTTTTTAAATATAAATTCAGTATTCATATTTGTCTCAGATGCCAGCCTTGTCAAACTTTAAATGGGCACCTATGATATACCACATATGTAATGATAATCTTCCATACATCTAATTTCATAAGCATACCATTCCCATCACTAGTTATTTCATGAGCACTCAGAGTACATACTAAATTCAGTGGGATGAAGCTTTTATGTTTTCCTTTCCCTAGAGAAGCAATATGTGACCTGACTGCAGTGCATCTGTTGTACTAAAAAGATGCACCACAGTCAAAGACAAAGTCATTCCTGATGTCTTGCCCATTATAAGCTCCCAGGACAAGCCAAAACTTAAAAGCTCTAGGCTTCTAATCCAGCAATTACCATGGCAACAGTAGTCTTATTGAAAGAAAAGGAGGAGAGTTCAGCCCTCTCAGCTTTTTCTACACCTGTGACATACACACATTTATCAGTGATTAACTTGGGAACTTCTATGTTCCAAATATAATGCAAGTATTTAAAGCTTCCAGAATATGTAAAGTCTTACTGCACTGAAATTGAGTTGAAATCTGGAGAGTGGAAAACAATTTCTAGCACTGATGCAATAAACACTGTTTATAACAAAATATTATAACAAATTGCAGATTATACAACAGCAGGATGGGGGGTAGCTTTAAACATCTCCTGGATGGAGGCGCCTGGGTGGCTCAGTCATTAAGTGTCTGCCTTCAGCTCAGGTCATGATCCCAGGGTCCTGGGATGGAGCCCTGCATCGGGCTCCCTGCTCGACGGGAAGCCTGCTTCTCCCTCTCCCACTCCCCCTGCTTTTGTTCCCTCTCTCTCTGTGTCTCTCTCTGTCAAAATAAATAAATAAAATCTTTAAAACAAAAAATCTCCTGGATGTTCTCTATACAAACGTCTATCTAATTATAAGAACCTCTTCCTATAAGGTTCTAAGAAATAAAAATAAAGTACCAGAAAGACAGAAAGACTTTGCCAAGGAATAAAGTAGCAGTCATACCCTGGATTTTAATTTCCTAACTTTCAGTACTTCACTTAGGAACAAAGAGTCAACTATCCTCAGATACACAGAAAAGACAACACATCTTGGGGATTTTGTCTAACTTTTACCTTGTCCAAACTTTTGCCTCTGATAAAAAGCCACTAAGGGAAATTCTCTGTTCCTTCATTTTATTTTTCTATTCCCACTTGCCTACTTCTCCCTGCTATTCCTTCATTTTAAATATCATCATACAAGGCTGACAAAAAATAAGTTTTAATTTAGGCCACTGCTTATATACCTTTCAATAATACAAACAAAATACAACTATGTACTTTGAATTCACAAATATCTAGTTATTTATCCTCTTAGGATACTCATTTCAAGCCTAATAAAACTTTAAAGAGACAGAAATTAATACACAGGGAAATTTTAAGGATACAACAAATATTGATAACAATTATTAATCACTACATGCATCATCCCTGTTGAACTGGAGCAGGTGACGTCAGATGATAAGAACTAAGAAAGTGAAAATGGGGTTTATATTTATACTCTCTGAGGATCAAAACCTCTCAAATGCTCAGCCCTTTATGAGAATCCAGAAACAGAGCCATCACATAACATGTATTGACCACAGTTCCCCTAGAGACTGTGATGGTCTAAGAGCCACTGATAATTCTGCCTTGCACTTTCTTCCCCTGGATATTTTTTAGTGCCTTTGCCCTCATCTGAAATGACTTCTCCCTTTCCCTCAGAAGTTCCAACTACTTCCAGAACGAGTTTAAACTCCTCAAGGCCTTCCGAAAATCACTCTCACCTCTAAACTCCTAATTTGTATGAAGTCTTCCACGCCTTTGGAAATTAGTTATGCATGCCTAATGAGAGTTCTGAGAATGGATGCTTACCCTTCCTTCTTATTTAATATTTTTATTACTTAACTTTTCACATATTTAAAACCCTTGAGGATAATATATCTTACATTTCTTTTTGTTAACCTGTATAGAAGGTACCATTAAATATTTGTTGATTTAAATTTATTTAAAACTATTCACCACTTTTTTTTCAATCATTCCATAGTGCTGATTTAACAAACTTTAAAAAATGTAGATGAAAATAATGGTACTCCATTCCAAAACTACCTTCTAAACCACTACCTTTAGCTACTGCAACTAATTTTTTTAAACTAGAATGCTCACAATTCAAACAATACTGAAGAAGATAAAGGTAGCTAAAGAAATGTCATGGAAGCAGGTTGAGAAAAGAGTTGATATGATATTAAATGAACAAGAATGGAGATCCATGTTGGGCAGATAACAGAAAACAAGAGGAAATGGTAAAAGAAATCAACGTGAACAAAATTGGCAATGGAATGGAATGAACTATTCTTGGCAGATATCCTCCCCTACCTAAGCAACTGCAGTAATTTCAGTGATTTCCTATGCAGTAACAGAATTATGGAGTAAGAAATAGAATGCTCAGAATAATCAATGAGGAAATTAGTTTATCTGGGCCTCAATCCCTTCATCTCTAAAATGAATAAGTGGATACATGATTGCCTCAGGAAAGACAGCATGTGCAGAAGTTGAAAGTGCAGACAGTGACTGTCATTATATAAAATGTTACCAATGGAGATAGCTAGGTGAAGGGTATGTGAACTCCTTGTGCTATTTCTGCAACTTCCTGAACTTTTGTAATTATTTCAACATAAAAGTTTTCAAAAGTACAGGCTGGGTGCCTGGGTGGCTCAGTCGTTAAGCATCTGCCTTCGGCTCGGGTCATGATCCCAGGGTCCTAGGATCGAGTCCCACATCGGGCTCCCTGCTCAGCGGGAAGCCTGCTTCTCCCTCTCCCACTCCCCCTGCTTGTGTTCCCTCTTTCGCTGTGTCTCTCTGTCAAATAAATAAATAAAATCTTTAAAAAAAAAAAAGTACAGGCTGTGGAACCAGACCACTGGGGTTTGAATAGAGGTACAATCATTGGCCGGGTGACCTTGATGAGTGATTTAACCTCTCTGGGTTTCACTTTGCTCATCTGTGAAATGAGGATAATAACAGTATTTACCTCATAAACAGTTGTGTGGGTTAAATAAACTAATACATGTAAACCATTCACAACAGTGCTTGTCATATAGTAGTCACTCAGTGGTCAGCCTTTATTAATGTGGTTATGATCTTTTCAAAATTATTCTAAGATAGTGTTTAGCTCTAGAATACATGTAAGCTATTGTTATTTTTGCACTACTAATGTGGAGAGAAACAAACTAGTTTGAAAAAAGAGAATAAATCCTGAGGCGCCTAGGTGGCTCAGTTGGTTAAGCGACTGCCTTCGGTTCAGGTCATGATCCCAGGGTCCTGGGATCGAGCCCCGCATCAGGCTCCCTGCTCCTCGTGGAGCCTGCTTCTCCCTCTCCCTCTGCCTGCCGCTCCCCCTGCTTGTGCTCTCTCTCTCTCTCTTTCTGTCAAATAAATAAATGAAATCTTTAAAAAAAGAGAGAGAGAGAGAGAATAAATCTTGGTAGCCATTGTGGCCAATGTTTTAGCTTGGTCACCTGTCTTCTCTCCATAAATGAGGGTTCAATGCCATATTTATACAAACAGACTTGCGTTTATTTTTTTGAAAAATGGATATATCACAAAGAACCATGCCATTGGAAAGGCATCTCAGTTTGCATTGGAGCCTGGGTTCCTGCTACATCAGGGTCATCTGCCAAAGAACCACGTCCTGGTTTGAAAACTCTAAAGAACAGAAAATGTCACATTCTCTCGAGCTAACCCTTACCAGGACCTCGAAGATGTCAAGAAATTATTCTTGGCACATTTTACACTTACTGCATCTTGTCACCAGTGGATGTAGAGGGTGTTTTAGAACTTTACACCTGAAGATTGCCACTAGATCACTCGGTTCTTCCTTCTCTTTAATTTCCTTATAGATACTATCTTCCAATTGTTTAATCATCTTCATTTCTACTTTACAGAGTTACTGTAAAGATTACATGAATTAGCATACATCAAGACACCTCGCTCTGTAGGGGGCACATAGTAAGCATGTAATGCATTTTTCCTCCTTTTCTAAGGAAGAACTAGACTATCTCCATCAGAATGTGAGGCAGTTGAGGTACTCGAATCAGAATCTCATAATGAATATCCAGGCAAGCTCACAAATCCCTAGGTTTTTATCTTCTTTTTGGAGTTTTCAATAGTTATGAAACCAGATCCTAATTGTTCTTCTCTGCTCACCCTTGTCAATTTTTATCCAGATCCCAAACTTTAAGCTATTATATCTTTTAAAGCTTAGATATTTTAAACTGAAATAGTTCACGAAACATATACTATAAATAGATATCCTTTTTGAAAAGTTTTTTTTCTTAAAATTATTCACCTCACCTAAACCTTATTCAGTCACATTCCACTTAAAATGTTTTTTGCACTTCTTACAGTTACTGTAAATGTGCTCCTCCCTCCCTTTCAAATTGTGAAATCTTGTCAAAAAAGGAAGATTTTATAAAATCAAACACCTACAGTAATATTGCAACATGCTAGACTATAACTGTGAGAGAAAATTAATTCAGTAAAAATGGTATCTTGTTACTTCAGTTTGCAACTCTCCTGTCTCTTTTTAAATGATTTTTAAAGCCAGAACAGTCTGTATGCTTCTCACAGTATCAGTGTTTTCAGCTGAATTTTCTCCTCCTATTCTTATGATTCTATTCTGAAAGTGACAAAACATGAATGGGAAAAATACCAAATCTTGATTTTTCAGATAACTACTACTTGAAGAGTAGTTTGGAAAATTCTGTGTTCACTTTCAGCCTTCCTTGCCTCCTCAAAAAGAAATGGGTTTTTTGTCAAATGCTATGAGAGAATGGTTAAAAGAACCTTTTGATTTGCAAGCCACTTTGTCCTCAAATGCTGCTACATTCCTGAGAATCTTTTTTCTTTAGTTCTGAGAATACAACAAAACTCAGTTAAAGCAGCAGGATTTCCTAACACAATGCTGCAAAACCCAAGTTCTGATCAAGATTACCTCCAAACTCAATAGAATGAATAATAAGATTCTTATTAGACTGCTTTTCTTCTACAAGAGAAAAATACTTAAAAAAAAAAAATTGTCACCGGAGTGATGGTTTACCTTAAAGAAATACTGTACTCAGGATAGAAGACACTTGTATATCGGACCCATGCACCAACTTCCTCTTCATTTACCCTTTTTTTGGCTTCTGTTACTGAAAACAGATTAAACGATTCAAATCTTCTTATAGATACATGTCGCAGGCAATCATCCAGGTGCTTTTGCTTCAGAACCTTTGAAATAAAAACAAATATTGTGTTCATATTATATAAACACATGTTAGATGTTCAAAGTTTAAGCAGTAAGTAAGATTATTTCATTCCCAATAATAGCAGATTAGATAATGTAAACCAACCTCTTACTGGAGACAACTAGAGAAGATGGACAGAACATATTTTTTTTTAAGATTTTTTTATTATTTATTTATTTGAGAGAGTGGGAGAGAGAGGGACAGAGTGGGAGGGAGAGAGAGAGAGAGAAAGTGAGCAGGGGGAAGAGCAGAGGGAGAGGGACAAGCAGACTCTATGCTGAGTGTGGAGCCCGATGTGGGGCTCAATCCCAGGACCTGAGACTATGACCTGAGCCGAAACCAAGAGTCAGATGCTTAACCAACTGAGCCACCCAGGCGCCCCTGGACAGAATATCTTAAAACATTATCTAAAGGTAGCAGAGAACAAAGAACAAAGCAGACAACTAGTAAAGATTTACCAGTCTAATAACTTAAAAAGGAAATAAATCTAGAGAGGTGAGCCTGGCTTTTGCAATCACTTTCCTTGTGGGGACATTGATCCAATTCCAATAGAAAGAGCTAAGAAGACAAGCAGCACCTTTTACAGCCTGTGGACTTAGGGGATAAAAGTTGAATTTCAAAACCTACTACCTAGGCAGGGGCAGGTATATTGTTCTGAGCCTGTCTCATGCGTGCGTGTCTGTGTGTCTGTTTTAAGATAAATCAGGGGTGCCTGGGTGGCTCAGTCGTTAAGCGTCTGCCTTCAGCTCAGGTCATGATCCCAGGACACTGGGATCGAACCCCGCATCGGGCTCCCTGCTCAGCGGGAAGCCTGCTTCTCCCTCTCCTTCTCCCCCTGCTTGTGTTCCCTCTCTTGCTGTGTCTCTCTCTGTCAAATAAATAAATAAAATCTTTTAAAAAAAATAAAATAATAAAATAAAAACATTTTAAAATATATATATGTATTTCCTACAACTGGAATATCTGTAGGAAAAAATGATATATCTGAGATTCATTTCAAAATAATCTGAGATGGGAGGGTGTGATGAGAGAATAGAGATAAAATAAAGTTGGTCAGGAATTAAAAATTGTTGAAGTTTATGGATATCTGAGTGCTTATTATACTATTATCTCTAATTTTGTATATGTTTGACATTTCCCATAATAGAAAGTTTTTTTGAAGATATAGAACATCCTAATAGTCATAATCAAATGAAAAATAACTAAAAAGTTACCTAAAACACCAAATATATTTGGAAATAAAGCAATATACTTCTAAATAACTTATGAACCAAAAGAAAGAAAACCCAATGGAAATCTGAAAGCATTTTGAACTGAATAATAAAAACACATTTCAAGACATATGAAATGCAGATAAATTCGCACTTAGAGGAAAATTTGTGGAAAGGCTAAAAATCAGTAAGCTAAGCATCCACTGCAATAATTACAAAAAGCAAATTAAGCTCCCTAAAAAAGAGAAATTAATAAAGTAGAAAACAAAAATATAGCTAGAAGGATTAAAACACCAAAAGTTGGTTCTTTGAAGAGATTAATAAAACTGACAAATCCTTGATAACACTAAGAAGAAAAAAGAGAGAAAATATAAATATGAATGTGACACAGGAAGATCACTATAGATCCAGCAGGCATTAAAAAATAGCAAAGGGATATTATAAAAACTATGAAAATTTAGATGAAATGGACAAGTTCCTAGAAGAATACAACTACCAAAACCAACACAAGAAGAGACAAAAAGTCTGAATAGCGCTAAACTATTTTAAAAATATAATGCATAGGTGGGTGGGGGGAAGGGGTAATGGGGTGATGGGCATTAAGGAGAGCACTTGATGTAATGAGCACTGGGTGTTATATACAACTAATGAAATGCTAAATTCTACCTCTAAAACTAATTTAAAAAATTTAAAAAATGCAATGCATAAATAAAAATCTTACCAAAGAAAACGCCAGGCCCAGATTGCTCATCAGCAAATTACACCAAATGTCTAAGGAAGAATTAATGCATGTCTTACCACACTCTTCACTAAATCTTCAAATAACCCTATGGGATAGATACTAATTATATGAGAGAAGAAACAAGGGGGTGTTAATTTGCTGAACATCAGAGAGCTATGAAAAGGCAAAGAATCACACTCTCTTTCAGCACTGATAGTTTCAAACATATGGCACCGTACTTTAATTTAAATTATACTGTGAAATATTCCCTTAATCAGATTAAGTCAAGTATTAGACCTCTAGGTAAGATTATTCATTCTGTAGGTGTTTGTGAATACGTGTGTAATGGTCATGATACTTTTTCACCTGCCCTACGTCCCTTCCTCTTGGGAACTGCCCCTCCCTCACCCTATGAAATAATCATGGGACTGTTATCTTCCCTGCCACAGGGTGGGCTAATGTTCCAGGTAGCCAAAGTGCCTCATTCTCCTGGACCCAACAACTGGTCCAAGCTTGGCCTATTAGAGTCATTTAATGGACATTATCTGGGTGTTGGGAAAAACGGTCATTTCTCCTGGATCACTAGTTGAGTGCATGATCAAAGCCTGTAGTTGCCAGTAGCCATCTTTGCTATAAGGTAATGAGACCCAACAAAGAGGAAAACAGAATACTATCCAAAGCCTCTATCAATATTGATCCATAGTCTTCATCTGATTAAAGTGAGCACTAGGCTCAAAAGTCAGCAATTTGTCATGTGACCTGGTATCAAATGATGAACTAGGTCAACACGGTTTTTTCTTTTAAAAAAAGGTTAATTACAAAACCAAAAACAATATTGAACAGTTAAAGTGAAGGACCGTTACAGAGCATTGAAGCCCTGTGGGGAAAGGGAATGACAGAATTATGAAGAAGAAAACAAGCAGACACAGTAGATATCATGAGGATGTGCCATAAGACAGAGAGCTGCATATCTCTATCACTGTTTAGATTCCTGAGTTTTCCAGTTCTGGATGCACACAAGACGTGGATGGTCCATTTGAGACATATTCACTAAGAACTTACAAATGTTTAATATACATGGTAGATTAGATTATGGGAAAATATTCACTTCCTTTCTTGCCCTCTTCAAGGAAAGAGTATACTTCTCTGCCTTTTGATTTTAAGCTTGGCCAAGTATCTTACTTTGGCCAACAGGATGTTAGCAAGGGCTTTAAATGTGTTTTGGTGGTTGCCCTTGCTCTCTTATACCTCTGCCATCACCAGGAGAATTTGTCAGCCAACTGGTCCAAGGATTAGAGCCGGTCTGCTGATGACAGCCTATGTCAGTCAACTCCCAGGTGGCCCACAGATGCACAAACAAAATAAATGCTCACTGGTGTAGGCCATTTCAATGTTGTAGTTGCTTGTTACTCATTAACAGCTAACTGATACGATACACTGAGGACTTGATACTATGGGCCATTTAAAGCCTGTTCTTACTCTTAGGTTTTCCACAACACTTAACAACATCTGCTAATAAAAAAAAAAAAAAACAACTAGCCAGGCACCGTGCAACGTGCAGAGGATGGAGATCAATAAAATATCATCTTTTTCCAGGGAGAACTCCCATTCTAGTAAGTTAGATGGACTCTAATCAAATGATCAAAAAATATGATATGGGGTTCACTGGTAGAGTGAGCTGAGGGTCTAACTCAGCCCAGTCAGGAGAGGCTTCATAGAAGACATTAAAATGTAGTTCTGAAAAATGAATAGTCATTCAACAAATAGGAAAGAAAATAAGAAGACTCTAAGCAGAGTACACACGTGTACTAAAACATTAAATGTCAAAACATGTGGGGAGTACAAATGGCAGCCATAGCTAAAGCTTGTCCTGGTTCTGATGTAGATAGCAACTCAGAACGAACATATTTGCTGGTCAACTGGCCTTCTTACTATACTAAGAATCACTGAAATCATCACAATGAGATTTTAAGCATCACTGAAACCATCACAGTAAGATTTGATAAATTTAAGGCCCTAATTGACTACATCGATAATTCAACTTTAACTCATGTTTATTTCATTGTAGAAGGTTCCTATGATAGTAATCTGTGAGGACCTGTATTTCTTACCCTATAATTTTGTAACATTAATAACAAAACCAGATCATCAATGTTTTGGAAAGAGTTTCAAAGCATCCACAAGGAAATAACCACTGAGTTATGTCATGACACCATATGAAAAGGTGACTGGAGACAACTGCAAACAAAGTAACCCTCAAAATACTAAACACAAATCTCAAATAAAGTAGCCGCTGCTGGAAAATTCTTCTCGAAATACAAGTCAGAAATGGAAAGTGTCCTCTTGAGCCAAGTTTTCAGAAGGAAACCTCAGCAAAGGCGTAACACTGGTGTGCAAAACAATAAACAGATTTTACTTCAAGAAGTTTGGCGGGGGAGAAGTTTGGAAAGAGGGTCGGCGATGTCAAATCAGAAATATGTCAAACTTGCATACAACTGAAGCAACAGTAACAGCAGCAACTCTTAAGTACTAGAAAATAACCGCCATTAAACAAACCAATACACCCGGACTAGTCCACCTCGGACACCAAGAATCTCGCTGATCATTTCAAACTACAAGATCAATATGAAAACTTGACATCCCAGCGAAACACAGAGGCAGCAGCTCTTGATACACCTTCCACACTCCGCTGTACCGACAGCACGTGCAACGTCACAGTCCCAACACAGTCAACCACGCAGATCTCCAAGAAAGGGGCCAAACTTTGAGCCAGACTCAGGCTGGCAGATAAGAAGCAGAAGAAATCCGGGGAAAGAAGTAAAACAGAAGCAGGAAAGAGAAGCAGCATAGGACGGGGAGCGGCGGTCCCACCAATTGGATTGGCGAGCAAAGAGAAAAGTCCCCCAGATGCAGACAACTAGCCAAAAGAAGATCTACTTCCATCTGAGTTTCCCAGGAACTCAGCGTTGGCTGCCCCCTCCCCGCCCCACCCTATCTAATTCCTCGCTTTCGGTGGGACCCTTAGTAGAAGCAAGAGGGCGCTTCTCAGGTGGCTCCCAGCAAAACTACGAGGGAACTCCCAGAGCTGCCAAGAGGAGAGTCGCGGCCAGTCGCTCGCCGCGTACCTGCGAGGGAAGTGACCAGATGCAAAGGTGAGGCGGGTGGGCTAGCCCTTACCTGCCGCAGGAGCTTCCACCGGGCGGCTCCCAAGGGCTCCGAGACTTGAAGCCCCCGAGAGGCGCCGCCGTCTGCTGGGCCTTCGCCCACAGCTCGTTCAACCTCGCCGGCCTGGGCGTCCGCGACTCGCGACTCCATCCCGTTAAAGCCGCCTATACCCCGAGTTGTCACAGCCACAGCTCTCCCCTGCCAGGACCTGCCGACTTCTTCCCAGTCAGGACCTGTGAGCCGGACCACCCTCCGACAGCCCTGGCGCGCGCACCCTCCCCGAATTCCGCATTTCCGGTATTCGCGTCTCCTTGGCAACCAGGACAGCGCGGCTTGCGTCATTGCACCATTTTTTCTGGTGGCCATCTTTAGTGAGGGCGGGCCGAAAGGTAAGGGAGTTGTGGCAGAACTCGCGAGACACTGGCTCTTCTTTTCCCCTTGTCCCCTGCCTCTTCTCGAGCCCAGAAGACTAACAAAGAACGAAAAGGCTTAAAACTTTCAGGGTTTAAAAAAAAAAAAAAAAAAACAGGAGAAGAAGCCATTCATGACCACAATAAACATGGCGAAATCTGCTTAGGGCTGGGGCTTGACTGGGGTTACGCAGACCTGCGTGCTGCAAACCAGCTCTGGGCGGCTCTGGATAGGTTGTCGTTCTGCGGATTGCAGAACGCAGACTTCGGCTGGACGCGATCGAGGTAAAGCAAGTGCTCCTTCCTGAAAGCTTTTGGTTCTCGGACTTGCCCTCTCTCGTTTCCGTGTGCAGAGCCCGGCCGACTGTCCTTCAACTTGCGTACGTATGGAGGGTCATACTGTGTACAGGAGGGGTTCTCCCCATTTTCCCCTCACCCAGTCATGCTTCAGTCCCCTGGTCCTCGCTTTTGCGTGGCGTCCCTTCTCGGCGTAGCACAAACTGCCGCCACCCCCTACTCCCAGCCTCCTTGCACTCACTTCGCCTCATCCCTGGGGTGGGGAGTTGCACCGAGAAAACGGGTGAGTCCCCCCGGGAACACCCATTCGTTTCCCCCACCCCCATCCCTAGCCTTGCATACTGTCTTCTCCCTGCGGATGAAAATGGATGAATTGAGGCTGCCGGCATGCTTATGATTTAGGTCCTTACGGGCCCCTGTTACAGGGCCTTGGCGGGCGGGGGTTGGGGATGGTTAGTGTTGGCAGCTGATCTCTTACCCCCACTCGCCCGTTATTTTGCTGCGACACAGAAAGAGGTTCGGGGGTGGAGGTGGCGGAGGCGTCGTAGTGGATCACATCTCTAGTAAATCTGACGCAGTATTGTACCTTTGATACCGAGGGGCGTTTTGTGGAAGACGTCCATGATGACATGCAACAGTGTGCAAGATACTTTGATTTCTCTTATAATAATAGTAGCCAGCATTTATTGAGTGCACACTACGTGCCAGGCACTGTATTAAGATCTTTACATAAATGTCTAATTTTATTCTTACAACAACTCCATAAGGTAAATGGTGTCATCTCAGTTTTGCAGATGAAGAAACTGAGGCACAGGTGGTGAGTGCCGGAGTGACGGCCTGAACCCAGGTGTCTCCCTTAATTACTTATTAGCCTTACTTTGATGGGTTAATAAGAACCATCTTTTCAACAGAAACCAGAGGTGGCCTCACATTATATTTATTCATCCTGAAGTGATGTGTTTTGTTTTAACTAAAGAGCTAAGTATCTTTTCCAACGTTAAGTTGTTGTTACGTCCAAGATTTGGAACCAAACCGGATTGGACATTTTGTTCTGCTACTTTCTGTCCAAGTGACCTAGGGCTCTTGTCAAAACCTCCCAGAGCCACAGCTTGCTCACCTGTAAATTGAATGTTATAATGGCTATTCTTATCGGGTCCTTATGAAGTTTAAATTAGACAAAGTATATGAAAATGTCTGGCACGAAGCAAACACTCAACACTCCCCTACCTTTATTAAATAAGTAGGCTTTTCCAGTTTATCCTTCATATACCTACCAAAGATACGTTCTGAATTTCGTAAGATCAAAGCCATTTTGCCTTTTAATGCCATCAGGAGTTCTGGAGATGCCCTCATTAAGTCTGTGTATTTGTTTGCAAATTTTTATTTTTGTTTTTTGTTTTGTTATTTTTTAGTTTGCCCCATGTGTACCAGAATCAGTGCTGCATAGTTTGAGCCCGATAGGATTGACTTTACAAATGAGACATTTAAGTCACGTCTGCTGAGAAGTATGATTTGAATGAAACTTTAACTTATACAAGTTTTCAGGTATTTTTAACCTGAGTTATCAGCTGTCTGCAGTTATTCATAACCTGAAGGGGAGGGATAAGAACTGCGAATCTTAGATACTCTGAGAACCCACTACTGTGTAATCCTACCTATGAAATCATGTGCTGACAGCCCCCAAGGGAGCATAAACCAGGGACTCTGATACCATGCAGCAGAAGAGCAAATTATTTCTCCAGGCTTTGAAGTATAGTATTCCTCACCTTGGGAAATGCATGCAGAAACAGCACTTGAATCACTGTAACTTCGCTGACCATTATTACAATAGAATAAAATTGAAAAAATATCACCTAACCAAGTGTCTGCAGAATAAACCCACGATATCAGAGTTAGCAAGAAACATCCCAAGTCGGAGCTTCTCAAGTAAGGTATGGACTTTTTAAGTTAACCTATTTGTAGGTCATTAAGATTAATTTTATTTTAAAGATAAAGAATGGGTAAGAGATCAGTTACTAATTTTCTCAGTAATTCTAGTTTGATTTTTAAAGTGTTAAGGCTCAATTGTCCATAGCTCAATTTAAGCATAAAAGAATATATGCATATAAATTTATATAGTTGTCTATATAAAGATATATATTTATGAAAAATGATTCACCTTAGGAAATCCTTATGCCTACCAGTGCATTTCAAAGTATAATTCAGCTTTCTAAACTTCCTAGAATACCATAATAGCTTTTAACAAAATCTAATAATACGCTAATTGTTTTATGAATCTCAAATTAGAAAACTTCAGTAATTCCATGTAATTGTGTGTTAATTCTTTGTTAAAAAAAAACGAAAAAAGGCTTGCATTTTTGACCACTTGGGTCCTTCAGGAAGATGCTTTCAGACTTTTGTACTTTGGCCAGACCCCAAGCTATGGGCCTGATCTCCACCTTGAGGACCTGATTGCCATTATATGTAGAGTCACCACACATTCTGTTTGCGTGGGACAGTCCCAGTCTACACCTGTTATTCCTGTGTAATTATTAATAATGTCTCCTTTCCTCTCAAAAATGTCCTCATTAGGATGGTAAAATCTATGAACATCCTACTTACTTGAGATTAGGCTATTTATGCTGCTGCCACTTCGACATACCTCCCTACCATATACTTGTTATGATCCTTAGGCTCCTTAAATTACATTTGGGGGTGATACTTTTGCAATAATTTGCCATATTGTTTTAATATTTTAGTTTCTGGTTTAAATTGCATACTGATTTTTTTCTTTTTAGTTTGTTTTTTTATTGTAAAATGTGTATAACATAAAATTAACCATTTTAACGACTTTTAAGGATATAAATCAGGGGCATTAATTACATTGACAATGTTGTACAGTCATCACCACTATTTCTAAAACGCTATCATCACCCAAAAGAAATGTACCCATCAAACAATAACTCCCCACTGCCTCCTTTTCCGGGCCCCTGGTAACCTTTAATCTACTTTATGTCTATGAATTTGCCTATTCTAGATTAATTCATGTAATTGTAATCATATGGTATTTATCCTTCTGTGTTTGGCTTATTTCATTTAACATGTTTTCAAGGTTCATCCATGTTGTAGAATACATCAGAACTTCATCTTCTTTTCCATTGTATGTGTATATACCATATCCATTTGTCTGTCAATGGATACTTGGGTGACTTCTTTTTAAAAATGATTTTTTATTCATCTTATTTTACTGGATTATTTATTTAATGTTTGCTTTTAGCTCATGCTTTTGGGTTCTTGTGTGGGTTTTTGTTTTTTGTTTTTGCCTGTTTTTTGTTTTTGCTTTTAACTTTTTATCTGTGGTTCCTAGACTTCTTTTACTCTTTACATCTTAGTCTTTCAAATTATTTTTCTTTTTATAGTATCATGGCTTAGTTTAACACTTTGATGCTTTCTTTATTCAGAAATTCTTTGCCTTTTATTTCATTATTTTGTGTGTGTGTGTGCAGCTTTATTCTACTTAAGAAACAAACTTTAAGTTTTACCTATTCGAAAAATTTTGGATCTTTAGATCATTTTATTTTGCACTTTGGAACATTTTGTCATCTAGTACATTTATCTTGAGTCTTAGTTTATAAATAGTAGGCAGAAAATACGGGCAAATGACAGCTGAGATTAGCTCACACTCTGAACAGGAGGTTGACTATTTTTTCTCTCCATTTGTCCCTGAAGCAACTTTTCAATTCTCTTTCATAGATTGCTGTCACCTAGAAACTTTAACCTGACTTAGTAGCTCTATTAGTAATTCTTCCATCTGAAAAACCAGTCCTGCTTTCACATGTGGTACATCAACCATTTCTTCTGTGAGAAATGATATATGAAAGCTGTGCTATCTATCTTTTATGATCACTAGGACCTGGGGAAGCTGTGAAGAGACGTATAGACAACGCACATTTTCTTTCAGCAAGCATCCACTCAGTTCCAACTTTGTTCACTCCTGCAGATACAATAAAGTAAAAATAAAAAAAGTAGTTCATGCCTATAGGCAAATTCAAATATTTCTTCCATGATAATGAAGAGAGGTAGAAGATTTGAGGAAAGATTGAAGAGATAGAATCAATCAAACTTGATCATTATTGGGTGATTACATTTTATTGGGGACATCTTAGTGTAGAGAATATAGGATGATAGTCCTTCTGTTTGGATCCAAAAATTCAAAATCCTTTTACAAAAGTTGTTTTTAACTCAACCCCATCCCCCACAAACTGACACAAAGCTATTATGGTCTTTATCCCACTTAATAGATGTTTTGCTCCAAAATCTTCCTGTGTTTCATTACAGGGTAGTGTTCCCCGCCCCCTCCCCCCCATTACCTAGATAGGCACCATGTTAACTTGACAAAATCATTAAATTCCAAAGCACATTTGTATCATCATTATGTTTCAGTTGGACTTATGTCACAGTCACAAGTATACCCTATTGTTACTTAGATCTTAAAGAGTGAGGAAGGAAAAGCATGAGTGGCTCAGTTGGTTAAATGTCCAACTCTTGATTTTTGCTCAGGTCATGATCTCAGAGTCATGAGATCGAGCCCCAAGTCGGGTTCGGTGCTGGGCATGGAGCCTGCTTAAGAGTCTCTCCCTCTGCCCCCCATCCCCACCCCACACCAAAAGAAATACAAAGAAGAGCGAGGAAGGAGAAGGAATAAATGTAATTCACTACTAAGGTAGAGATTTCATAGACAGTTGGACGTATGAGTCTGGAATTTGGGAAGAGTTATCCATATATAGGTAGAGTTGAGGCCATAAGAACCATATTATATTTAACTCTGTGCTATTATATCATTTTGAACTTTCTCTCCTCATTAGACTGTGAAATCCTCAAAGACAAGAATTTTATAATGTACATCTTTATATGTCCAACACATGGCATAATGACTTCCTCATAGTAGATAAGTAGTAAATGTTTGTGGAATGAATTTATAGTTTAATGAATAAATTTTTTATTTTCATGTAATTATAAATTTTATTACTGGAAGAAAGACCCCAGAAATCATCCATTCTGAGTTTTTTCTATGATCTATTTTAAATTCATTTTTATATATGGTGTGAGGGATTGGGATCCACCTTCCTTCATTTGCTTGTAGATATATATCCAGTTATCCCTGCACTGTTTGAAAAGACTATTCTTTTCCCATTGAATTGTGTTCACACCATTGTCAAAAAAATCAGTCATCCATAAATGTAAAGGTTTATCTCTGAACTCTCAGTTCTAGCCTGTTAATCTGTATGTCTATCATTATGCCAGTACCACACTGTCTTGATTGCTATAGCTTTGTAGTAAGTTTTGAAATCAGGAAGTGTGTGAGCCCTTTCTTTGCAAATGAAAAAAACCAGAGCCACAGAGTCCAAGGTTAAGTAGAAAAATTAGCAGAGTCAGAACTAGACATCAGGTAACCTGATTGCTAGTACCTTTCTTTTTTAGTACCTTTTATTATAAACTATTACAAATACTAACAAAGTCAGAATACCATAACAAATACCCACGTATCCACTCCTCAGTGTGACTTTTCCTAACTGGAAAAACTTTATATATTATACAATTGTATAACTTTTTTGTTCAACTTAGGATTTTGAGATTCCGCGTTAATATGTGTATTGCTAGTTCATTTAGTACAACTATTATATAGTATTCTGTCATATATCACAATTAATCCATTTTCTTTAGACAGGCATGTAGATTTTCTCCAGTTTCCAGACTTACAAAACAAAAACTACAAAACACAATCTCATATGTATCTCCTTATTCGTATATGCTAGACTGTCTCTAGAATCTTACACCTAATTAGAATTCCTGATTGTATTCACATGCTAATGTTTCTTTATCAAATTAATTTCTAAATTGATAAAACCATCTTAAATGCAAACAAGGAATAGATGAGAGTTCTGTTCATATCTCACTTATGTTATCAGACCTACTCCTTTTTGCCCTTCCAACAGATAAATGTGTCAAGTATGTCATTATTTAATATTCATTGCCCTGATTAATGAAGTTGAGCTTCTTTTCTGTGTTCATTAACTCCTTTGGTTTTATCTTGAATTGCTTATTCATGTGCCTTGACCATTATTGGGTTTTCTTTTTCTTATTGATTCGTAAGAGTTCTTTACATGTCCTTTGTCTTTTAGGTGCTGTAGATATCTTTTTTGTAATTTGTGCTATGTCTTTTCACTTCCTTTATGTCTTTTGTTTAAAGAGATCTTTAAATTTTTATGTTTTGTGCTTTATTTCATTTTACTCAGCAATTATTTGTTGAACACTTCTATGCACCATTCTAGCAATTGGGTATGTAGCAGTGAGCAAAGGGAACAAAAATCCCAGCCTTCATGAAGCTTACCATTCTAGTTGAGAGAAGAGGAAAACAGTGAAGCATATGAATAAAACATAAAGTATGTCAGAGGCAATAGGTACAGTGAAACCTAAAATAAGACAGGGAAAGAATGACTAGGCCATATTGAGATAGGGAGGATTGTTATTTTTTTTTTAAAGATTTTTATTTATTTGTTTGACAGAGAGATAGTGAGAGCAGGAACATAAGCGGGGGAGTGGGAGAGGGAGAAGCGGGCTTCCCGCCAAGTGGGGAGCCCGATGCGGGGCTCCATCCCAGGACCCCAGGATCATGACCTGAGCTGAAGGCAGTCGCTTAACCGACTGAGCCACCCAGGCGCCCCAGGAGGGTTGTTATTTTAATAGGATGGTCAGGGAAGGCCTAACTGTGAAGGTGACATTTGAGCAATAGCTTGAAGGAGGTGTTTGGGCATAGGGCATAGCAAGTTCTAAGAACTTGGGGCAAGCCAGTCATGTCCAAGCAATATCAAAGAGGCCAGTGTGGCTCAGAGTAAGTGGGTGTGGGAGGAGTGTAGTAGTTAGATGGGGTCATCCAGGTCATGGAACAAGATCCTTTAGGACCATGTAGACCATTGCAAGGATTTTCACTTTTCCTCTTGAATGAGATTGGGAAACCATTGGAGGGCTTTGAGTGAAGAAGTGATATGATCTGACTTTAGGCTCCCTCTAGCTCTTTTGTTGCAAATAGCCTGCGGAAGACAGGAGCAGAAACAGAGAGCATTTAGGCTTAATCCTTATCCAAAGGAGAAAGGTTAACAGTACAGACAGAGTAGTTCCAATACAAGAGTAAGAAATGGTCAGATTCTAGATAGATCTTAAAAGTTGAATTGAAAGGATTTGCAGATCACTTGGTTGTATCGAGACAGACAGAGAAGACTGTGGTTTTAAACCTGAGCAACTGGAAGGACAGAATTGTCATTTATCAGGATAGGAGTGATTGAAAACCGGAGTTTTGGGGGAGAGAGGATACATGGGGAGATTGGAAGTTCAGTTTGGGACATTTTTTGACATACCTATTAGTCATCTAAGTAGAAAGGTTGAGTAGTCAGTTGGATATCCAGGTTCAACTTGTCCAGGGGAATGGTTTGGGGTAGAGATATAAATTTGGGAGTCCTCTGCATATAGATAGCATTTAAGGTCACGAAGCTGAGATCACCAAGGGAATTAGTGCAGACTGTAGATGAAAAAGTGGTGCAGGGCATGCTGATGTTAAGAAGCCAGGGAGTTGAATAGGAACCACTAACGGGACTGAGAAGGGCCAGTGAGATAGGAAAACAATAAGAATGAGGTGTCTTGGAAGTCAAGTGAAGAAAAGTGTTCTCGGGGCGCCTGGGTGGCTCAGTTGGTTAAGCGACTGCCTTCGGCTCAGGTCATGATCCTGGAGTCCCGGGATCGAGTCCCACATCGGGCTCCCTGCTCAGCAGGGAGTCTGCTCCTCCCTCTGACCCTCTTCCCTCTCATGCTTTCTCTCATTCTCTCTCTCTCTCAAAAAAATAAATAAAACCTTTAAAAACAAAGAAAAGTGTTCTCAGGTGGAGGAAGTTATCAACTGTGTCGTGGTGCTTATAGGTCAAGTAATATGAGTACCTAGAATAACATTTGTATTTTGCAGTGCTGTGGCCATCAGTGACCTTGACAAGAGCAGTCTGTGGAATGAGAAGGGCAGAAATCTTAGGAGGCTCAAGAAAAGGGAGGAAAGGAATTGGAAGCAGGGAACATAGGAAACAATTACTTCCCTTCGTTTAACGATCACTTCTGAACAATGAAAGAGTAAACATAACTAGATATTTTAAATGAGTATAATTAAGATTATTGAGAAGTGTTTCATGGATACTTAAATAAGATGTGTACTAATATGAATACACTTCAGGAATGTTAGTTACAGATTTAGTATGGTCCTGTGTAAAACAACAAAGAAACCATTTATCAAGTCAAAGAAGTTCCTAATTTCTCTAAATTCTCTATTCATAGTTCAAGGTTTTATCATTTTTTAGAGTGTCTTGATTATTTTCTGTTTTTTTCTGCATTAATGGAAATGGCCCTAAGATTTATCTCCTTCATTTGTGTTAGATTACATTAGTAGATGTTTCTAATGTTGAACCATCCTTTCATTCTTAAGATATATCCTACTTGGTCACATAGGGTTTTATTATTACTATTTTTTGTTTTGTGCTTTTTAAAAATACATTGATTCATTGTATTTTTTATTTTTTTAGTCCATGTTTTACAGTAAGACTGATTTTTAATTGTCTTATGTTATTGTCCAGTTTTGGTGTCAAGGTTATATTGCCTCATAAAATAAGTTGAGTACTTTTAAATAATTGACATTTTTTTCTTGGTTAGCATTTGAGAAAATTATCTGTTCCTTGAAGATTTCAGAAAGCTGCCTTGGAAAGCATCTGGGTTTGATGTCTCTTTTAAGAAGAGGACACTTAATTACCAGTTTAATTTCTATGATAGTTACTGGCTTATACAGCTCTTCTGTTTTTATCTGTTTGGGGAATTCATTTATTTTCTGGAAAATTATTCATTTTATCTGTACATTTTCAAATGTATAGGCATAAAGAACTTTATTGTGATTTTTTTAATCTGTATTATATATGTAGTCATATCACCTTTTTCATTTCTAACATTCTTTTTTAATCACTTTTGCTCTACATGTCTTTTTAGTACATTTTTTAAATATTTTTTTTACATTTTTCAGAGGACGAACTTTTTTTTAATATAAAAAAATAAACAACCATCTTTTATTTTGTTGATCTTCTCTAGTTTCTTTATCAATTTCATTGAAACTTTATTCTGTTTCTTCTACTTCCTTTAGGTTTACTCTCTTTATTCTTAAATTGAAATGCTTCACGTTATATTTCAGGAGACCTTATAATGTCAGTTTGTCCCACTATTAATGATGTAAAGCTTGATAATTTTGGTTAAGGTGATAATTGCTGGTTCTCTCCATAAGTAAAGGGACCTTATTCTCTTTGCAGTTACTAAGTAATCGGTAGGGTAGTACTTGGTACTACATGAGCATTGTGTTACCCAACATCATTTCACCTAATAAATTTAACAACCATTGATGATCTTTACCCTAATCAGTTGTCACTGGAATTGCTGATTGATTTTCTAATTCTATTATTTCTACATTTATTAGCTGATATTATTCTGTGAAGAAGAGTTTTCTTTTTTGTTGAACCCTTATTTTTTAATTCTAGTGTGGTGTGTTTGGGGAGTTTTTTGTTGTTTTGGCTTGTTTTCAAATTATGAATTTTTATATTTTTCAGGGTAATATCAGTTACAGTCATTATTCTTTTTGGGGCTCAAATTGTCCCAAATATAGGAACTTCTACAAACTGGCCCTTTTTAACACCTTTCCATTAAGCTTTGGGCATTTCCTTGCTTTCTGACAAGCCTATTTTTTTACTCACCTGCCCTGGACTTGGAATTAGCCATTTATTAATGGTACCATCTTGACTAAAAGCTGTCCAGTTTGTTTTTACTGTGCAATTTTTCTGTCTTTAGAATTCATTTTTGCCATAATGAAGTTAACATATTCCATCCTCCTGTTTCATGAGTTTCATTGTTAAAATGGTTTTATGGTAGGTCACCTAGAAGGTGGGAAAGAGTGCCTTTTTCCACTAATGGAGTGGTACTTTCACATAACCTTAAAATTTTAAGTTAAAGCTATCCTCACCTGAGCTCCATTAGGTAGTATATGCCCTTCAAACCAGTAGACTATTAATATATTAAGATACTTGGCTAAAATAGATAGGTTTAGCTGTGTACTCTAATGATAATGCTAACTGGCATTGAAACTGCTTTTCCCTTTATGCTGAAAAACTTGAAATACCCAGTGGGTATTGTTGGGACAGAATTAAAACCAAAAAACTAAGAGGACAGGTATTATTCCCAGTTCTGTTGCCTTTAGCCCTGCATTGGCTATGGCTCTATAAGAATGGGTATTCTAAAAAAAGAAGAACAGTTATTTAAAAGTAGCAGGTCCCAGCTCTGTGACAGAGAATGTGCTAGAAACTGCAAGGTAGAAAGAGGCACTCTTCATAGCTAGCCTGACTCTACTTCAAAAGTTGCAGTGGAATTACAGAACAAATAAGCAATGTTATCTGGAAATGAAAAGGGAGTTCTAATTGCTAGGTTATAGTTTCAGGATAGATTTCTAATGGTCTTCCAATTTGTGTTTCAGATGATAGTAGGAAATTATTGGTATAGATACTTTACCTCACTAAAGATCAATTCTAGATTTTGTGAAAATGCTAAGAAATAAATGAAAAACGTATGAGCCTCCAGTATTTCTATTTTAAATAATTACTCAGGCATATTAAGTGTATGATTGAAGTAGACACTGAATGACTTAGACTACCATAACAGTTGTTCCTAAGTGGACTCTAACCCAAATCATAAAGTATCTCAAGAAGTCCAAAGGAAAAACTTTGTGAAAATGATCGTTTTTCCATTTGATTTGTTTTGGTGATTTTTCTGTTTTATTCTTGTGTTTAATTTTAGACTGTAAACTCTTTGTGATAGAAACTGTATTTATAGCTTACATTCTCTACAGTGTTGGTAAAGTATCATGGACACACTTGTACCATAAATATTTACCAGCTGTTAGAGGTCCTTACCGACAGCTTAGTGCCCCTCTGGCACAAATCACTGTACAGTTGTCATCTTTGGCAGAAAGCTGATGTTGAAAATCTAGGCCAAAATTCTTTTGCTTAACCAAGGCAAACCTGTGAAGTGTTGAATTAGTGAACCTTTTTTTATTTGAAAACTGAGGTTTTTGCCTTATCCAAATTTTAATAATTCATGTGGCATTTACACTCACCAGAGGTCACCTAAAGCTCTTAGCTTATTACATACTTCCAGTAAGACATTGAATGCTTCTTTAGCTTTATCTGTATCTCTACTCATGTTCATTAATTGTCCATTATTTTTTCTTATCTGTTTATACAGCAAACATTTTTTCCTTAAACTTAAAGAAAAGCTCTGTTTTTTTATATAAAGTACTAACCTTTTGATCTGATAAACAGTTCTATTTGGGGGATTCCTTATCCCCACAAGATAAGAAAATTATGGCTAATGAAGACATAAAATAAGACATATTTCTTATAATTCTTGCTGTGAATAAAAATAATAGTGAACATTTATTAATAAAGATAATGTCTTCCTCTCCCTTTGAAATTTCCCTCCTTTTAGGAGGTATTGTAGTACTTGATAAAACTCAGTAAACATTTTTTTCTACCTCTTACCCCTGACTATTAAATATGTAAGCATCCTTTCCTTTGCTGCTTAATTTTGTATAAGTCTTTCTTATAGTATATCTAAATATTCTCCAGTGCTTCTTAGTGCTTCTGTACCTTAAGGACTTATACATGTTAATAGTATAGCCATCAGGTGTCCACCTTATTTTCTCTGTTTACATTTTTTAAATGAAAAAGAGCTTAAGAAACAGCATTTAAGATCTGTAAAATGCATATTATTTCATAGATACAGACCTACCCTTGTAGTACTTGCATGAAAAAGAAATAGGGATGATTTCTAAAAAACAAAGGTTTTTCTCTCTAGTTTGAAATATCATACCAGTAAAATTTTTTCCAGGATTTTCTGCCTATTAAACAAGAAAACGAAAAACCACTTCCAGAAAACATGGATGCGTTTGAAAAAGTGAGAACAAAATTAGAAACACAACCACAAGAAGAATATGAAATCATCAATGCAGAGGTAGGATATCTTATGTCTTTTTTTTTTTTTTTTTTTTTTTTTGTAATCTGGTATTACCGGTCCGGATGCAAATGAAATACTTTGTGATTCTAGACATAATCCCACAACAAAAGTAAACTGCTTTTGCCTTTATGCTGAAAAACTTAACAAAGAATAAGCAGAATGTGGTTTTTAAAATAAACTGTAAATGAATTTCAAAATCAAAATGAATGTCCAAGTTACTTTAATTCTGGTTTTTGGAAGCAAACACTTCTATTTTTAAATGTTTTAAATAATTCCAAGGAGAAGTTCATATGAAACCATCAACCATCATTTTTTTATTATTATTTGAAAAGTATTTGCTCTGTCTACACTTTTTTTTTTAAATAAAAGGAAATACACTTTAAGTAGTGTAATACCATGAAAGCCAAGTAATTGACCATTTAATGGTGTTACCACAGTCATATATCCAGTTGAAACAGATTGAACATGCATGTTCCAGCTTTTTCATTAAGACTGGAAAACAGAACCACAGCTTATAAATGAAAATCACATTCATAGTATAGTGGAAATAGCAGTAGGTTAAGAATCAGGAATTCCAGATTCAAAATAAGTCATTAACTAGCAGGTAATAAATGCGTCTTAGGCTACCTGAAGTCATATCAATCAATCAATTGCATTTAACATATAGGCATTAGACAAGAGCACTATTTATATATTGGGTAATATTCTCTCAATCTCAAATTGTGTATATCTATCAACCCATAAGATGCTTTGTATAAAATCAAATTGAGGGGTGCCTGGGTGGTGTGGTCAATTGGCCATTGTACTCTTGGTTTCAGTTTAGGTCATGATCTCAGGGTCATGAGATAGAGCCCCAAGTCAGGCTCCGCCCTCAGTGCAGAGTCTGCTTGAGACTCTTTCTCCCTCTGCCCCTCCTTCCTGCTCTCTCACTCGCGCACACGTGCGCGCTCTCACTCTCTCAAATAAATAAATCTTTTTTTTTAAAAATCAAATTGAAACCAGGACAGTTGGTGGTGACTGCATATTTTAGAGGAAAGAATCTCAGGTTATTGATTGTGTTTTCATACTAATCTGAACCACTATTTCTTCATCTGCCTCATTTTAGATTACCTTGAAGATTTTATTTAATCTTTTGTTAACTGAATCCCACCATAGGGATGTCAGATACTCCCAAAATATAGCTAAAGTGGTTTGTTACCGTCATAAGAGCCAAAACAGATCTTGTTATGCCTTCTCTTTGTTGACTCTTAAACTTATATATTAGAAACTCCTCTGGATATTGTGATTGTATGAAAACCGTATCTTAATTACTGTGTTGTAAAAAGTGATCCACTTTAAATTTTTTATGTGTTCATTCATAGACATAGGTCTGCTTTTTATAAAAGATCTCATTTTTTTTTTTTTCCATCTTAAATGGTCAGACCAGGGGCTCCTGGGTGGCTCAGTTAGTTAAGCATTTGCCTTTGGCTCAGGTCATGATCTCAGGGTCCTGGATTGAGCCCCGCGTCAGACTCCCTGGGAGTCTGCTTCTTCTAACCCTCCTCCCCGCTCGAGCTCTCACGCTCTCTCTCTGTCAAATGAATAAATAAAAAGTCTTAAAAATAAATGGTCAGACCATCAAACAGTTAATTAAATTGTGTTTAAATTATTATTAAACCATTTTTCTTTTCTTTTTTTTTTTTGGTCAGGTTAAGCATGGTGGTTTCGTTTATTATCAAGAAGGTTGCTGCTTGGTTCGTTCCAAAGACGAAGAAGGTACACCATAGTTTTTCCTTTTTTTTCTAACGTACTCTGATTTTTCATAGGAAATTCGGTATTAATTTCTCAAAGGTATGGAAAATATATATAGATTTTTAGATTATTTCTACATTTTTTTTAAAAAATGACTAGTTAATATCTAGGTTTGCTCAAGCTACGGTTAACAGCTATGCCCAAAAGCTTTGGTGGGGAGAATGGACGTGGGATCCAGTATTTTTTGAGCATCTCCTATATCCCAAGTACTACTCTTGAGTCTTTTACGTAGATTATTCAATGTCATTTACGTTCTTTTAACGCTCTAGTTTCTCCATGGTCTGTCCTATGAAGGAAGCCGAATATAGCCTCTCATAGAAGGGGAATGCTAATTCAAAGCGCTGAAATACAGTTTAAAGATTTTTCTAAGTACATCTTACAGAGTTAACACTTTCATACTTTTCTTTATGCAGCAGATAATGATAATTACGAAGTTTTATTCAGTTTGGAGGAACTTAAATTAGACCAGCCCTTCATTGATTGTATCAGAGTTGCTCCTGATGAAAAATATGTAGCTGCTAAGATAAGAACTGAAGATTCTGAAGCATCTACCTGTATAGTTGTGAAGCTCAGTGATCAGCCTGTAATGGAAGCCTCTTTCCCAAACGTGTCCAGTTTTGGTAAGCCACCAAACAAAACAGTCTTCTGTGTTAAAAAGGCAACTGTGAGAGTTGTCCGCATCTTTGAAACATTTTTACTTGTCAGTGTGAATGAGGTAAATGCCTAATCCATTTATCCCTATGGACTCCATAGCCTCCTGTATCTCTCTTATTTAGGAGACCTTCCTTTAAGTGTATATCCAAATTCATGTTCATGTTTTTTAAAGTATTATAGTCGGAATCCAAGCACTACAGTGTATTTTGATAGATCAGTAATTCTTTGCAAATTTACCATTCAGATACATTTTTGCAAATAAGTTGTATCTTAATATGTTACTTAACTTTAAATTTAGGTATTTTTTTTTTAATTTAATGTTATCTTGTCAAGCTATTAGAGCAGATTGCCCAGGGTCACTACCAACAGACTTTGGCACGTGTTGAACTAACTTAATCATCAATAGAAGTTGTGATATTTTGATTAAGAGAACCAACTTTAAATTTTATCTTTTATCATTGAGTGATACACATATTCATAGTTTGTCTTCCCTTTTCATTTTCTGCCATAATTTTCCCCATTGTTTAATAACTAAATGCTTTTGCAGTTGAAATTATAGTCTCATTTATTCTGAGACCTACTTTGGGGGGGATGGGCAGAGAGAGAGGGAAGGAAAATCTTAAGCAGGCCCCATGCCCAGGGTGGAGCCCCACATGAGGCTCAAGCTCATGACCTGTGCCAAAATCAAGAGTCGGATGTTCACTGACTGAGCCACCCAGGCGCCCCCTGAGACATACATTGTGTACATTTTAACCTCTCTAAAATCAAGATGCTATTATACAATGATGTGTTACAGTCACTGTCAGCCCGGTGGCAGTCATGGTGTGATCGTGTGAAAACTTCATTGACAGCTTCTGGTAAGATCAAGCAAACTCCACCATGAAAATGTATTTGGTAGTTTGAGATATTCTGTGGTTTGAGGGTAGACAGAAAAGAGATAGGCATGAGAGAATGTGATCCAGTGTTTCTTTAGACTCAAAGTTAGAGATTGTAGGTGTAAACCTAACTTACCTCCTGTAAGCATGTGACACTGAGATACTGAACATTCAACTCTTATTTAGAAACCTGAGACTGAGAACTACTTGAAACCTTGGAATTGATATAGTAATATTTTATTCTCCAGAAAGCTTTCTGGCTTCTATATAACATTGGTTAGCTCCAGTCAAACCTGTGTTCGATTTTACATTTCCAGGGATGAACTTGTAAATCTCTTTTTTTTTTGTGGCACTCAAAATTTGAATGCCCTGTGCCCTTTTTTTCAACTGTAAATAATATGTAATGTATAGTTCTTTAATTATTTTCTTTCAGAATGGGTAAAGGATGAAGAAGAGGAAGATGTCTTATTCTACACCTTCCAGAGGAACCTTCGCTGTCATGATGTGTATCGAGCAACTTTTGGTGATAACAAACGGAATGAACGTTTTTACACAGAAAAGGACCCAAGGTACTAGAATAATGCAATTAAATTTTTTTCTCCAGGGTTTTTCTCCAGTTATCTAAAGTGCTGTTCTTGATTGACATAAAATGTTGATTTCAGCTAGAACCAGGTGTAATAATAGGCTAAGATGAGCATAATCATTCTTTGATTAGTTGTTTGGATTTAAGATTGGAATCTAGTTATATTCATACTTACAGTGAATACAAATACACCATTAGACTGCAAATACTAAGTTGCTAACATTCTCTGGGGACTGACACATGAAAGAGTTAATTAAGTCTTTAATAGGGTTGTTATACTACGTTTTTTTAAATCTTTTATAAGCCATTACTAGAATAGCATGGTGTCAGTGGCTCAGAATTCACTACTCATTTCAGATAAATTATCTGCCTTTTAAATTGTTTAACTTTGAGCCATGATGTCCACTGATCTTTAAATTTTGTTCTCCCCAGTATTTTGGTAATTCCTCCTTAAAGGTAATTCTCTTTACTTCCTTATAATCTAGGACTCATGCCTCATATTACCACTTAGCAGGCTTGGGAGGAAATGACAATAAGTTTATCTGGCAAAATCCCTTGACTCTTACCCAGATACACTTTTCCAAATGATTTATGAGAAACAAATTTCTCCTTAAGACTAGGGTCCTATCACCTTATATGTCATTTAACAGTATAGCTTGGACAATGTCTGAACAGATTTTACAAGGAAAAAAAAGGCATCCGTGTCAGTGAAGTTGATACTCAAAACAAGAAAATTAATCCATCATTTCATGAAATTTCAGAACTGACAAGGATCTTTTTTTTTTTTAAAGATTTTATTTATTTGAGAGAGAGAGAATGAGAGATAGCATGAGAGGGAAGAGGGTCAGAGGGAGAAGCAGACTCCCTGCTCAGCAGGGAGCCTGATATGGGACTCGATTCCAGGACCCTGGGATCACGACCTGAGCCGAAGGCAGTCGCTTAACCAACTGAGCCACCCAGGCGCCCCTGACAAGGATCTTAATGAAAATCTTATACAGCCCCCAGTTTATATTGAGAATTTGAGGTCTAGAGAAATTCCATTATTCCAGCCCATAGAACTAACATTCTTGGTCTAGTAATGCTGTCATTGCCTTCCCCCTCCCATGATTTTTTTGGTGAGAAATTATTAGAACTGTTTATTCATACGATTCTATTTTATGTGTCATTCGTCAAGGATATCTTTTGGGGAGATGATAGTTTAAAGTAGTAATTTATTATGTTCTATCAATAACTTATGATTACAACCCATTTGCCATCTTGTGAATGAAGCTCAAAATTAACACAGTAAGCTATACCCTTGAATAAGATACTTGTTTGCCATATATTGGTACCATCCTAATTTCTAAGATTAAGTGGAACCTGTTTGGCTTGTACATACTTTCCTGCTCCATAAGGAACTAACCAGTTATGGTTATGCCTCATTTGACATTCAGAACCCTGATATACAACAAACTAGTTTGTAAATTCTTAACACTTTATAATCCCCAAATCCAGAGGGGAGGACCAAAGGGAAGAGTAGCATACCTAGAGAGAAAAGGGAGTAAAGGTCTTCAGAGAACTTCTGAAACACAGAGCTGCTTCTTTACCGCGTTTGCTTTGATCCTCAGGGTTTAGTTTTCTGTTCTCATAAGTAAAGTTCACCAAAGTGTGTAATTTCCATTTACCTGCCTCTGGTGGCCCAGTTTGGGGTACCTGATTTTTAAAAAGGTATTGTCATAAATGTGTGTGAAAAGAACCCTTGTGAGGCAGGTTCTTTATGTGTTTTGTTTCCAGTGTTTGAGTAAATTTGGTTGTTCAAAGGTAGCTTTTTGTTTTGATACTAGAATGCCTCTAAAAATCACATTCAAGGAAAATGCCTCTCCACTATTCTTAAAGAGTGATACGTTTTAAATATATATTCTTCCATTTTCAGATATTTCCAGGGCCATTTAATTCACACATTCTAGGGAGAGCAGAATTACAAAGATTCTAAAGGGAAAGATCGGAACAGAATTAGGAGACCTGCCTTTTAAGTCACTGAAAAACACCACCTCCCTCCCCACCATCAAAAACCATTATGGTAGGGTGCCTGGGTGGCTCAGTTGGTTAAGCGACTGCCTTCGGCTCAGGTCATGATCCTGGAGTCCCAGGATCGAGTCCCACATCGGGCTCCCTGCTCAGCGGCGAGTCAGCTTCTCCCTCTGACCGTCTTCCCTCTCGTGCTCTCTATCTCTCATTCTCTCTCTCTCAAATAAATAAATAAAATCTTTAAAAAAAAAAAAAAACATTACTGGTACAAATACTATTCACTATATGATTTACAGTTTGGTTCTATCACTAGAAGCCAGAACAGGGCTAAATTAGAAAAGCCCGTGGGAGATTACTGAAACTGACCTGGTCATTGAAGGCTGGAGGTCTAAACCCCAAAGATCCCAGTGAGGACAACTCAGGGTAACATTGAATATATTAAGCTGCACCAAACACTTAACATCTTAGAAATTTCAAGTAAAAGGAATTTTAGAGATAGACCTTTGATTTTTTTTTTTTTTTTTAAGATTTCATTTATTTGACAGAGAGAAAGACAGAGAGGGAACACAAGCAGGGGGAGTGGGAGGGGAGAAGCAGAGCAGGGAGCCCGATGCGGGGCTCGATCCCAGGACCCTGGGACCATGACCTGAGCCGAAGGCAGACGCTTAACAACTGAGCCACCCAGGCACCCCAGACCTTTGACTTCTTTTAGCAATCAGTCTTTTGAAATCTAGAACAGTTAAAGATTTACATGAAATCATACCATTGATTAGAAAACAGACACTTGCATCTTTTAGCACTTGATTCTGCTCTTCCTTTTCAATAGAACCTAAATTCTTGTGTGAGAAATGGAATTAGCCTGGAATGGCCCCTTTTCCTCTATGTGGCAGACGGTTCTAGTCTTATTTCTTCTACAGATTGTTTGATCTTGGACAAGCCATTTCTTGTTCAGTTTCTGTGTCCTTGGTAATGCTTTACCTAGGTAATGCTTTAGAATTTAGATAATGACACTCACATGTTGATTCCAAAAGTCTTTCTGAGTTTATTTTGTGTTTCTATGTTCCTTTCATACTTTTGAGTATACCTATCTTTAAATATATTTATGCAAATTAAAAATCCTTGCAAATCATTTCAGACTCCTCACTTACATATCCAATAATACTGCAGAATGGGAAAATTAGAGTTTGCTACCCATGTAGGCATAATGGTTGCAACCAGTGTAATTAATAAAAAGACATGTTTGCTTATTAAAATTGAAATTGATTTTGTGCATTACAGCATGGTCCCTACAGGTAAATTCATAAGACAACCTAGAACTGCTAGATTATGAGCAGAGACTTAATCACTTTCGTGTCTTTATTGATAACTAGGGTACCAGGCCTGTATTAATTGCCATTCATCTAGCCTATTAATTGAGTAAATGGTGCACTTAAGTCAATTTCTCTCTTTCAAGCTAAAACCCTAGTCCAGTGTTGACTGTGAGTAACTTTTAACCATTGAATTCTTAGCAATATATAGCAGAATTTAAAGTGTATGTTGCCGGGCGCCTGGGTGGCTCAGTTGGTTAAAGTGTATGTTGCCTTGTGGTAAGCATAGCATAACATACAAACTTGTCAAATTACTATGTTGTACACCTGAAACTAATGTAACGTGCATCACCTGTACTCAAAAAAAAAGTATATGTTGCTACTAAATCATAAATTAAAACTAATAGAAAAATATTGTGGTAGGTGAAAAAAATGAATAGTATGTCAACTTATTTTTCATAGTAAGCAATTTTCATAATCAGAGGTAAAGTACATTTTAAGTTTAAAAATAAATATCAATAGAAATAAATGGGAAAATGGATTGGCCTTAGTTCTTTACATTCCTTGTCTTCTCTCTTTTTGAATTGAAAGTACCTTGGTATCATTCTGTAACGTTTTTTGTTAATGTATACATGTCTTTTTTTAAGATTTACTTTTTTTTTCCAGCTTTTTTGAGATATAAATATATATAACAAGTTGAAAGTATATGTGGTGATTTGATACATTATACCTATCACAAAATGATTAACACAAGAGAGGTAGTTAATATCTCAATCACCTCACAGATTACCACTTTTTTTATGTATGGTAGGAACATTTAAAATCTGTCTTGGCTACTTTCGAGTATATAATACTGTGTTGCTAACTCTATAGTTACCATGCTGGACATCGATCCCCAGAGCTTATTCATCTTATATAACTAAAGATACGGGGGTGCCTGTGTGGCCCAGTCCATTAAGCATCCAACTCTTGGTTTCTGCTCAGGTTATGATCTCTGGGTTGTGAGATCAAGCCCCGCGTTGGGCACCACGCTGGGCTCTGCGCTGGACATGGAGCCTGCCTAAGATTCTCTCCCTCTCCCTCTGGCCCTATCCCTCCTCCCTCCGTCTCAAATAGATAAATAACTGAAGGCATGTACCCTTTCTCCATTATCTCCCCATTTCACCTAGCTCTCAGTTCCTGGCCGGCATTCTACTGCTCTGTTTCTCTGAGTTTGGCTTTTGTAGATTCCACATATATGTGATGTCATAGGATATTTGTTTTTTTCTATCTGACTTACTAGCATAATGCCCTCAAGGCCGATCCATGTTGTTGCAAATGACAAGATTTCCCTTTTGTCATGGCTGAATAATACTACACAGTGTGTGTGTGTGTGTGTGTGTGTGTGTGTGTGTGTATTCTTTATTCATCCATCAGTGGACACTTAGGTTGTTTCCATATCTTGGCTATTGTTAATACTACAGTAAACTTGGGAGTGTAGATATCTTTGTGACCCAGACTCCATTTCCTTTAGATAATACCCAGAAGTGGGGTTGTTGAATCATGTGGTAGTTTGGTAGTTCCTTTTTTAATGTTTTTAAGATTATATTTACTTAAGAGAATTTGCATGAGAGCAGGATGAGGAGCAGAGGGAGAGAAACCCAACCAGACTCACACTGAGCACAGAGCCCAACATGGGACTCAATCCCATGACTCCAAGATCATGACCTAAGCCGAAACCAAGTCAGATGCCTAACCAACTGAGCCATACAGGTGCCTCTCCTTTTTTAATTTTTTGGGGAACTTTCCTTTTTTTTCCCATGATAGCTGTATCAGTTTACATTCTCACCAACAGTACACAAGGATTTCCTTTTCTCCTCATCCTCACTAACATCAGTTACCACTTAACCACTTGTCTTTTTGATAATTCTAACGTATGTGAAGTGATATTGTGATTTTGATTTGCATTTCCCTGATGATTAGTAATGTTGAACATCTTTTCATGTATCTGTTGGTCATTTGTATGTCTTCGGAAAAATGTCTGTTCAGGTCTCCTGCCCATTTTTAAAACTTTTTTTTTTTTTTTTTTGCTTTTGAGTTATAGGAGTTCCTTATATATTTTGGATGTTAACCTTTTATCAAATATATATATGGTTTGCAAATACTTTATCCCACTTCATAGGTTGCCTTTTCACTTTGTTGATTGTTTCTTTTGCTATGTAGAAACTTTTTAGTTTGATGTAGTCCCACTTAATTTATCTATTTGTGTCTACTTCTGGTGTCATAAAAAAAAATCATCACCAAGACATCTATCTCAAGGAACTTTTTCCCTATGTTTTCCTCTAGGAGTTTCATATTTTCAGGTCTTATGTTCAAAGTCTTTAATCCAGGGCGCCTGGGTGGCTCAGTCGTTAAGCATCTGCCTTCGGCTCAAGTCATGATCCCAGGGTCCTGGGATCGAGCCCCACATTGTGCTCCCTGCTCAGCAGGAAGCCTGCTTCTCCTTCTCCCACTCCCCCTGCTTGTGTTCCCTCTCTCGCTGTGTCTCTCTCTCTGTCAAATAAATAAAATAAAGTCTTTAATCCATTTCAAGTTAATTTTTGTGAGTAGAGTTAAGATAGGGGTCCAATTTTATTAGCATAGCAGTTTCAAGAGCATGTGATTATCCAGTTTTCCCACACAATTTATTGAAGACATTTTCTGTTCCCTTTTGAGTATTCTTGGCTCCCTTATCCAATATTAGTCGAGCGTATATTCAAGGGTTTCTTTCTGTGCTCTCTGTTCTGTTTCAAGTAGGTCCAAGTGTCTATTTTTTTTAACATTTATTTATTTATTTGACAGCATGAGCAGGAGGGAGGGGGGCAGAGGGCAAGAAGAGAGAGAATCTCAGGCAGACTCCCCACCAAGCACAGAGCCTGACATGGGGCCCAATTTTATGACCTTGAGATTATGACCCGAACTGAAACCAAGAGTCAGACATTCAACCAACTGAGCCACCCAGGCACCCCCCCAAGTGTGTTTTTATGTCAGTACAATATTGTTATGATTATTATAGCTTCGTAATACAGTTTGAGATCAGAAAGTGTGATGCCTTTTACTTCTTTCTCAGGGTTGCTTTGGCTGTTCGAGATCTTTTGTGGTTCTATACAAATTTTGGGATTTTTTTTTCTCTTTCTATAAAAAATGCCATTGGAATTTTGATAGGGATTGCTTTCAATGTATAGATGGCTTTGGGTAGTGTGGACATTTTAATGATACTCATTCTTCCAAATCATGAATATGGCATATCTTTCCATTTATTTGTGTCCTCTTTATTTTTTTTCATCAAAGTCTTAAGTTTTCAGTGTATAGGTCTTTTCCTTCCTTGGTTAAATTTTTTACTAAGTATTTGTTTTTGATGCTATATTAAATGGTGGTGTTTTGTGTGTTTTTCAGATATTTCATTGTTAGTGTGTCAAAACACAACTGATTTCTGGATGTTGATTTTACATCCTGAACTGAATTCGTTTATTAGTTCTACAGCGGAATCTTTAAGGTTTTTTTGTATGTAAAGTCATATCACCTGCAAATCCTTGCTGATTTGGATGCTTCTTATTTCTTTTTCTTACTTGATTGCCAGTACTGTGTTCGTTAGAAGTAGTGAGAGTGGTCATCCTTGTGTTGTTACTATATTAGAGGAAAACTTTTCAGCTTTTTACCATTGAATATGATGTTACCTATGGACTTGTCATATATGGCCTTTATAATGTTGAGTATTAGTCATTCCATATCCAATTGTTGAGAGAATCTGTATCAGGAATGGATTTTGAATTTTGTCAAATGTTTTTTCTGTATTTATTGAGATCATGTGATTTTTATCTTTCATTCTATTAATGTATCACATTCATTGATTTGCATATGTTGAACCATTGTTATATCTCAAGGATTAATCTTACTTTAGCATGATGAATAATCTTTTCAGCATGCTCTTGAATTAGGTTTGCTAGCATTTTGTTGAGTATTTTTGTATCTATATTCACCAGGGATATTGGATAGTTTTCTTAAGTGTCCTTGTCTGGCTTTTGTACTGTGTAATACTGGCCTGATAAAATGAGTTTGGAAGTGTTTCCTTTTCTTCAATTTTTTTTGGAAGAGTTTGAGAAGGATTGGTGCTAATTCTTTAAATGTTTGGTAGATTTCACCTGTGAGTCCATCTGGTTCTGGGCTTTTCCTTGCTGGGAAATTTTTGATTACCACTTCAGGCTCCTTACTCTTTATTGGTCTGTTCAGATTTTCTATTTCTTCATGATTTGGTTTTGGTAGGTTGTATGTTTCTAGGAATTTATTCATTTTTTTCTAGGTTATTTGTTGGCATATAATTGTTCACGGTAGTCTTATACTCCTTTTTATTTCTATAGTATCAGTTGTAATGTGTCCTCTTTCTGTTCTGATTTTGAGTCTTTTTTTCTTAGTGTAGCTAAAAGTTTGTCAGTTTTATCTTTTCAGAAAGCAGCTCTTAGTTTTGTTGATCTTTTCTGTTGTTTTTCCAGTCTTTTTAATTTATTTCTTCTCTGATCTTTGTTACAATTTCCTTTCTTCTGCTAACATTGGGCTTATTTTTTTTCTTTTCTAATTTCTTTTTTTTTACTTTTTTTTATTATGTTTCTTTTTCTAATTTCTGGAGGCATGATGTTAGGTCGTTTATTTGAGATAGTTTTTTTTTTCTTTCCTTTTTTTTTAAAGTAGGCTCCATACCCAAGGTGGGGCTTGAACTCACCACCCTGAGATCAAGAATTGCATACTACCAACCAGGCCAGCCAGGCACCCCTATTTGGAAAAAAAAAAAAATTTTTTTTAAAGATTTATTTATGTATTTGAGAGAGAAGGAGTGTGGTGGGAAAGGGCAGAGGGAGAGAGGAACTTAAGCAGACTCCATGCTGAGCACAGAGCTCAGTCTCAGAATCCTGAGATCACGACCTGAGCTGAAACCAAAAGTCAGAGGCTTAACCCACTGCACCACCCAGGCACCCCAAGGTATTTCTTAATGTAGGCATTTATCGCAAACTTCCCTCTTAGAAGTACTTTTGCTGTATCCTATAAATTTTGGTATGTTGTATTTCTATTTTCATTTGTTTCAAGATATTTTTTATTTCAGTTTTTATTACTTTGACCCATTGCTTATTTAGTGGCGTACTGTTTAATTTCCATATATTTGTGAATTTTCCAGTTTTCCTTTAATTGATTACTATCGTGGTTGGAAAAGATACTTGGTATGGTTTCAGTCTTCTTTAATTTGCTAATACTTGCTTTGTGACCTAACATGATCTATACTGGAGAATATTCCTTGTGCACTTGAGAAGAATGTATTCAGCTGCTGGTTGATTGGTCGGCATATGTCTGTTTACAACCACTTTGTCTAAAGTATATGTAGTCCAAGTCCAACATTTTCTTACTTATTTTCTGCCTGGATGATCTTTCCATTGTTGAAAGTGGGGTATTAAATTCCCCTACTATTATCGTATTGTTGTCTATTTTTCCCTTCAGATCTATTGGTATTTGCTTAATCCATTTAGGTCCTCTGATGTCGAGTGCATATAGTCATACCTTGTTTTATTGCACTTCACAAACTGCGTTTTTTGTGGCAATCCTGTGTTGCGCAAGTCTGTTGGCACCATTTTTTCAACAGCACTTGCTTGCTTCATGTCTCTGTCACTTTTTGGTAGTTATCACAATATTTCAGACCTTTTCATTATTATTTGTTTATGGTGATCTGTGATTAGTGATTACCACTCCCTGAAAGTTTAGATAATGATTAGCATTTTTAGCAATAAATATTTTTTATTAACATATATACATTGTGGTTTTAGACATAATGCTGTTGCATACTTAACAGTTGACAGTATAGTGTAAACATAACTTATTTGCACTAGGAAACCAAAAAATTCATTTGACTCACTTTTGGCAGTGGTTCTTAACCTACCCATATCTCCAAGGTATGTCTATATATTTACAACTGTTATATCCTCTTGATGAACTGACTTCTTTACTGTTATATAATGGCCTTCTTTATCTCGTGTTACAGCTTTTGAGTTAAAGTGTATTTTCACTTACATTAGTATAGCTACTCCTGCTCTCTATTGGTTTCCACTTGCGTGAAATTTCTTTTTACATCCCCTCATCTTGAGCCACTGTGTGTCCTTGAAGCTGAAGTGAGTGTCTTAGTGGTAGCATACAGTTGGGCCTTGTTGTCTGTCCATTCAGCCACTCTGCCATTTGATTGGGAATTTAATCCATTTACATTTGGAGTAATTATGGGTAAGAACTTACTAATGCCATCTTATTAATGGTTTTTAGCTATTTTGTAGTTCCCATGTTCCTTTCTTCCTCTCTTGCTATCTTCCTTTGTGCTTAGGTTTTTTCCACAGTGCTGTTCTCTTTATCTTTTGTATGTTTTCTGTAGGCTTATGCTTTGTGGTTACCATGACTTGTCTTCTCTTTCTAAGAAAATTTGTCCTGTAAAGCCAGTTGTATTTTGACATTTCCTATAACCACATATCTGCCAAGTAATTGACCAAGTAACTTATCTTTTGATTACCTGTGTCATCATCAAACAAAAATAAATAGATAAAAAGTATTGAAAATAGTAAAGACAGTGTTGAAAATAAAGAGCAAACAAGAGTAAGGGACTTGACCTACAACCATACCATGTATTAAAACACATGAATCTATAATAGTTAATACAAATTGACAGATAATAGAGACCAGAATAGATAACTCTAAAACTTAAATGATAAAAGAGGCATCACAGATTAATGAAAAATGAATGGGTATTATTTTTTTAAAGATTTATTTATTTCTGAGAGAGAACACGCAGGTGCACAGGTATGGGGAGGGGTCCCGGGAGAGGGAGAGAAGCAGACTCTCCACTGAGTGCAGAGCCCCACATAGGGCTTGATCCCAGGAACTTGAGGTCATGACCTGAGTGGAAATGAAGAGTCAGACACTTAACCAATCAAGCCATCCAGGTGCCCCTGAATGGGTATTATTTTTTAATGCTGTGGGAACCTGGGTGGTCAGTCATTTGAGTGTTATCACTCTTGATTTCAGCTCAGGTTATGATCTCAGGGTTGTGAGATTTTCAGCAAAAGGACAAGTTAATATCCTTAATTTATGAAGAGATGTTTATAGGCTAATAATTTTAACTACGTCCCAAGTTTAAAATGGACAAAGACATGTCACAGAATAGGGGCGCCTGGGTGGCTCAGTCGTTAAGCGTCTGCCTTCAGCTCAGATCATGCTCTCAGGGTCCTGGGATCGAGCCCCGCATCGGGCTCCCTGCTCCACGGGAAGCCTGCTTCTCCCTCTCCCACTCCCCTTGCTTGTGTTCCTGCGCTTGCTCTCTGTCAAATAAAATCTTTAAAAAAAAAAAAAGATGTCACAGAGGAAATAAAATTGTCAAACATGGTAATGTCCAGTACAGTAGGAATCTTAACCAAAATATTAGCCATGCTTATCTCTATGTGGTGAGATCCAGGGTTATCATCCTTCTTTGTATTTTCAGTATTTTCAGTATGGATTACTTTTATAATAAGGAAATATGTAAATGTAACATTTAAACCCATCCAGTGAATTAATATAAGGTTCTTGGGATATTATCTGATTATATGTATTAAGAGTCATTAAAAATACTGTTTATCATTAAATTAGTATTTCCATTCCTAAGAATTTGTGTTAGGGAAATAACTGTAAAGGTCAGGGAGGAAGAACTGTCTTCATGAATATATTCTCTGGTTATGTTCTTTATTGCTATGAAACATTAAAATCTAGAGTTTTAAGAATTATAATGCAACCTGATAGGTTATTAGGTAGCCATTAAAGATAACGATCATAAAGACGAATTAATTTGGGCAGAGATGCTGATACTGTGAAGTCACAAATGCAGAATACAGAATTGCATTTATATTTTATTTCAGTTTAAAGACATGCATGAGTAAAATAAGTCATGGAGATGAAAAGTACAGCATAAGGAATATACTCAATAATATTGTAATCATGTTGTATGGTAACAAATGGTAACCACATGTGATGAACATTGAGTAATGTATAAAGTTGTCTAATCACTATTGTATACCTGAACTTATAGAACATTATATATCAACTGTACTTTAATAGTTAAAAAAATTAATTTAAAAACAAATGCATGAAATATAAATAAACTTGGGAAGGAAAAATAGAAAAAATTAAAATAGTTATTAATTTTTTAAATGTGTTGAGTTGCAAGGGCTTTTCTTCCTATTTCTGTTTTTGTTATTTCTATTTTGTTTTGTTGTAAAAACTGGGAGGGGGGAAAAAAGCCAAAGTGCATGCAGAGGAAGAACAAAGTAAACTCTGTCTCTCTCCTTCCCTACAATTACATATCTCCTCTAGGAAGTTTATTTCCTCTTTCCAGCAAAAAGTCCTATAATCTATTAATGTGATTGGGAGTTAGATGATGTTTATAGTTTACATTAAAATGCATTCAGAAAAAGATGGATTGATAGGTACACAGATAATGTGATTAAGGAAATATAACAAAATGTTGGTAATAATTGAATCTCAGTGGTGGGTATATGGGTATTCACCTGACATTTTCAACTTTTCTGTAGGTTTGAAAAATGTTCATGATAAAATGTTAAGAGAAAAATGATTTTAAATATCTTTGTGGGGGAAATGAGAAAAATAATATCCAGTTTTTTAAATAAGCAGTATTCACTAAGGAGTTTTTATTTTCTGTCTGCATTATAAAGCAACATATGTACAGCAGGCAGTGAGATGCTGTCTTTAAGGTAGCATGCCTTTGAAATTTACTGGATTTTCTTCTCTCTCTCTCTCTCTCTCTGTGTGTGCGCGCATGCACGTGCAGCTATTTTGTTTTCCTATATCTTACAAAAGACAGTCGTTTCCTTACTATAAATATTATGAACAAGACTACTTCTGAAGTGTGGTTGATAGATGGCCTAAGCCCTTGGGACCCACCAGTACTTATCCAGAAGCGAATACATGGAGTCCTTTACTACGTTGAACACAGAGATGATGAATTATACATTCTCACTAATGTTGGCGAGCCTACAGAATTCAAGGTAATCCTGGATTCTCTGTATACCCATTTGAACTGTTAAAAAGTGTCACACTTCCATCAACAATATTTCTTGCTCTAGGAGTTAACTGTTTTGTAGGCTTTTGGTTACGTGTAGAAATTGATGCTACCTTCCTATTGATAACCAATCCCATTTCTCTTCCCTTAGATATAATGCCTGTACATATTGTAATTGTGCCTAAAAGGTTAGTAAATGAAACATACTTTATCCTGTTCTTACCAGTTATCAAAGCCAAACTTAATGATTTGAAAGAATAAACTTTTATAAACTCATGATTTTATAAGTTTTAGCAATTTGGATTGATCTCATCTAGGCAGTTCTGCTGGTCCCAGCTAGGCTTCCCAGTGCATCCCTAGTTAGCTGTTTCTCAAATGCCTTCATTCAAACATTCATTGGTTTGCTGTAAGGTAAGCACTAGGCCATGCTGTCTCACCACATGGCAGGCTAGCCTGGGCTCGTTCATATGATGATGGTCACACTGCAGCCCTGTTGCAAGCTCGTTGCTTTGGCTCTTCATAAAACAGTGAAGATTAATATGGTCTAGTTTTCTGGATGCTAGAAAGTTAGCATGTTTTGTTACCTAGATCTCTTCTGACTTTGTTCCACACAGCTCATGAGAACAGCAGCTGATACCCCTGCTATTATGAACTGGGATTTATTTTTCACAATGAAGAGAAATACCAAAGTCGTAGACTTGGACATGTTTAAGGATCACTGCGTTCTGTTCCTGAAGCACAGCAATCTACTTTACGTTAATGTGATTGGTCTGGCTGATGATTCAGTTCGGTCCCTAAAGGTATGTTTAATTTTCAAAAAGACGATGCTGTTAATCAAAATCCATACAGTTTAGTTTAACAGAACATCAAATTTTGAATAGTAGCAATGTACTTTTTCTTAAAAGAAATTTAATTTAAATGAAATATAGCATATTGGGTTTTTTCATGTTTAGGAGGTTTATTTTAGAATTATTTAGCGGACCTTGATTTTAATAAAGTTTTACTTAAAATACTGTCTTGTAGCATGAACTTCAGAAGTAGAGGTCAGTGTCATCATATTTCTCTTTCTACATATCTCTATGTATCATACATCTCTACAACTTTAGGTATGCTGGTAGCTTGGGCCAGCTTGCCAGCTAGTGCCTAACCAACCACTGCTTGCTGCTCCCATCCCACACCCCGAAGAGGGATGTGCCTGCTGTATTTCTGCCATTATGTCTGCACCATCTTCTTGCCAATTTTCTTAACCTGCTGGGGTTTGGGGGAAGGGAGTGGCCCACACCCCGAATAGGGATGTGCCTGCTGTATTTCTGCCATTATGTCTGCACCATCTTCTTGCCAATTTTCTTAACCTGCTGGGGTTTGGGGGAAGGGAGTGGCAGTGGTCTCCACGGCAGCACAGCCATGATGGTGGCACATTTGCCTGGCAGGCTGAGTTGCTGGTATTGCCCACGGCTGCCAGGAAAGATAATCTGCCTCCACAAGTGAACTTGTTAAAATTGGTGAGTGCCAACCTTATTGCCCAGTGTTAAAGCAGCATTAACATGTAGGTCAGATAACAGGTGCTGAAGGGAAGGGGAAAGGCCTCCATTTTACTTGATAGGGAAAAAATTGTTAAGCCAGTTGACCACTTATACCTCCCTAATTGCATTATTGTCATAGTCTCCTAAAATGCACTTCCAGTAAATTCACTGGATGTTTATTGAATTTCTGTACACAAAGATTAAATATACAATGGGCTTATGTAAGTGGCCCAGGAAAGCCCGTGTAGGGGAAGTAGAATTTGAGATAAACTTAAGAGGATAGATAGAATTCTGACAGGGAGGGAAATGGTATTATAGGATGAGAAAGTCCATCAAATAAAGCTCTAAGCTGGAGAAGTTCAGAAAATGTTCAGGAAACTGCTAATAATTCTGTTTTATTGAAACACAATAAACGTATGTAGGATGAAGCTATGATTTGACGTTCTTTGACTTTCAAATGAGAAACTTATGCATAAATTATGAAGAGGAACATTTGAAGTTTTGGGGCATAGAAATGAGTTGAGTCGAATTATACTTCATGAGGTTATCTGGCGGCCATTTTAGGCTCCACCAAAGCTTGCTTTGATGATGAGGCGCAAGGAAATTAGCTTCAAGTTTGTTATGGTATACATAAGCCATACCAAGGTTCCTAAAACATTTTCCAGCTACTCCCTAAAATCAAATTATCAAATAGAACATCTTGTATTTTAGAGGACTATGTAGGTGTCCTTAAAATAAAAATGGTGATTTAAACTTAGTGATTTTCTTATTGCCTTCATCTACTGGATTCAAAGTTTCTTTTTACTTGCTAATTGATGCCAAAACCATACATCTTCAATTGGGAAATTGAAGAAAGGGAAATCCCATCTTGAATAGGGATGAGAGAGAATGTATAATTTCTAGCAGTGCATTTCTTACAGCAAAATTGTATGTCAAGACAATTGGGATGTTATGAGAGTTTTTACTATAATAAAATTTGACTTCTCGGGGCGCCTGGGTGGCTTAGTCGTTAAGCATCTGCCTTCGGCTCAGGTCATTCTGGGATCGAGCCCCGCATCGGGCTTCCTGCTCGGCGGGAAGCCTGCTTCTCCCTCTCCCACTCCCCCTGCTTGTGTTCCCTCTCTCGCTGTCTCTCTGTCAAATAAATAAATAAAATCTTTAAAAAAATAAATAAAATTTGACTTCTTACTAAATATGACCTTTTGCATTTTTTAAGTGTTCCTAGTTTAAAGATAATGCCTCAGTTCCTGTGGTCTTAACTGCCATTGCAACAAACATCGTCTTTTTTTAGTTTTTATTTTAATCACCTGGTGCTCATCAGGATGAGCGCACTCCTTAATCGCCGTCATCTGTTTCACCCACCACTCCAACCCACCTCCCTTCTGGTAACTGCCAATACTCTATAGTTAAGAGTCTCTTGCTTTGTCTTTTTTTTTCTTCCTTTGCTCCTTTTCTTTCTTAAATTCCACATATGAGGGAAATCATTGGTGTTTTTCTCTGACTAATTTAACTTAGCGTAATACTCTCTAGCTCCATCCATGTCATTGTAAATGGCAAGATTTCATTCTTTTTTGTGGCTGAATAATATTCCTGTGTGTGTGTGTCTACACACCACATCTTTATTCATCTGTCAGTGGACACTTGGGCTGTTTCCATAATTTGGCTATACAATACTGTGATAAACATAGGAGAGCAGGGGCGCCTGGGTGGCTCAGTCGTGAAGCATCTGCCTTCGGCTCAGGTCATGATCCCAGGGTCCAGGGATAGAGCCCCGCATTGGGCTCCCTGCTCGGCAGGAAGCCTGCTTCTCCCTCTCCCACTCCCCTTGCTTGTGTTCCTGCTCTCGCTATCTCTGTCTCCGTCAAATAAATAAAATCTTAAAAAAAAATAGGGGTGCATGTATTTCTTTGAATTAGTATTTTTGTATTCTTTGGGTCAATACCCAGTAGTGAGATTGCTTAATAGTAGGGTTATTCGGTTTTTAATTTTTTGAGGAACCTCCATACTGTCTTCCACAGTGGCTGCACCAGTTTACATTCCTATCAACAGTGCAAGAGGGTAGGTTCCTTTTTCTCCACATCCTTGCCAATACCTGCTGTTTCTTGTGTTTTTTATTTAAGCCATTCTGACAGGTGTGAGGTGGTATCTCATCATAGTTTTGATAAGTGAAAATGAGCATCTTTTCACATGTTTGTTGGCCATGTCTTCTTTAAGAAATGTCTGCTCATGTCTTCTGCCCATTTTTTTAATTTGATTGTTTTGGGGGGGTTGAGTTCTATAAGTTATATATTTTAGATATTGCCCTTTATTGGATATGTCATTTACAAATATCTTCTTCCATTCTGTAGGTTGCCTTTTAGTTTTGTTGTTTCCTTTGCTGTGCAGAACTTTTTATTTTGATGTAGTCCCAATAGTTTATTTTTGCTTTTGTTTCCCTTGCCTTAGGCATGTATCTAGACTAGGGGGGACGTATCTAGAATAACGTTGCTATGACCGATACTGCCTGTGCTCTCTTCTAGAATTTTCATGGTTTCAGGTCTCACATTGAGGTCTTTACTCCATTTTGAGTAAATGTGTGGTGTATGAAAGTGGTCCAGTTTTATTCTTTTGCATGTGGCTATCCAGTTTTCCCAGCACCATTTGTTGAAGTCAAGAGACTGTCTTTTTCCTATTGGATATTCTTTCCTGCTTTGTCAGAGATTAATTGACCATATAGTTGTGGGTTTATTTCTGGATTCTATTCCGTTCTTTTGATCTACATGTCTATTTTTGTGCCGATACCATACTGTTTTGATCATTGCAGCTTTGTGGTGTAACTTGAAGTCCAGAATTGTGATGCCTTCAGCTTTGCTTTGCTTTTTCAAGATTGCTTTGGCTGTTTGGGGTCATTTGTAGTTCCATACAAATTTTAGGATTGTTTGTTCTGGTTCTGTGAAAAATGCTGTTGGTATTTTGATAGGGATTGCATTAAATGTGTAGATTGCAGGTGCCTGGGTGGCTCAGTTCGTTAAGCAACTGCCTTCAGCTCAGGTCATGATCCTGGAGTCCCTGGATCGAGTCCCACATCAGGCTCCCTGCTCGGCTGGGAGTCTGCTTCTCCCTCTGACCCTCCCCCCTCTCATGTGCTCTCTCTCTCATTCTTTCTCTCTCAAATAAATCTTTAAATAAATAAATGTGTAGATTGCTTTGGTAGTCCAGATATTTCAACAGTGTTTTTTCTTCCAATCCGTGAGCATGAAATGTCTTTCCATTTGTGTCCTCCCCAGTTTCTTTCATTGGTGTTTTGTAGTTTTCAGAGTACAGGTCTTTTACCTTTTTGCTTAGGTTTATTCCTAGGTATCTTATTATTTTTGGTATAATTGTAAATGGGATTTTCTTAATTTCTCTTCTTCATTATTGTGTATAGAAATGCAACAGATTTCTGTACATTGATTTTGTATCCTGCAACGTTACTGAATTCATTTATCAGTTCTAGCAGTTTTTTGGTGGTATCTTTCAGATTTTCTATTTATACTATCATGTCATCTGCAAATAGTGAAAATTTTACTTCTTCCTTACCAATTTAGATGGCTTTATTTCTTTTTGTTGTCTGATTGCTGTGGCTAGGACTTCCAGAACTCTGCTGAATAAAAGTGGTGAGAGTGGACATACTTGCCTTGTTTCTGACCTTAGGGGAAAGGCTCTCAGTTTTTCCCCATTTAGGATGATGTTAGCTGTAGGTTTTTCCTAACTGGCCTCTATTATGCTGAGGTATATTCCCTCTAAACCTACTTTGTTGATGGTTTTTTGTTTTTTGTTTTTTTTTAATCATGAATGGATGTTGTCCTTTGTCAAGTACGTTTTCTGCATCTACTGAAATGATAATATGGTTCTTATTCTTTCTCTTCCTGATGTGGTGTATCATGTTGATTGATTTGTGAATATTGAACCGCCCTTGCAACCCAGGAATAAATCCTACTTGGTTGTGGTAAATGATGTTTTTAATCTGTTGTTGGATTCAGTTTGTTAGTATTGTGTTGAAGGTTTTTGCATATATTTTCAATAGAGATATTGACCTGTAGTTCTCCTTTTTTGTGGGGTCTTTATCTGGTTTTAGTATCAGGGTAATGCTGGCCTCATAGAATGAATTTGGAAGTTTTCCTTTTCTAATTTTTGGAATAGTTTGAGAAGAATACATACGAACTCTTCTTTAAATGTTTGGTAGAATTCACCTGTGAAGCCTTCTGGTCCTGGACTTTTCTTTGTTCATTTTTTGATTACTGATTCAGTATCATTGCTGGTTATCAGTCTGTTAGAATTTTTTATTTCTTTCTATTTCAGTTTTGGTAGGTTATCTGTTTCTAGGAATTGTCCATTTCTTCTAGGTTGTCCAATTTGTTGGCATATAATTTTTCATAATCTCTTATAATTGTTTGTATTTCTGTGGTGTTTGTTGCTATTTCTTCTCTTTCATTTGTAATTTTATATATTTGGGTCCTTTCTCTTTTTCTTGATAAGTCTGGCTAGAGGTTTATCAATTTTATTGATTTTTTTTTTTCCAAAGAACCAGCTCCTCATTTCATTGACCTATTTCTATTGCGTTTTTTTGTTTTGTTTTATGTTTTTTAGTTTCTATATCACTTATTTCTGCTCTGATCTTTTATTATTTCCTTCATTCTGCTGGGTTTTTGTTGGTTTTTTTTTAAGATTTATTTATTTGGGAGAGGGAGAGAGAGTCTCAAACAGACTCCTCCCTGAGTGCAGAACCAGACACAGGGCTCAATCTCACGACCCTGAGATCACCACCTGAGCTGAAACCAAGAGTTGGATGCCCAACCAACTGTGCCACTCAGGTGCTCCACCTTCTGCTGGTTTTAGATTTTGTTCTTCTTTTTCTTTTTTTTCTTCTCTTTTTTAATGAACTTTTTAAAAAAAAAATTTATTATGTTAATCACCATACGTTACATCATTAGTTTTTGATGTAGTGTTCCATGATTGTTTGCATATAACACCCAGTGTTCCATTCAATACGTGACCTCTTTAATACCCATCTCCAGGCTAACCCATCCCCAGGCTAACCCATCCCCCCATCCCCTGCCCCTCTAGAACCCCCAGTTTGTTTCTCAGAGTCCATAGTGTCTCAAGATTTGTCTCTCCCTCCAATTTCCCCCCCTTCATTTTTCCCTTCCATCTTTTTTTTTTTAAACATATAATGTAGTATTTGTTTGACAGGTACAGCTCTGTGATTCAACAGTCTTACACAATTCACAGGGCTCACCATAGCACATACCCTCCCCAGTGTCTATCACCCCAGCCACCCCATCCCTCCCACCCCCCCACCACTCCAGCAACCCTCAGTTTGTTTCTTGAGATTAAGAATTCCTCATATCAGTGAGATCATATGATACATGTCTTTCTCTGATTGACTTATTTTGCTTAGCATAGTACCCTCTAGTTCTATCCTCTAGTTCTGTCCTTGCAAGTGGCAAGATTTCATGTTTTTTGATGGCTGCATAGTATTCCATTGTATATATACACCACATCTTCTTTATCCATTCATCTGTTGATGGACATCTAGGCTCTTTCCATAGTTTGGCTATTGTGGCCATTGCTGCTATAAACATTGGGGTGCACATAGCCCTTCGGATCACTACATTTGTATCTTTGTGGTAAATACCCAGTAGTGCAATTGTTGGGTCATACGGTAGCTCCATTTTCAACTTTTTGAGGAACCTCCATACTTTTTTCCAGAGTGGCTACACCAGCTTGCATTCCCACCAACAGTGTAGGAGGGTTCCCCTTTCTCCGCATCCTTACCAACATCTGTCGTTTCCTGACTTACTAATTTTAGCCATTCTGGTGTGAGGTGGTATCTCACTGAGGTTTTGATTTGGATTTCGCCGATGCCCAGGGATGTTGAGCACTTTTTCTTGTGTCTTTTGGCCATTTGGATGTCTTCTTTGGAATAATGTTCATGTCTTCTGCCCATTTCTTGATTGGATTATTTGTTCTTTGGGTGTTGAGTTTGATAAGTTCTTTATAGATTTTTGGATACTAGCCCTTTATCTGATATGTCATTTGCAAATATCTTCTCCCATTCTGTCAGTTGTCTTTTGGTTTTGTTGATCGTTTCCTTTGCTGTGCAAAAGCTTTTTATCTCTTTTTTTTTAAGATTTTATTTACTTATTTGACAGAGACAAAGCAAGAGAGAGAACACAAGTAGGGGGAGTGGGAGAGGGAGAAGCAGGCTCCTTGCTGAGCAGGGAGCCCAATGTGGGGCTCGATCCCAGGACCCCAGATCATGACCTGAGCTGAAGGCAGATGCTTAACGAATGAGTCACCCAGGTGCCCCAATAGCTTTTTATCTTGATGAAGTCCCAATAGTTCATTTTTGCCCTTGCTTCTCTTGCCTTTGGCGATGTTTCTAGGAAGAAGGTGCTACGGCTGAGATCGAAGAGGTTGCTGCCTGTGTTCTCCTCTAGGATTTTGATGGACTCCTGTCTCACATTTAGGTCTTTCATCCATTTTGAGTATTTTTGTGTGTGATGTAAGGAAATGGTCCAGTCCAGTCATTCTTCTGCATGTGGCTGTCCAGTTTTCCCAACACTATTTGTTGAAGAGACTGTCTTTTTTTCCATTGGACATTCTTCCTGCTTTGTCGAAGATTAGTTGACCATAGAGTTGAGGGTCCATTTCTGGGCTCTCTATTCTGTTCTTCTTTTTCTAGCTCCTTTAGGTGTAAAGTTAGGTTGTTTGAGATTTTTTTTCTTCTTGAGGTAGGCCTATATTGCTATAAACTTTCCTTTTAGAACCGTTTTTGCTCCATCCCAAAGGTTTTGAACCATTGTGTTTCCATTTTCATTTGTTTCTGTGTACTTTTTTATTTCTTTTATTTCCTGATTGACCCATTTATTGTTTAGTAACATGTTATTTAACCACCATGTGTTTGTGATCTTTTCCAAACTATTTCTTGTGGTTTATTTCCAGTTTCATAGCACTGTGGTCCGAAAAAGATGCATGGTATGACTTAGGTCTTTTTAAATATGTTAAGGCTTATTTTGTGGCCTAATATGTGATCTGTTCTGGAGAATGGTCCATGTTTACTTGAAAAGAATGTGTATACTGCTGTTTTAGGATGTAATGCTCCGAATATATCTGTTAAATCCATCTAGTCCGGTGTGTTATTCAAAGACATTGTTTCCTTGTTGATTTTCTGTTTAGGTGATCTGTCCATTGATGTAAGGGGGGGCATGAAAGTCCTTTGCTATTACTGTATTGTTGCCATTTAGTTCCTTTATGTGTCTTATTAACTGTTTTATGTATTTGGGTGCTCCCATTTTGGGTTCATAAATATCTATAATTATCAGATCTTGTTGGATTGTCTCATTTATTATATAGTGTCCTTCTTTGTCTCTTGTTACAGTCTTATTTTTTTTAATTTTTTTATTGTTATTGTTACAGTCTTTAAAAATATATTTTGTAGGGGCGCCTGGGTGGCTCAGTCGTTAAGCGTCTGCCTTCGGCTCAGGTCATGATCCCAAGGTCCTGGGATCGAGCCCCACATCGGGCTCCCTGCTCGGCGGGAAGCCTGCTTCTCCCTCTCCCACTCCCCCTGCTTGTGTTCCCTCTCTCACTGTGTCTCTCTCTGTTAAATAAATAAATAAAATCTTTAAAAAAAAAAAAATCCTAAGTAAAAAGTCATGCCCCTCAGCATTCTGGGGGCCGGACTGTCTGAAAAAAAAAAAAAAAATATATATATATATATATATATATATATATTTTGTCCTTTATAAGTATTGCTACTCCAGCTTTATTTTGATACCATTTGCATGATAAATGTTTCTCCATCCCCTCACTTTCAATCTGCAGGTGTTTTTAGGTCTAAAATGAGTTTCCTGTAGGCAGCATTTAGATGAGTCTTATTTTTTATTTGTTCTGTCACCCTAGGTCTTTTGATTGGAGCATTTAGTCCATTTACATTCAAAGTAATTGATAGGTATGTACTTATTGCCATTTTATTATTTGTTTTGTGGTTTGTTTTCTGCAGTTTTTCTCTGATCCTTTTTTCCCTTTCTCTCTTTCATCATTCAGCAATCCAGTGATGGATTTCTTTGTCTTTATTATTTGCATATTTATGAGTGATTTTTGATTTGTGGTTACCATTAGGTTTTTATATAACCTCTGCTGCATATAGCTAAAGTCTATATTAAGTTGATGGTCATTTAAGTTTGAACCATTCTTTACTCCTCTCCACCCCAAGTTAGGTATATGGTGTCATATTTTACATATTTTACATCCTTTTATTTTGTGGGTTCATTTTATTGCTTTTGTGCTTCCTATGGTCATGCTGTCTTTTTTTTTTAATATTTTATTTATTTATTTGACAGAGAAAGATAGCGAGAGAGGGAACACAAGCAGGGGGAGTGGGAGGAGGAGAAGCAAGCTTCCCGCAGAGCAGGGAGCCCAATGTGGGGCTCGATCCCAGGACCCCGGGATCATGACCTGAACCGAAGGCAGACGCTTAACAACTGAGCCACCCAGGCGCCCCCATGCTTTTTTTTTTATCTTTCCTTTCCACTCAAAGAATCCCCCTTAAGATTTCTTGCAGGGCTGGTTTAGTGGTCATGAACTCCTTGTTTTTGTTTGTCTAGAAAACACTTTCTCTCTCTCTCCATTCTGAATGATAGCCTTGCTGAGTAGAATATTCTTGGCTTTAAGTTTTTCCCATTCAGCACTTTGAATACATCATGTCACTTGTTTCTGGCTTGGAAGGTTTCTGCTGAAAAACCTACTGATAGCTTTATGGGGTTTCCTTTGTATGTAACGGTCTTCTTTTGTCTTGCTGCTTTTATTTTATTTTATTTTTTGTAAGTTTTATTTATTTGACAGAGAGAGACACAGCAAGAGAGGGAACACAAGCAGGGGGAGCAGGAGAGGGAGAAGCAGGCTTCCCGCTGAGCAGGGAGCCTGATGGGGGCCTCGATCCCAGGACCCTAGGATCATGACCTGAGCCGAAGGCACACACTCAACGACTGAGCCACCCAGGCGCCCCTTGTCTTGCTGCTTTTAATATTTTTTCTTTACCACTATACTTCATCATTTTAATTACAATATGTGTTGGTATGGATCTGCTTTTGTTGATTTTCATTGGAGGTTCTCTTTACCTCCTGGATCTGGATATCTGTTTCCTTCCCCCAGTTTAGGGAAGTTTTCAGCTATTATTTCTTCAAATCAATTCTCTAGCCCCCTTTTTTCTCTCTCCTTCTAGGACTCCTATAATAGAAATGTTGTTATGTTTGATGGAGTCACTAAGTTCCCTAAGTCTGTTCTTATTTTGCGTAATTCTTTTTTCTCTCATTTACTCATCCTGATTATATTATTCTGTCCTCTAGGTCATTAATTCATTCCTCTGCTTATTCCAGCCTCTTGTTAATTCATTCCATCAAGTGTGTATCTCATTTTGTTTATTGAGCCCTTTATCTTTGGTATGTTATTCCTTACCTCTTTGTAACGGTTTCACTTATCTCTTCCACTCTATTCTCAAGTCCAGTGAGTATTCTTATGATCATTGCTTTAAATTTTCCATAAGGCATGTTACTTATATCTGTTTTCGCTTAGATCTCTGGCTGTGGCCTTGTCCTCTTCTTTCATTTGCGACAAATTCCTGTCTTCTCATTTTGTCTAGTCTCTGTGCCTGTCTCTGTGTGTTAGGAAAGTCAGCTGTGTCTCCTGTTGTTGAGGGTAATGGCTTTATGAAGAAGAGGTCCTGTAGTGCCCTGCAGTGTATTTTCCCCTGTTCCCGAGGGCTTGGGACTTCCAGGAGTGTCTCCAATGGAACATCATGTCTTTAATTTATTCTGTATCCTTTGTCTCTTCATTCCCTGACCTCCCAACCTGTAGTACTTATTAGGCCTTGTTATAATGTTCTGAGTCATCAACACATGGAATCAAATACTACATTATATACCGGGCTCTACTTAAAGGACATTTTACAGATCAGAGCCTTTCATGAACTAGGTAGTACTGATTAATATGCATAGACAGTGTCAATCACAAAGGACAAAATCTTTAAGCAAATTGAGTGGATTATAAAGTATTTCTGCTCGCCGTGAGGAGGAGGTGGAAGAGGCGGCGGCTCGGGGAGAGCGAGCAGCGAGCTGGACCGTGGAGCGTGAGTGAGGGAGCCGAGCTGCCTGCCCGCCCGCCGCCGCCTCCCCTCCGTAAGCAGGAGCCCGGGCCGGGCCCCGGCATGCCGCCCCAGCCCCTTCCTCGTCGTCAGGCCGCGAGGGCAGTGCACGCGAGCCAGGGGGGGGGAGGGAGAGCGAGCGAGGGAGCGAGTGAGCGCTGGGAGGAGGCGGCCGGACCGAGCGAGCGCCCACGCGTGTGGCGAGAGGGGAAGCCGCTGCCCGCCCCCTTCGCCTTCCCTTCTCTCCCCCTCCCCGCTCTCCCCCCCCACCCCCCGACCGCGGAGCAGCACAATGTCGGCACCCACGGCCAAAGTCAGTAAAAAGGAGCTCAACTCCAACCATGACGGGGCCAACGAGACCTCAGAAAAAAAAACAGCAAGAAGCAATTGAACATATTGATGAAGTACAAAATGAAATAGACTTAATGAACAAGCCAGTGAGGAGATTTTGAAAGTAGAATAGAAATATAACAAACTCCGCCAACCATTTTTTCAGAGGAGGTCGGAATTGATCGCCAAAATCCCCAATTTTTGGGTAACAACATTTGTCAACCATCCAGAAGTGTCTGCACTGCTTGGGGAGGAGGATGAAGAGGTGCTGCATTATTTGACAAGAGTTGAAGTGACAGAATTTGAAGATATTAAATCAGTTTACAGAATAGATTTTTATTTTGATGAAAACCCTTACTTCAAAAATAAAGTTCTCTCCAAAGAATTTCATCTGAATGAGAGTGGTGATCCATCTTCAGAGTCCATCGAAATCAAATGGAAATCTGGAAAGGATTTGACGAAACGTTCAAGTCAAACACAGAATAAAGCCAGCAGGAAGAGACAGCATGAGGAACCAGAGAGCTGCTTCACCTGGTTTACTGACCATTCTGATGCAGGTGCAGATGAGTTAGGAGAGGTCATCAAAGATGATATTTGGCCAAATCCGTTACAGTACTACTTGGTTCCCGATATGGATGATGAAGAAGGGGAAGGAGAAGAAGATGATGATGATGATGAAGAAGAAGAAGGATTGGAAGATATCCATGAAGAAGGAGATGAGGATGAAGGTGAAGAAGATGAAGATGATGATGGGGGAGGAAGGAGAGGAGGATGAAGGAGAAGATGACTAATGGAACACTGATGGATTCCAACCTTCCTTTTTTAATTTTCTTCAGTCCCTGGGAACAAGTTGCCGTCTTTTTTTTTTTTTCCTCCTCTTGTGCTCATTCGCCCTGTTTTTTGAAGTCTCTTTTCTCTCCCTTTATACCATGGTTCTCAACTTATTTGGGGGGGAAATACCTTGAGCAGAATACAGTGGGAAAAGAATCTCTACCCCTTTCTGTTCCAAATTCATTTGTATCCCTTCCTGTCTGAACAAAAACTTTATGGAATCAACACCACCATGCTCTGTGGGAAAAAAGAAAAACCTTCTGCTCCCTTAGCTCTGCTGGAAGCTGGAGGGTGCTAGGCCCCTGTGTAGTAGTGCATAGAATTCTAGCTTTTTTCCTCCTTTCTCTGTATATTGGGCTCAGAGATTACACTGTGTCTCTATGTGAATATGGACAGTTAGCATTTATCAACATGTACCTACTTTCTCTTGTTTAAAAAAAAGAAAACTTTAAAAAATGGGGTTATAGAAGGACAGCAAAGGGTGGGTTTGAGATGTTTGGGTGGGTTAAGTGGGCATTTTGACAACATGGCTTCTCCTTTGGCATGTTTAATTGTGATGTTTAACGGACATCCTTGCAGTTTAAGATGACACTTTTAAAATAAAACTCTCCTAATGATGACGTGAGCCCTGCCACTCGATGGGAGAATCAGCAGAACCTGTCGGATCTTATTTGGAATTGACATTCTCTATTGTAATTTTGTTCCTGTTTGTTTTTAAATTTTCTTTTTGTTTCACTGGAAAGGAAAGATGCTCAGTTTTAAACGTTAAAAGTGTACAAGTTGCTTTGTTACAATAAAACTGTGTACAAAAAAAAGTATTTCTGTATGTAGCATTTCAGTAGGCACTTGACTAAAAGCCTTTTTTAAACTCAATCTGAGCAACAGAAATGTAAAATCCTTAATATATTTGCCTTCTATCCTTGGTCATCATATCATGTTTTTCCTGGTAATTTTTTTTCCCAAAAAGAAGTAATGATATTTTAATTGGTTATGATATTTAAGCAAATTGGGAAATTTTTTTCTGTTCTATACTAACATCAGTTTACATGGAGGTGATTACATACCTGGACCAATTTTCTTTCAGCGTGTGTGTCTTAATCATTCTTTCAGTGAAATAAACGACTATGATTTGCTGGTAGAATGCTAAAGCTGAAACTGTTTCTGTCAAGTATCTAAGAAATATCTGCATATCACCTAGCCAACTTAAAATTATTCTCAGGTGCTGTCCATTAATATACCCAGATGGTACTACAGGTTTTTCTCAGTAGGAAATGTGGCTTAAGGTATCCTTGAGATGGTTAATGCTTCTTTCCACATGAGCTGGACAAACTTTAAGAAGTCCATAGCCATGAAACAGTGTTGTTATGGTAAAACTTTACCCTTGATCCCAGTACTTTAAGAAATACACCTGAAAGAGTTTTTTTATTTTTTGGAACCACTTGGTCTGAAAGTATGACCACTTACCACACAAGGCACGTGGAACCTTTTTTTTTTTTTTTAAGTTTCACCAAAGAATAGAAAAACTTGTGCCTCTGTGGACTGAAGCACTGTGTCCCCTCTTTCTGACACCTGCTTACAAGGTGAGTAGCAGTGGTGCTTTTACCCCATTAATGTCTCTGTTTACTCCATTTATGCTGCCAGACTTCCCAACTTTGACATGTCATGGGCTGCTTTCCAGTTCTATGGCTTGCACTTAAATAAACATTATCCTTGAACATAATCCGCAATCTGAGGACAGTAAATTAGGAACTCTTTTTAAGAGACATTATGAATATATATCCTTATTGTGTTTTAGGAAGCTAGATTCTTTGGATTAATTGCTCTGTGAACATAAGCTCTGTGGCTGTAGTTGCTACAGGTCAGATGGTGCACTCTCTATGCACACAGCCCCCACCTACCCTTTTTGAATAGTGCCCACCAGTGACATTGCTGTGCCGAGACCTCTGATTTTCTAAGGAATTTGTTCTTTCTACAATTACTCAGGAAAAGAAAGGCAATTTTCTTTTAATGTTCTGACTCTCAGCAGCATTTCTTACATTCTGTCAGTCTGTTTACCAGAGTTCTTTGAAAGGTGTAAGAGGGATGTTAGTGGCAGGCTTGAAACTGGACCCTGCTGCTCTGAGAGAATAAATTTTGATTCCTTTCCTTTTTTTCTTAAAGTTAAGAATTCTAATCATAATAGCTGTGAGTCTCTCAGAGTGGATATGCCAGGAAAGGTTTTGTTCTGCACAATAGTTAGCCTGGGAGCTAAAGTTAGAAACAAATTGTAAGTGCTTTAGTGCTGCTGAGCCAGTTTGTAGCCCTGGAATAATAACTGTCATCACTGTGGCTGTCTGGGCAGCAGGGGGAGGCCTGGGGGTAAATTAGTAAAAACAGATGAGAGAGATTTCGTGATCCAGGAGAACAGAGATCTGGAGATGTGGCTGGTTCTGGAATTAGGATTTGATTTGCTCTTTTTCTTAACCATACCCAAAATAATAATCTTTATTAAAGTAGGTTTCATGTAAATCCAGAGTCGTGATAAACCACTTTCCTATAATTTGTCCTTATTTTATTGGTCATCAGTGTAGAGGTCTGTTCATTTGTTACTCGAAATATATTTGTGCTGAGATAATATTTAAATGAGGCATTATGTATAATGGATAAAAGTAAACTTGATGTCCTTATCATCTTATTTGTAGCAGACTCAGGAATTTAATTAATGATACTTAATGTCTAGATAAAGAGTAAAAATAACTCTTATTTCTTTAGCTCCCTCCTTGGGCCTGTGGATTCATAATGGATACAAATTCAGACCCGAAGAACTGCCCCTTTCAGCTTTGCTCTCCAATACGTCCCCCAAAATATTACACATACAAGTTTGCAGAGGGCAAACTGTTTGAGGAAACTGGGCATGAAGACCCAATCACAAAGACTAGTCGTGTTTTACGTCTGGAAGCCAAAAGCAAGGTAAGTCTTTATAATCTCAACTCGAGCCCCCATCTACTGCAGGCGTGGATGTCACCCCAGTAAGACCCAAATGATCTTTAGAGGATACATGGATATTTTTTTAACTTTAATATTGATATATTTATTTTAACATGGATTAGAAAAAGTATAACGAGCACATATCAAGCTCTTGAGTTCACATGTTGTTTATATTTGAATTTTTAAAGTTGACTTAAATAGTCAAAGTTGGTTTCTAGTTATGGCAAAAATTGTGAAGTTGGTAAGCAATTGACTAGAGTGAGCTAGACTGATACAGCCCTGCCTTCATGGAGCTTAAATCTAGCAGGGAAAATGACCGATGTTGAAGGAGTAATTACTAATGTACTGATTGCTGCAAAGAAAGCTGTACTGAGTTCAGCGGAAACATGACACAGGGACCTTCCTAGGCTGGAGAGATAAGAGCAAGCTTCTCTGAGGAAGCGATGGCTCAGGTAGGACCTCTAAGATGATTAAGAATTAAGCTAGAGAGGTGCCTGGGTGGCTTAGTTGGTTAAGCGTCTGCCTTCGGCTCAGGTCATGATCCCAGGGTCCTGGGATCGAGCCCCGCATTGAGCTCTCTGCTCAGCAGGGAGCCTGCTTCTCCCTCTTCCTCTGCCCCTCCTCCAGCTTGTGCTCGCTCTCTCTCACTCTCTGTCTCTCAAATAAATAAATAAAATCTTTAAAAACAGAAAAAAAGAATTAAGCTAGAAAGGGGAAAGGAGGAATCCATGTTGTGTAGAGGCCCTAAACTGAGGGAGAAATGGTGCATTCAAGAAGTATAAAAGAGGGGGCTGCATGACTGGCTCAGTCAGAAGAGCCCAAGACTCTTGATCCTCGGGGTCATGAGTTTGAGCCCCACATTGGGTGTAGAGCTTACTTAAATAAATAAAACTTAAAGAAGTATAAAGAAGGGCATTACGGCCAAAGTATAGTGTAAAAGAGGGAAGACAGGAAGTGAAAAGTGGAAAAGGAAGTTTGTGCAAGTGAGGAATAAATTAATAAACTGTGGCCTTAGATTTAAGGAATTTTCAGACCTTAGCATACCAAACAACAGATAATTTCATATGTGCTGGCAGTGAATTGTGACAAAGCCTTTTGTCTTTATGAATTTTTTTAACTCAATTGATTTTCTTTTAACAGCTTTATTTAAATATGTATTTTTCAATAATACATTTCTTAGAAGAAATGCAAAAATGCAGAATGTGTAAAGTTTAGATGACTACTTTCAGTTCCATTTGCTGCTGCTGCACCTCTTAGATATAATTATTGTTTACCATTTGGTGTATTACCATCCAGATTTTTGTGTTTTGATTTTTGTCAACAAATACATGTTTAGGTTTTGTTCCACTTTAGAAATGTGGGATTATACCAGTCTTTCAAAATGTTGTAGTTATCATACCCCAAATGGGAAGAACAGTGAAGCTAGTTCTTTGGGGAACCCAGGGATGCTTTATGAATTGGGAAGAAGGGAGACAAGTGCTCAGTGGAAGCTACTATGTTGCTGTTTTGTTTTTTTTTTTAAGGTTTATTTATTATTTTAGATAGAGAGTGCATGCAGAGAGGTGGGGTGGGGCAGAGGGAGAGAGAGAATCTCAAGCAAACTCCATGCTGAGCAGGGAGCCCACCACAGGGCTCAGTCTCACGACCCTGAGATCATGACCTGAGCCAAAATCAAGAGTTGGTTTCAGGCACCCTGCTGCTATAACTTTCCACAGGCATTTTTGCACTGCTGATGAACTCAGATCCAGCCCGTCACAGGACTTGGTACCATTCTCACCTCTTCTTTTTCATAAGTTTTCAACCAGCAAGTTTTTCTCTGATTGTTTGATTTAAGTTGGGGAGATGAAAAGACAAAGATAATTTATAGAAATTAATCTACCTCATTTTATAAGAAAATCTGAAAAGTGAAACTCCAGTTATACTCGGAACAAGCTGAGTGTGAAAAGGAATGATGAAAGATTGCCTCCTCATTTGATAATATTCCAGTGCCCCAAAGTTAAGTTTTCACAATGAGAATGAAAAAAATAGGGAGAGTGGCTTGGTTATATTATTTTCCTTTTATTATTCTTTCTTAGTTTATGTAAACTAGTACTGTTTCATTAATATCTGTAAGCAGGGTGAGAACCAACTTCTCTGCCCTTTTTCTATGAAAGGAAGATCAGAAGTAGTTCAGATTATGTTAATTTTGTCTGTCCTGAGATGCCTAGTTTCAGTCAGTTTGCGATTAATGAATGTGAACTCCACTGGGGAGTAGTTAAACTAGCCCTAAAGTAATTCAGATGTTAAAATTTATAAAACTTACTTAAACCACTATTAAACATGTTAAAAATAAAGGTAGGCCTTTGAAGAGGATGAGGGTGGATGACAGTGGTAGTCAGTAAGAAATTCTGGTGCTAATGGTTGAGGACTGCCTATAGCAGACAGAAAATTGAGCTGTTAAAACTTTAATCAGCGTGTTTGTAAATATTCAAAGATGAGAAATGTCAGTATCTAGCCATAGGTATAGGAAAAATACTGTGCTGGTATGTCTAACCTTGATAGGTATATATTGACTTACCTTGAAAGAAAAAAATTACAGTAATGGTAGTGAAAAAACTCCTTAAAATCACTTTACTGTCATGAAAAGCTGCATTTAATAAACTGTTTTCAAGCCAGAGTCTTAACTGCTCTTTTCTAGTTCATATTACAGGTCAGCAGTATAGCTGAAAATGGGGACGAACCATGATGTATTTTTTTTTCTTTTTTTTTAATTTTATTTTATTATGTTATGTTAATCATCATACATTACATCATTAGTTTTTGATGTAGTGTTCCATGATTTGTTTGCATATAACACCCAGTGCTCCATTCAATACGTGCCCTCTTTAATACCCATCACCAGGCTAACCCATTCCCCCACCCCCCTCCCCTCTAGAACCCTCAGTTTGTTTCTCAGAGCCCATAGTCTCTCATGGTTAGTCTCCCCCTCCGATTTCCCCCCTTCATTTTTCTCTTCCTACTATTTTCTTTTTTTTCATGATGTATTTTTAAAGACCATAACTCTGTTGTCTTTATTTTATTTATTTATTTTTAAGTAATTTCTACGCCCAACGTGGGACTTGAACTCAGAACCCCGAGATCAAGAGTCACATGTTCCACTGACTGAGCCAACCAAGCACCTCTCTGTTGCCTTAATTAAATGAAGTTTGTGCTCAACATCAATAAGTAATGCATAAAACCAGGGATAAGCTGTTTTAAAAGATTCTTACTTACATGCATAATAACTCTTCATTTCCAGGATGGAAAATCAGTGCCAATGACCATTTTCCACAAAACGGATTCTGAGGACTTACAAAAGAAACCTCTCCTGGTACATGTATATGGAGCTTATGGCATGGATTTAAAAATGAATTTCAGACCTGAAAGGCGGGTGTTGGTGGACGATGGATGGATATTAGCATATTGCCATGTTCGGTGAGTCAACATTTCACCTGGCATATGAGTACTAGAACATTGTGACAGATGCCCAGCATAACAGTGTATCAGGGAACAAAGTTTATTATCTCATTTGTGTTATTGAATTTATGAATTCCTAAACATATGCTGGTGGAAGTGGATTTATCAGATTAGTTGATAAAGGATAGATTTTAGGACCTTGCACCAGATTTTTAGAATTGAAGTACCAGTCTGGGTACTAATCTCGGTAATGTTGTTATTTCCATTTAATTCTCTTGAATTTAGGTTTTTCTTTTTTTTTTTTATTTTTGAGTTTAGGTTTTTCTAAAACAGTCTCAAATTAGATCCTTTTTTCACTCTAACTTCCATTTATTTTAGCTATTTTCAAGACACAAATATTATTTTATGTTTCTGCTTCAAGTCCTTCTCCACCTCCCCATCTCCAAAATAAAATCCAAACTCCTCGGTGTAGTATTTAACATCCTTGTGATCTGGCTTACCTCTGTAGTGATAGTTACCGTTACTACCCAAACATGTCCTGCACTCCAGCCATATACATCCTATACATCCAGCTTTTGTTACATCCTTTCAGATGATAAACTCTTTCCCCTCTGTTCCTTTCACCTGCTGTGTCTTGATGTTCTCCCTTTCTTTGTGCTTCTGGGAACTCCTTTTCCTCCAAACCTCAGCTTAGGTATCATCTCCTTCTTAAGCGTTTGTTTTAGGTGGTATATACCCCTAACCTGACAGGTGGATGTTCTTTCTACTGCCTCTAGGATAACCTTAAATACGCTGTGTGAAAGCAGCGACCACATTGCTTGGCAGCTGTTTCCTTTCCCCCCAAAATTATCTTCAGGGCAGGAGATTTTTGCTTTTTTATATTTTTAAGGCTGGCATTTAGACCATGCCTGGTAAACAGTAGCAGGCACCCAAAAAATATTTGTTGAGGGGTGCCTGACTGGCCCAGTCACAGCATGCAGCTCTTGATCTTGGGGTCATAAGTTCAAGCCCTACATTGGGTGTAGAGCTTAGTTTAAATGAATGAATAAAAAGAAAATGACGGTGATTCTTATTTTTTAAAAAACATATTTGTTAAATCCATTTTTGACTATATCAGGGATTGGCAAACCTTTTCTCTAAAAAACTATATAATGAACATTTCAGGCTTTTTTTTTTTTTTTTAAGATTTTTATTTATTTATTTGACAGACACAGCGAGAGAGGGAACACAAGCAGGGGGAGTGGGAGAGGGAGAAGCAGGCCTCCCGCGGAGCAGGGAGCCCGATGTGGGACTCGATCCCAGGACCCTGGGATCATGACCTGAGCCGAAGGCAGATGCTTAATGACTGAGCCACCCAGGCCCCCCACATTTCAGGCTTTGTAGGCCACATATGGTCTCTATTGTATATTCCTGGTTGTTTTTTATTTCTCTCAACCTTTAAAAATGTAAAAACCATTCTTAGCTCTAAGGCCATTTAAAAAACAAAGCAAAACAACAACAACAACAACAACGGCCTCTGGGTAAGTATTGCCCACCACCTACAGTTTGCTGACCCCGACCTAAATCATTAATGTTTTTTTCCCCACTAAAAGATTTTTTTTTGCCCTTTAATTTCAGAGGTGGTGGTGAGTTAGGCCTCCAGTGGCACGCTGATGGCCGGCTAACTAAAAAACTCAATGGCCTTGCTGACTTAGAGGCTTGCATTAAGACGCTTCATGGCCAAGGCTTTTCTCAGCCAAGTCTAACAACCCTGACTGCTTTCAGTGCTGGAGGGGTGCTTGTGGGAGCATTGTGTAATTCTAATCCAGAGCTGCTGAGAGCTGTGACTTTGGAGGTGAGTATACTCTGTTCTCTACTATGTACAGAGTGGGGAGGCATGAAACCATAGGCTACTTTAGGAAAAATATTTCTGTTACAGTTTTACCATAGCACAGGAGTATAACAAAGCTTTTAAATTTTATTTTTTATTATTTTTTTAAAGATTTTATTTGACAGAGTGAGGGAACACAAGCACGGGGAGCGGGAGAGGGAGAAGCAGGCTTCCCGCCGAGCAGGGAGCCCGATGAGGGGCTCAATTCCAGGACCCTGGGATCATGACCTGAGCCAAAGGCGTCTAGACGCTCAACGACTGAGCCACCCGGGCACCCCGCTTTTAAATTTTAAACACAGAATTGTAGCTCTGGGAGAACTTCTAAATTTACTTTAACTACTTATCCTTTATCCTTTCTTCCTCCCTGACAGTGTTATTAATTTTTGAGAATTTCCACTGAAGGATATTAATGGCTTTTCTCATTAGTTATTTCTTATTTTTTAAAAACATTTAGAATTGGTGGACAAGAGACAGAGCATATATGACTCACTAGTTCCAGGGAGTCAGGCAGAGCACCCTGACTCTGGAGGCCGTGAAATACTTTGACTATTACTGCCTATCAACATTTCAGTCCTAGATATAGCGGCTCTCCTTTTTTAGATACTCCATTCTTAAAGATCTTTAAGGGATAGTTTTTCTGTATTGTAATTGAAATATCTTGCTTTGATCTTAAAAATCTCTATAGGTGACCCTTGGATGACACCACCCCCAACCCCACCCCCACAGGCAGTCAAAAACCCATGTATAACTTCGGACTCCCCAAAAACTTAACAGCTGCTATTGACCAGAAGCCTTACCAATAACATAAACAGTGGATTTTAACACATATTTTGTATGTTCTATATATTATATACTGTGTTCTTACAATGAGCTAGAGAAAAGAAAATGTTATTAAGATGATCATAAGGAAAATAGGTTTGTTTATACAGTACTGTATGTATATCTATTGAAAAAAATCCAGGTGTAAATGGACTTTAGTATTTCAAACCTGTGTCCTTCAAGGGTCAACTGTATAGTCTTTTCCCGGTGTCCAAAATTATGAAGTTACATTATAGCCACTCATTTCACCCTCATCATTCTGCTCCTGGTCAAACATGCTAGAAAATAATGACTGGGGTGGAAAGAGTAAATTATTTTCAGGTTTCTTTTATTCTGAGAATGTGGGGTATACACTGGAGGCTTCTATTAAGTAAATAAGTGTTAAATAATCCTGATCTATAAATCTTTTTTAAGTAGAAATGCTAAAGTATAGAGGGAAGAAAACCTATATACAAAGATGATAATAGCAGAGTTAGTTACGGTATAAAGAAAACACAACTTATCTGTGACTTTTAGAAATTAGAAAGGAAATAATCAGAAATGTATGTATAAGAATATCTACCCCACATTGCTTATAATAGTGAAGTGGAATCAACCTAAATATCCAGCAATAGAGGATTCATAGTTTTAATTAGAAGCACCAAATACTAGCTCTGATGAATTTAAGCAGAAAAGGGATTTATTAAAAGGTATTGGATAACGGCAGGTATAGAACCAGTCTTATAGAGGCTGCACAGCCAGAAACATGTCCAAAATATACCATAAAATGGTCCAGTGAGGCTATCACTGCGACCGCTGCTGGGCACAAGTCACCTCATACTGCCAGAGCTGCTTCTAAAAACTCAATATAGGTGTGGCACTTCTGCCAGAAGAAATTCTCCGTGGTCCCTACTTTGAGCCACAAACTTCCCATTCAAAGTTTGGAGGACATTATGTCTGATTGGGTAGACCCAAGTTATGTGGCTACTCTGTGTGCTGGGAAAACTGCGAAAGGAACTGCCTGGCATTTAGCACCTCCCTAGTGAGAGGCAGGCTCTGCTTCATAAGGTTAGGGATAGTTTAAATGCAGAAAAGGAGTCCAGATGCTAAGCAGCCAGAAAGAATCACATTTGCCCACTAGGTTAATGTTAGTACAAGAGAATGCTGAAAAGCATGTTCCCAGAAGACTATAAGCTAAGTGAAAGAGGCAGCTGCCATTTTATTAAATGTTTTAACGCTTGTTATAAGCCAGGGAATTATTTTTTTCTTCTTTCAGTGTGGATATTTTCTGGATTTTCTTCAGTTAACATTTATTGCCTTTTTTTAAATATAAAATGTCCAACTGGTTTACTCATATTGGGTTTTTTCATTTTTAACTGTGAGAAAATAACAGAATTTAACATCTTAACCATTTTTAAGTGTACAGTTCACTAGTGTTGTGTATGTTCACATTGTTGTGCAACCAATCTCCAGAACTCTTTTCATTTTGCAAAACCAAAACTCTACACTCCCTTCCCCTACCCCTCAGAACCACCATTCTACTTTCTGTCTCTGTAAATTAGACTTATCTATACCTCCTATAAATGGAATCATACATATTTGTCTTTTTGTAACTGGCTTATTTCACTTAGATAATGTTCCTCAAGGTCCATCCATTATTGTAGTATATGTCAGAATTTCCTTCCTTTCTAAGGCTGAATAATATTCCTTTGTATCATTGTGTATATTTTGCTTATCCATTCATCCATCAGTGGACACTTGGGTTGCTAACACCTTTTGGCTGTTGTTCATCATGCTGCTGTGAATATGGGTATACTTTTCAAGACCCTGCTTTTAATTCTTTGGGATATATACCTAGGAATAGAATTGCTGGATTATATGGTAATTCTAAGTTTAGTTTTTTGAGAAACGAGCATACCATCTGCACCATTTTACATTCCCACCAGCAGTGCACAAGGGTTCCAGTTTCTCTACATACTTGACAACACTTGTTATTTTTGGTTTTTGTTTTTTTTTAATGGTACCCATCCTAATGGATGTAAAGTGGTAGCATTTATTGCTTTTATATAAAATATATGTATAAATAAAGGCATCAAACTAAAAAGTTATGAAATTAGAAAATAAATTCTTTATATACACACGAAGCGTGATGTATAAAGTTATCACCTTCAGGGTCTGAAAACTTAAAGGCCGGTTGTAAACCACAGGCCCTCGTTAAGGACTGAGTAGTCAGTCAACCTCCTAGGAATCCACATGGCTTCCTGACCTTTGTTCTCTCGTGTCCGCCTGTATATTCATAAAATATATTTTTCTGAAACTCGTTTTAGCAACTTTTAAGTTTCTCAACAAAGTTTAAATTTCTTTGGCTTTTTTTTTTTTAGGCACCTTTCTTGGATGTTCTCAACACCATGATGGACACTACACTTCCTCTGACATTAGAAGAATTAGAAGAATGGGGGAATCCTTCATCTGATGAAAAACACAAGAACTACATAAAACGTTACTGTCCATATCAAAATATTAAACCACAGGTAATGAAAGACAGTTCTGATACACTATCCTAAAGTGATAGGAAAAAATAATCAAAAGGATACTTACCCATGCCGAGACAGGAATTTACTAGGGCTCTAGGTTGTTTCTGCTTATAATACCCAAATACCTTTCAGCTCCATCTCTGCTCATAGTCCATGTTTGTTTCAATTTAATAGTTCAGGAGAATAGATTAGCTATGGTCATGGCCTCGCCAGCCAAGGAAAGGCTGTGCCAGGTACCAGGTGGTCTAGTACTGTAATACTATAGCTCTCTCAAACGAGAAGAAAATATCAAGCACCTGTATCAAAAAATTGGAGGTAGTTCTTTTTCATAATCTATAAGGTAAAGGGACCATAGAGAATAATGTAAACTTTGCATCTATTTTCTTTCAGCATTATCCTTCCATTCACATCACGGCTTATGAAAACGACGAGCGTGTACCTCTGAAAGGAATTGTAAGCTATACTGAGAAACTCAAGGAAGCCATTATGGAGCATGCTAAGGACACTGGTGAAGGTAGGAGACCACCTGTAGGCAGGGAACCTAGCTAAATGGACTATTACCTTCCACATACTACTCAGTAATACACTTTATGCTATAGACAACTGCCCATGATTTTGGACAAACAGCTGGTTTTTCTATGTTGACTATTCAGTTGAAGCATATATAATAACTATACCTGCCTTGCCTCTTTTTGAAAGGAAATATTAAAATAAGGTAGGCAAGGCACAAAGAAAAATAAATTTAAACATCAAATATAACTTAAAGATGTACGGTCATAAAACACTCGTTCATTTAATAATATTAATTGAGCTATTATTCTTGGAAACTTCTGAAAAAGAGATTCTAACGCTTTTGCTCTGGAGCTTCAGTGTCCAAACTGGCTGCTTTAATTTTCTTTAGATCTTTCCATTTCATTGGATAAGAACTCTTTACCTTTCTTCCTTAGCAAGACCTTTTGGGCTCAGGGAGGGAGGGACCCACATACAAGTTTTTAATCCCCTTGTTTTCACCTTCATGCCTCATACTCACCCATTGCCAGTAGTAGCTGTTTCCAGGTCACACAACTGATTCCACAGGGCCAGTCTGGCTTCCTCTTGCATCAGAAGCTTCTCCATGGGACCCTACAAGTATCTTCCAACCAGTGTCCTCAGCTGCTGGTCCTCCTCCTGCTTTCTCTGTTTCAGAAGTCTGTCTTCTACTTCCCCCCTCCCATCTCTTTCTTGGTGATGATAGTGTATGCCTTTTTCCTTCACTATTACTTTAAAATAGTCTATGTGGGAGTAGAGGGGAGAAATGAGTCTCAAAAAAACCTAATCGTTTCATATGTTAACTCTTTCAGGCTATCAGGCCCCCAATGTTGTGTTAGATATTCAGCCTGGAGGCAATCATGTGATTGAGGATTCTCACAAAAAGGTATGTTATCAAGCCCTTCTCAGTTGCCGGAGGCCCAAGTAGAGCTATGCTGTAGTCAACATTCCATTGGTTGCAGCAGGGTTTATGACCGCTGCTTCGTAACTGGTCTGTGGCTGAGGCCCAGCGGGGAAGAGGAACGTTGGGTCAGTCAAGAGAAAGGGTTCCCTCTAAACACTTGTGAGTGAGCTCTGTTAGAGAAAGTAATGGAATCTTAATTGTTGGGAGCACCTTCTGCCTCTGTCCCAAATAATCAGGGTACTCTTGCCATAAATTGCTGACTTAAGGGTTAGGTGAAGATGGACAAAGAGATTTAGCACTGGAGTTTTACCACAAAGGCCCTCTGTCTAATTTTTAAAATGTGTTTCTTTTAGATCACAGCCCAAATTAAATTCTTGTACGAAGAACTTGGACTTGACAGCACCAGTGTTTTTGAGAATCTTAAGAAGTACCTAAAATTCTGAAATGCTGCATTCCAGGGGAATTGGAAACACACTGAAATATTTCATAGTCTTATTTCCAATTGGGTAAGCAAAAGTGAGATTTTTTTTTTTTAAGTTAGTAATTTTTTAAAATTTGCTTCTCCATCCAAATTTTGTCTGGTGTACATCTCGCTTGTTTATACTGTTCTCTCCATTGGTGCACATGCCCCTTAACCTAAGAAAGTGGTTTTCAAACCATAGGTTTTCAAACCATGTCCCTCAGAAGGACATGGACTTGGGGGTGAAGGAAGGATTGGTGACAGCACAACTCTCCCCCCGCCCCTTCAGAACAGCTTTGTTTTTGTCTGTTCTAACTCATATTTTTTTTGAAAAGTTTACAAATCAAGGTCCTGCCTCTTTGCTAGTGAACGTTTTTAGACACTTCAGCAGTAAGTCATCCTCCAATTGCTATGCCTGTCTTTTATGAAAAATAACATTCTTCACATTAGAATTCACCAGATCTTTCTAACAATCTGGAGTCCTGAGGTGTTCCGATCATCTCTTATATTAATGCTATCTCAGTAAAGTTACAAGTTCTACAAGCGATAATTTTATTATTTTTTAAAAACACTGGGGAACCTTTTTAAAGCCGTTACATTCAGGCTGCATTTACCCAGCAGCATGCTGTACATGAAATAACTGGGAAGTGCTTATGATAGAACAGGATGCCAGTGTCTTCATCTCTTTCATAAAGGAGCCTAACACAAGCTGTGCAGTATGTTTAATACACTGGAGTAGCAGGCCTGATTAGAAACAAAACATCTGTCTCTGAAAGCTGTTTGGTGATGAAGGAGATTTTTCATGTTGTATTCAAGGATGAGGCCTTCTCCTTTGCCCAGTAAAATGTCGTACGTATCAACTTCACTGCCTTCGTTGGTAGAATTGGTACTTAACCTTATCTTCACTCTTGTGGGAATATTGGAAATCATTTCCTTTAGATTTACCCTTGTTGATTCTCCAAAATTCAGAACCACGAGAAAGACTCGGTCGATGCCATCCAGCTCTCTTGTGTACACGACAGAGTGGCTGTCACTCCTCAAATAGCAAAACCAGCCCCTGCTGAGGAGCAGCTCATTGGCATGAAGCAAACTTAATTCTTGATACAACTTCAGTGCTGATCTGGACTGAGTCTTTTGGACCTATTTTTAAAAAAAAAAGATTAACATAAATGTTTGATTCTAAGAGTTGTTTGGGTTTTTTTATATATATATATATTTCTAGTATCAACTAGGAACTTATTTCCCAAAAAAATTTGCCCCAGTTTTGCCCCTTAAAATGACTACCAAATTGTAAGTATTGATAGGTAGATAAGAATAGTTTATTTACTGTTGAGAGAGACTGCAAATGCAGGGAGTCATTGTTTGCTCAGTGCTCTGCTACATCTTGGCCAGAGATGATGAGGGACCAGATTTGACTCCACTTTAGGAATTCCAAAGCGAATGTCCATGTCTAAATTATCTGGTGTTTAATGTGCCTAAATACGTATGCTACACTGTAACTGGCAGAAAAGCAGCCACTGTGGCCGTGGACTCTCAGGGCCTCTGTTCTCTTTTGTAGAAATGTGGGTTGCTTTAACTTCAGACATGTGTTCCTTGCATGGTGAACAGAAAGTTGCAAAAAAGGATGCAAAGCAAAATGCTGCCTAAAGGGAAAGTTAAAGATAGTACTTCTTTAATGTGTGTCCATTAAGGAAGATGGGGCTTTCACAGCTGTATAAAACATACACAATTTAATGTTGTGTTTTTCTTTAACATTTCAAGCATTTTCTCCTGTTATTATGTTAAAATGTCATTTTAAAATGACAGGATAATATTCTGTTGGATGGATATACCATACTTAACCATCTCTCTCATTTCAACTTTCTAATATTTTCTTATTTTTAGTGCCTCCCCCATATCTGGGTTATTTATTTAGGATAGAAAGACAATTACTATGTCAAAGAGTATGGACACTTGATACATAATGCCAAATTAGTCTTCATAAGAGCTGTTGCCAAATCAGTGATAGTGTTCATTTCCTTGGACTCTGTTGACTGCAGTGGTGGTGGCTGTTGTTGCGCGGTTATCATTGTTGTTTGGGGGCAGGTGCCTAATGTGTGGTCTTCGGTGAACATCTACTGAATATTTGAAAAAAATGTTTATTCTCTGTTATCAGGTACAAAGGTATTTATGGTATATGTATATGACTTGTCAAATTACTATTAACATTTTCTGTAGCCTTAGATAATGCATGGAAAAGCATAGTTCAGTGCCACTCACAAAGAAGTGCCCAGTAAGTGTTAACTATTATTTGTGTCTATTTCCTAAAAGTATGTTGATGTGTATCTCTTTAATTGTGGATTTGTCAGTTTCTCTTGGCATTTCTCATAGTACTTGTTTTATAAATTTTGGAGCTATTGTTAGATGCATAGATTCATGACTTGTAGTGGAATGTTCTTTTATCAATTTTTGAAAATTGCATTTCTCTCATAACGCTTTTCATATTGAATTCTATTTTGTCTGCTATTAAATATTTCCACACCCACTTTTTGTAACTGTATTGTTCTAATAAGAAATGCATGCACACAGTACACAATAACGGTTTTCTTAACACCGTCCTCTCTAGCTTTTCACTTCCTCTCTCAGAAATGGACACTATTCCTGTTTATGTATGATACATTTTATGCCTATGCAAACATATGTAGGTATACTTTTCATTATCCAAATACCATTATGGACACCATTTCTTACTTAGTACATGTCAGAGATGTCTCATAATATCAGTGCATTCTTTTTCAAAAGTTGCATACTAGTCCATTGTATAAATTATATAAATTAACCATAATGTTTCATCTGACTTTCTGTTAATAAGATACTTAAATCATTTCCAGAGTCGTCTGCTATTAAAAACAGTGCTGTGGTAGAGCTCTTCGAATATTTTATCATTTTCCACACATGCAGGTATTCCCAGAATGAAATTACTAGGGCAAAAGGTTATATGCATTTTTTTATTTGATAGCTATAGCCAGGTGGCAACCTTTAGTTTTTTAATTTTTTTTTTTAGCTATGTCTCTTATGTTGGATTAAACTCTCAGATTAACAAGACAAAATCTGACATGAAAGTTTTTATCTTCTAACAGGTGAATTTATATTTGTGATTACCATATGTTCAGACATAATCCTACAATCCTTTTTTAGCTTTTATTTATAATTGTGCTATTGTTTTCATCAAACTGATTTGATGTATTATTTTTCCTTCTAATGTTCTTTGAAAATTACACCCTTAAAATTGTAATGCCCATTTTAAAATACACTTTTCTTGACATTTGGAGCAATGCTGTCCGACAGAACTTCCTGCAGTGCTGGAAGTGTTCAGTATCTGTGCTGTCTAATGTGTCATGGGAAGTGAATTTTTCATTCTATTTAATAGTCTTAGTGGTGAATGGCTAAAAGGCAGCTCAAATCCAGACTGAGTTACTCTGTGCCATGCCCTGAAAAGACAGTGCTTTAGCCTGCTCGCTCACATGTTCTCTCTCTCCTGCCACTTTCCATGTAGAAGTCAATCACCAGAATACCTCCTTTACCTTCTTTTACATTGTGTACCAAAAATAAAATTTTAAAAAAAGACGACATATGAAATACAGTAAGGAAAAGAATTTAAGGATATTTTTTAAGTAATCTCTACACCCATTGTGGGGCTTGAACTTAAAATCTTGAAATGAGGAGTCACATGCTCTACTTACTGAGCCAGCCAGCACCCCACATCATGTCTTTCTTTTAGATTCATTTTTTGTTTTCTTTGCATTGCCGATTATTCTTTCAGAAAGTGGCTATATATGGAAAAATTGGGGTCCTTGCTTTCCTAGGTCTATATTCTTGAATGCTAATTGGAATGGATTTAGGATTATAGGTTTAGAATCAAGTTTCCATCACAGCTTTAAAGAGTCAAGTTCTAATGTGTTCTAGGATCCACTTGAGAAGCCAATGCAACTCTCAATCCTTTGCTTAGGCCATCTGTTTTGGAGTTTGGTTTTGGTTTCTGCCTTTATTCTTGCCATTCTAGAAAAGATAAGTATCTCTGAGTTTTCTTTATTTCTTGAATTATGTTTCCTTCTAGTTTCTGTTCTCTTCTAGAAATACCAAAATTTTTCTCTTTACGCTATTATTTGCCTTTTTACAGTGCATTCTGGGGGAGCCTCTGGATCAGTTTTCCAGCACACTAACTAGAATTTCTATTTCAGTGTTTCACCATGTTCTACATTTCTAAAATACCTGATCACTTTTTTTTAAAAGATATTTGTCAGAGAGAGAGAGAACGTGCATGAGTAGGGGGAGCGGCAGGCAGAGGGAGAAGCAGGCTCTCCACTGAGCAAGGAGCCCTAAGTGAGACTCAATCCCAGGACCCTGGGATCATGACCGGAGCCAAAGGCAGATGCTCAACCAACTGAGCCACCCAGGCGCCCCACTCACTTTTTTTAAAAGAATCAAGAGTCTTGACTCCATAAAACAATTACCAATAATGAAGTCTTATATTTGCTGTATCTCCTCTACTTTGTACAGTGTTAAAAGTGGTGTCCCTCATCTTCTTAATTTTTCTCAAATGTGGCGTGATTCTTGGTGATCCATTTACTTTTGCATTGTGATACTCCTTGTCTTCAGTTGCCTACCTTTAGTAATTATGGGAAGCTTAATTTTCCTTCTTTTAGAGATTAAATTCTTACCTATCTCTAGGGCTTTTATGGATGTATTTTATTAAATAGTGTTGCCTGACTTTTTGTAACGTTTGTTACAATTCAGCATGCCTCCAGACATTACTCATGATCGTTTGAAAGGCTTGGTTAATGTTATAGAAAAAACTTTTTAATTTGCTTTTGCATTTTTCCATCTTTTGACATGCATTTTTATGTAGGATTTCTTACATACTGGACTCAAATTGGCCTATGGGAATATTTTGGACATAACAAAAATCAAGAGATGTATTAAACCTAAAACACAAATGTTAAAATACATGTTTTTGTTTTCAAGGACCTATGAATATATAAAACAAAACTAATACTATCCCAAAAGCCTCTGTGGAGTTTGGAGCAGGGAGTTGTAAGAACAGGAGGGTTTGCATGAAGCTCGAAACAGAATAACTTGGGGAGACTGTACTTACTATGATGAACATTGAGTATTGTACAGAATTGTCAAGTCACTACATTGGTAATTTTCTAAATATCTTGTTTTCAAAATAGTAGATTGGGGTAAGGGGAAATTTTTGCCTCTCGTGGAATGCCAGTAATTTCTCCTGAGGTAGTTTAGATCATGTTTTCCAGTGACATTTTCACTGGTACATGATTCCATCTGGAGCCATTTTATATTGTTCTGGTCTAAGGAAATATACTTAGCACTTTGCCAAATTGAGCGAACAAACTTTCTGAACAGGAATGCACAGATTCCAGCAATTCCAGCTGAATTTGGCAAACTTGATCACCTGAGAACAGAAAATAGTATCGGCAAAAGCTAAAGGGTGTGTTTTTCCAGAACAGCTACTTTTAGGAATTACTCATGTCTTGGTTTCTCCAGGTGAATAGCCTTGATGGGTCTCCTTCCTTCTTTCCTTCCTTTTTAGGGCAGGAAAGGAAGGTAGCTGGGCTTATTGAAAGACCCCCATAACATTTCCTTAAGAGCTCAGAGCTCTTTAGGGGCACCTGGGTGGCTCAGTTGGTTAAGCGTCTGCCTTCAGCTACAGTCGTGATCCCAGGGTCCTGGGATCGAGCCCTACATCGGGCTCCTTGCTCGATGAGGAGTCTGCTTCTCCCCCTGCTCCCCCCTGCTCATGTTCACTCTCTCTCTCTCTCTCTCTGTCTGAAATAAATAAATAAAATCTTAAAAAAAAAAAAGCTCAAAGCTCTTAAAGTCATTCCAGTGAATAGTTGCATATTCTATATGATATTTTACATGGCGCATCTCTGTACCAGTTTGTATTTTCACAAAAACATGATTTAAGAACTGTAAGAGAAGTCTATGTGAAAGAGAGCATCAGTTAAAGTTTTGGGTACCCTCAGGGTGACTTGTATGTTGTCAGCACAGAAACTCATTTCTGTTTCTGGAATCAGTATAACATTTTCATTGATACTTACATCAACATTCACAGTATGGTAATCTGAATTTGTGGGTAACCAGGTGAGATTGGCTTCAGAAAATCCAGCATTTGAACTATTGTCCCACTGCATTGGTGACTTTGAGAGGAGGGTATTCTGTGCCAGAAGAAAACAATGGTCTATTTAGTAAAAGAAATGTCATCTGGCCATGATTTACTTCATAATTATTTAATTCCCTGTACTTCTTAGTTAACACATGTATTCATTAGCATTCGTAATGAAAAGGCTTCACACTTCCAATTGGAAAATAGTGACATCTTGAGTTTCAATAAACTATAGTAACCGGACTTTGGTACATGCTTGGAATCTGTTGCTGCTTTTCCCTAAAAATGAGTAATGTAGGATTTCAAGATGTACCATCACCAGTTCATTCCGTGGTACAGTGATGGTGAGTCAAGCATGCAGCATGTACAAGTAAGCCTAAATTCTATATTTTATCCAGCCTGGTTATTGCACATGAATGCACACACACAAGTTTAGGAAATGCACACCAAATATTGGGGAAATTGGATCTCCTTCACTGAAAGCTAACCATACAAATTATTACAGGTTCACCCAACAACACAATTTTGGTATCCATAGCCTCAAACAAAACAAAAAATCAGGTCTGGGGCTGTGCATTTCCATTTGTCAAGATGAAGAATCTTTGTGCTGTGTTCAGATGAAATCTAGTGCTACAGACAAGCACTATAATTAATGTTCCAGACTCAAAACACAGGTTCTCAAATTCTAGTGTGCCTAAGAATCAGCTGGAAAATATCTTAAAATGTAGATTCCTGGGCTCTACAATTCACTTGTGTGGCTTGGAAACATCATTTTTAAGCTCCCAAGCAAGAGAGCTAATAGTAAGAAGGAAAGCAGAGTAGTAATTTTCAGCAGTAGAATAGGAATAGTAGATTCTCTAGTTTCACGTAGTTACATTATGTTAACTTACAACATCATAGCTTTCGTTGAGATTTGTGACTAAAATATTTCTCATTCCTATTTCTTCCCCATAGTAAGTTACAGGAGTTCCAGGGAGTGTGAAAACAAGCATGTTCATGATGTTGACATATTCTTCCCCAAAACGAGAAGTCAGCCGGGCAGTGTCCGGTCCACCAGTCTGAAAGGCAGATACTTTAAGAACACAGCTCGATATACAGTTTTCTGGAAGATTTACCCTATTCCACAAAATGTTCATCGGGCAAAAAAAGTTTGCTGTGGGTACCTTGGTATCAGCATACCTGAATTTGAGTCCCAACCCTGCTACTTACTGTGTAACTGACCAATTTACTGTCTTGGCCATTATGATTAACAAAATGGTGGTAACAAGTTACTTCACAGTGATATTGCAAATACGATAAAATTTATGAGGGTGCATATTAATATTTTCACACATTCGGATAAGAGAATATGGACAAGAAAGGAAACTAAAATGTTTCCCCCATAGCACAGGAGGGAATAGGTGGTAGGTGGAAAGGGCAGAGGCAGGAGAGATTTCTGAGGTGTGTGTGTGTCATCTGAACTAACTATTCAGAACAAATTTTAAAGATAAATCAGCTTTTATAGAGGAAATTTTCTAAAGTGTTTTCTATTTTTAAATTTGGTATTTCTGGGCGCCTGGGTGGCTCAGTTGGTTAGGCGGCTGCCTTCGGCTCAGGTCATGATCCTGGAGTCCCAGGATCGAGTCCCGCATCGGGCTCCCTGCTCGGCGGGGAGTCTGCTTCTCCCTCTGACCCTCTTGGATCTCGTGCTCTCTATCTCATTCTCTCTCTCAAATAAATAAATAAAATCTTTAAAAAAAATAAAAAATAAATTTGGTATTTCTATGTTAAATGCTCTAATTACATATAATAGTACATATTATTTAGTCCTTACAACATCATAGCTTTTGTTAAGATATACCACATATACCACAACTCAATCTCATGTGCATATGCTGAGCATGTCATTTTACTATTTATTATGATAAAGTACTTATGGGGGGCGGGGGAGAGGCGAGGGGGGAGCCTGGGAGGGGCACCTGGCTGGCTCACTCAAGAGCATGCAACTTTGGTCTTGGGGTCATAAATTTGAGCTGCACGTTGGATGTAAAGATTAAATAAATAAACTTTTAAAAAGGCACCTGGGTGGCTCAGGTCATGATCCCAGGGTCCTGGGATTGAGCCCCACATTGGGCTCCCTGCTCATTGGGGGCCTGCTTCTCCCTCTCCCATTCCCCCTGCTTGTGTTCCCTCTCTGGCTGTCTCTCTGTCTAAATAAAATCTTAAAAATAAAAATTTTTTAAAAAGTACTTTCACCACCTACATTACATCTTATTGCCCTCCTCCATTGTCAGGTATTATCTCCATTTTGCAAATGATGAAACAAGCTGAGAAACTACATCACTTATTCAAGGTAGGGTATGATGCAAAACCAGCCTCTAAGAACTTGGGTGGGAGGGCGCCTGGGTGGCTAAGTCATTAAGCGTCTGCCTTTGGCTCAGGTCATGGTCCCAGGGTCCTGGGATGGAGCCCCACATCGGGCTCCCTGCTCAGTGGGAAGCCTGCTTCTCCCTCTCCCACTCCTCCTGCTTCTGTTCCCTCTCTCACTCTCTCTGTCAAACAAATCTCTGTTAAAAAAACTTGGGTGGAGTTTGAGAATAAGAATATGGTTGGGCTTGCTTTTTTTTTTTTTAGATTTACTAAAACTATCTTTACAATTATCTTTTTATAGACCATTATAAACTATTTTTCTATTTTTATGACCAGAAAAGTCAAATTTCGCCTCTATTTTATTGAGAGCCTTTATGGTTTCTCAAACTTTCTTAGAGCACTTTCCTTTTCAGAAGTGAAATCAAGAAATATTTCCACAGGTAGTTACAGCAGTGGACAGAAATCCCAGTCACCTAGGATATTGGAGACTCTCAGTATATGAAAAAACAAGTGCTAAAACTCCATTATAAAATTTTGTAATATAGGGGGCACTTGTGGAATGGTAGAGGAAGGACCTCCAAAATCTCTACCATAAAAGCAAGGAGAATGCTGGCAAAAACTAAAAATCCACTGTTTCAAAACTCTGGAAACTAGCTAAAGGCTTTCAACAACCCAAGAAGTATTTATTCAAAGAAAACAGCAAGCTTTGTGTCATTTTAACTGGCCTTCAACTCATGCCCCTCAGATCCAGGATAGCCTTGAAAACCTCAGTCTGAGAACTCCGTAGCTGTGAAAACCAGGAGCCACTGGAGGGGCAGAGGAATTTTAGAGTTCACCAAAAGCTCCATTTAGAGAACTGTCACTCTGACCTTTCTAGCACTCACTTTTAGTTGGATTTTTTTCTTTATCAGAGAAATGCCCTGTCCCCAATCAGCAATTGTTTAACATCACACCCGCCTGAGGTGGTGTTACCAACTAGGACTGAGCAGAGACTGACCAAAAATCTTAAAAGCTTGCGGGAAGGAGGTGACCATACTGGCCTTTGAGAGTCTGACAGATTCTTGGAATCTAGAACATTGTGCAGAGGCCCTGGGAAGACCTGACAAGGCTCTAATCTCTCACCTCTAGCTAACCTTGAAACTCTGTGCAAGCAGGAAGTGAAGACTAAGGTAGAACTACAAACTGCCTGTCGGGGTTGAAAGCGTGCGCGCGTGCACGCACGCACTCACGCACGCACACACACACACACTTCAGCAAAGGCTGGGAGAATGAATGGTTCAAGCGGTTTAGGAATCTTTTGCAATCATTAACTGACGATAAGCTCACCAAGTGGCCACACCCAACAAAGAACACAGATTTTACAAAATTAATTCAGGAAAGTCACTAAAGAAATAGCAACAACAAACACTGGGGAGGAGGAGAGAATGGGAGTTCCTACGTTACTTCATTATTTAAAATAGCCAGTTTTCGGTAACAAAAAGGAACGCAAGACATGCAAAGAAAAGGGAGTGGGGTGGGGGGGAGAAAAAGCGGTCAGTGGAAAGTGTGGCTGAGGAAACCCAAACATTGGACTAGTGGGCAAAGACATTTAAATCAACTACTAGACTTACGTTCAAAGAACTAAAACGTACAGAATTTAAAGTGTGAGGACATTGTCTCATCAAATAGATACTATGAATAAAAAGAATACGAAGAAGAACTAGAAAGAAATTTCAGAGTTGAAAAGCGATCACTGAAAGGAAAAGTTCACTAGACGGGCTTGACAGATTTGAACGGGCAGAGAAATCAAATTTGAAGACTGAGTAATCGAGATTAGTCTGAGAACCAGAAGGAAAAGAATGAAGAAAAATAACAAAAACCTGGTCAGAAGCTGGGACAAACAGACCTGGCTCACTAAATAATCGCTGATTAAGAGAAAGGTTAAGGTCACTTACAGACAGACATACCCCTCATTGACTGTTCAACAAGCACACCAGCACTAGATGTGCTGACACAGGCATGAGGACTTACCATCCAGTTAGGCCATTTTCCTTCTGGCATGTTTTCCATCCAGGATGTGATAACCTCAAACACACTGTTCCCAGAAGGAGTGTTTAGCTTACTGAGATAATTGTTGAAGGGAAAATCTGCTTCTTGAATAAAAGGCAGCCCATAGTACATCATCGTCCCATCAATGCTCTCGCCATAGGCTTCAGTCCCCATGAACCTGGAAGAATTGTCAGGGTGCAGTGTCCTCAGGGCCTGTCAGAAGACTGGGAAGCATTCTGCAGCTGCTTCACTCTGCTTGAGTATTAACCATATCTGGTTGGGCTCACTAGGAAAAGCATAATCGAGCCAGATGGCCAAAGTAATAGCATGCTGGGTCACCTGGACAATTTCTCATTTCTCCTGGACAATAAACCCAAGGGCTAGCCTAATGTTAGGCTGTGTCTAAGAGTTAAGGAACTCATTTGAATCTCAAGTCAATATTGTTCTCTTCTTCCTAAATCTGATTAAAACTCAGTAACTTCCATGAAGACTTTATTATTCTCATCACTCTGCTTAGAATCTACAGTGTATGTTTGCGTATCATGTGAGGGGGTTTTCCCCAGAAACCTCTTGTATAGGAATCCCTGTAAAGTCTCACTTTATTATTGGGGTGCACTCTAGGGGTGCCAGGCTGGCTCAGTTGGTAGAGCACATGATTCTTGATCTCTGGGTCATGAGTCCAAGCCCCCCATTGGGTGTAGAGCTTACTTAAAAGCAAACACTGTCAGGGAATGACACATTAGCCTGAATGACCCACATCAGTGCTGGCTTTACGTGTTTATTAAGGTAAGTGCATAGTATCTGGGGCCCAGGTGTTTCAGTTCCAGTCCCATCCCTGCCATTACTACCTGTGTGACCATTGCCTTTGTGCTTGGAGTCTCCGGTTCCTCATCTATAGAATGAGGATCAGAGGACCTACTTGAAGGAGGAGAAACTTCTTTTAACTATTTCTGTTAATGCTATTGGGTGATCAATATACACGTAGTAAGAGATTTATTGAGTGTTTATTATGTGTCAGTCCCTGTTTTAATTAAGTGCTTCATCTACATTATCTCATGCAGTTTCACAAAACCCTGATAGGGGTGTCGCTGTCACCTTTTAATTGATGAGAAAATGGGACTTGTGTCAGTGAACCAGTCCAAGATCACACGGCTGTTAATAACACAGAACTCTACCTTAGGTCCATCTGATTCCAAAGCTGTGTTAGCAAACCATTGTCATCTACTAGCAGCTTAGCTGAAATATTTGGATTCATACTGTATACTGGACACTTAACAGACCAAATAGTAATGGTAAAAATAGAATAGTTAATGGCTAAGATTTAGATTATATACTAGCTTTTAAGTGATTTTCATAAAATTCCTGTGAAGTAAGTACTGTGACGGGCATTATTTTACAAAAGAGGAAACTGAAAATCAAAGTTAAGCAACATGAAAGAATATACTAGGCCCTGGCATAAGCAAATTATAATACATTGTAGTCATGGAGGTTTCTTAAATAGCTTGATCCTCTAGAGAATGCCTGGCTGTGAAGGATTAACTACAGGTCACACCCTACGCCTTTGAAGAACAGAAGTGTGCCCTGCGGTTACCTGTATCTCCCAGGCTCCCTGCTGTATTGGTCCATTGTCTGCCGGAAGCTCCGGACAATGTCATGCATTCCCACCTGCGTGGTGGTGAAGTCATGGTACAGCTCCCAGTAATGTGTGACTGTGTCCTTTGGAGACAGAAAAGCATGGTTGCCATCATTTTGCATGTCAGATGTCCATAGCTGGCCTTATGCCAATATAGACTGTCTCTTCAAAGGGCTCAAGACAAGGCATGCTCAAGGATGATCCTAGGATTTTCAATGCTCTTCGGGTTTTATGGCTGGAGAATAACATTCCTGACTATTATTAACTGTAAATCTAGTAAACTTTGCTGAATATCTAAACATTAATTACAAGTGTATTTAACAGAATCCTCCTCCCAAACATTTAATTCTCCTAACTGCTGCACGTAAAAGCAAAGAAAACTTACAGAGCTCATTGTTACACCTATACTTGATCTACTTAGAAAATTACCGTCCAAAGTGTAATAGTAAGAATGAAAAGCTATAAGTGGTAAAAAAAAAAAAAAAAAACCACTTTGCCAGGGTTTCAGTAATTTTTCCTGATATTCATTCTATGCCTTCCTAGGGTTACAGTAATCTAGAATCCAAAGTAAAAGATTCTATCTAACACAAGCCAAGGTTGTAAGTACTGGGTTGGAACACGGACAGACTAGACAGTGTAAACCTGCATTACCATCCATTCAGTGGACCCCTTTTTAATAAGTGAACTTGCTTGCTAGATCAAGAAGAGTTTTTGGAATCTTAGGTCTCTTCCTGAAATCACTTCTTCTTTAGGTTTTTCTTGGGTACCACACAAAACCTATTGTTCTCATCATTTGTCATAACTGGAAACATGCCTCTCTTACAACATCTCATCATAATTAGCAAGGTTATGTTGAGATTTCTTCTCCAAGGATAAGTGCTTCTCTTTGGGACTAATACATCACTTCCCACCCCCCTTCATTTTTCCTACTGGACATAATGTGCTTTACCCACCCCACCAAAAAATAGCCTTTGTTTCATGACATGGTCTTGTAATTAGTCCACGCATTGCCAACTTTTCTTTAGTCAATTGCTTTGGTTTAATGAGATTAATAAGTACCCATAAATCTATTACTCAGGACAAAAGCTAGACACTTTTAACAATTTCATTTTACTTTATAAAAAGGGCATCATGCTATCTATAATTATTTTAGGGTTTTTTCACTAAACATTATACAGCTAAGATTCACCCATATTGTGTATCACTGTAATTCATTTATTTTGACTGATGTATAATATTCCATTGTGTAAATATACAAATCCACTATTTTGAAACTCATTTTAGGACTCCTGTCTATTTAGCCATTGAACATAGAGCGTCTGTAGAGTGATGGTCAACCAGAAGAGCACAGTGGCGTCCTGAATACTGTTTCTCATGTGTGACATGGGGGGAAAGGTGAGAACCACCGGTGTGGAACCACAAAGAGCCCAGACTGTAGTGAGATAGACAGGATGGCATTTTCAGAAAGGGGGGAAAAATAGTGCTTAAAAACTTTACCGGTATTTGAGTCTTATTCACTTGGGCTTCATCTCTCAGATGCTCTGCTTCTAGAAGGAATTTAACAGCATCAAAACTAAAGCCATCAACACCCTTTGTGAGCCAGAACTGTATAATTTCCTAAACACAAAGAAGCAAAATCCTTTGGTTACATTATTATGATAATGTTTAATAAACGTGTGTGTAATGACTTCCCATCATAAAATGGCCATCTCCACATATAAAACAAGCACAGCACTCACATGTGTATTTTTATCTGTTAGGTATAGCAGCATCTTAAAGTAATGAGCTCTCTGCATTAATGGACTCCCATACTTCCCTCAAATTTGAATTCAGAATGTTATATTTGTAATTGATGTTATGCACACATTTGCAAAACTTAAAAGACTCAGTGAAAAGGAATGAAACCACAATGAAAGGACTCAGGAGAAACTGAAACATATCCTCCCCCCAGATGCCCAGTTCCTTAAAGGTCAGTCCAAACAGAGAAAATAATCAGCTAAGCATCAGGTCATGAGGGGTTCTTCCACCAGACTGGGAGGTTTTAGGAGGAAAGACTGCAGCTTTCTTTTGTTTCCCTTGCCTCCAACATAGCATTGGGTCCTTAGTGAAAGTACACAGTATCAAAACCGAGTCAGTCCAACACGCTCTGATACTGTTACAACACTAAAAAATACACGTCCCCTGGCTTCAGGGCATCTACAGAATAGTTGGGGACACATGAGACAGGAGAGAGTTACCTAATAATGCAAGGTGGGGTGTGTGTATCTCAACATCATGAAAGGAGATTCCTTTGCAGGGTGTTGGAGCTCCAAGACGAATAAATTTAACATGGGCAGACACACCCGGAGAAAGAAGAGCTACAGTTCTACCTTGACCAGTGGGAGTTTAGCAGGGAGTGAGATTACAAAGAACATTCTGGACTGTTTGTAGGACAGGATGGCCTAGTTCAGAGGCAGAGACTGACTTGGCCTGTATTGGGGCCGGTGGGAGGACCAAGTGGCCTCGGAGAGCAAAGGGCTTAGGTCTCAGCTCCCCACCGCTCCGAGCTAGCCCTACTCCAGCACCAACCACAAGCTACCCTTCTGCAAAGGGACAGTGGCTCTCCCCACTTTCCTCAGCTCATCCCTTGCCGAATGGAAGGTTTTACAGGAATGTACTTACCACATTAGAACAAACAGTCCATAATTCAAAGCACTAGAATTAAGTAGCTAATTTATGGAGGGAAACAGCCATAGCTCCCAAAGGAAGACTATGCCCAAAATCAGATATTTCCTTTAAAGTGTTTCTTGTATCTACATGTGAATATAGGGTCTCTAGAGCGCTGCAATTCAAGGGTCTCAAGAGTTTCTGCAGATTACAGGCAAGGGGTCAAGTCCCTCTAAGGTGACATTTTTGAATAACAAAGCTTGAAAAGCATTTTCAAATCTAAGAACAAACTGCTTACAATCTTAGCATGGACACAACCGAACCAAATAACGTTAAGCTGGCTCTGGCCACACAAAACCCACAAATTTGTTCTTACTAGCATCTTACTCATACTCTTAACACCTTATTCTTATGAATACATTCATTCAATAAGTATTTGTATTCCAACTATGGGCCAGGCACTTAGCTAAGCCCTATAACCATGAGCAAAATACAACAGACCTGGCCCTAGGTCTCCTGAATTTATGTAGAATCCCCAAGTAGACATCAAATAGTAATGCAAAAACATTTAAATCACAGCCAGATAAAGCTTTAAAGGAGGGGAACATGGTAGTACAAAAAAGTGAAATAGCAGGATTTACCCTAGAGGCCAGCACAGCAGGATGGCAGGAAGTGAGGGCGGGCCATCGGTTAGAGGTTGAGAGAGAAGTCAACAGATATTAAGGTACCCCTTATTATCTTAATATCTGTTCTAACCTGCAGAACAATCTCAGTGGCTCCAGGGGGTCAGCTCAGCATGAAGCTCACCAAGCTTTAAGCTTCAGGACCCCTCACTTACCCGGGCCCCTTCCTACCTACCTTCTTTCTCCATTCTAAATAAACACTCTAATTTTACACTATTTTAAGAAGGCCCCAAATTTTCACAAGCTTCTAACCCCACACAACCTGGTCCACCCCCAGGTGGCGCTAGACTCGAGGGAACACTGGAGGTGAACAGGGTGAACCCTGGAGGTGAACAGGGTGGGGGCAGGACACATAGCTGTAATCCACCCAAGCCACCTCTGACAAAAATGTGGGGAAACATTAAACGCCATGCCGTTATAAACATTAAGCTTTGGAGCACTGATTTCCTAGGGGGGAAAAAAATGTGGGGGCGCCTGGGTGGCTCAGTCGGTTAAGCGTCTGCCTTCGGCTCGGGTCATGATCCCAAGGTCCTGGGATCGAGCCCCGCGTCGGGCTCCCTGCTCCTGGGGAAGCCTGCTTCTCCCTCTCCCACTCCCCCTGCTTGTGTTTCCTCTCTCGCTGTCTCTCTCTCTCTGTCAAATAAAATAAAATCTTTAAAAAAAAAAAAAAGTGCTTTCTTCGTGGGGTCCTTATTCCTTTTGGAAATAGTTAGCCTTGCTAACTGTTGACCCAGCCATAAAAAATGAGAAATGTGTATCCCAGCAAATGTTTCTGGCCCCGGCAGGGGTTTTTACTTTAGTCCAGTAAGAGATACTGTCATTGTTTAAAGAGACAAAACAGTAAAAGCTGGATGGTTATTTTTGAGAGTCATTGTAAATGACAGATAATCCAAAATTTGCTCTTGAAAAATATTTGCTTTGTGCTATTTATTCTCCCAACTAGGTGAGAAAGGGGAGCTCCAGATCTTAATCGTTAACCCTCTCTTTACTCCAGTTAAGCTCTCCCAGGGTGCCGGGTGCAGAAATGGGCACAGAGCCTAGTTCTGCCAGGTCTGGGTGACCCACCAAGGCGCCACGGGACTCTTGGGACAGTACATTGTGTCCCCGATTCAGGTATAACTCCCACGACATCACAGAGTCCTGGTTTTTCTACCGGGCACCTTTCCATTCTTTTCTCCTTAACTCACTGCTCCGAGTAAAAAAAGGAATCAAATTAAACACTACTAATATCCAAATTCACAAAGCTTGAGGCAAACCTTTCCTTGTGAGATGACTGAAGTGACTGGGCCCATTTACCTAAAAAGCTTAGTGTGGGAAATAGAAAAGCTTTGCTCTTACATGTAGTGATCTGTAAGACATCATCTTGAAAGTGACATAAACCCTGAGGCGTCCATCTCGAGGAGAAAGGAGAAAGTGTAGGATATTTTAGAAGTACAGAGAGAAAACTATATCCTCTGTTTATAAGCAAAGGAAAGAAAACGGACCCTACTGCTGTTCAGAAATCTTGGTAAAATTGTTGGCTAACCCCCCCCCCCCCCCGGGAGCCTGGTATGGAGGAAGGATCACAATCGCAGGACTCTGACCCGTCCGGATACCACCCCATCTCCCCACTGCCCATCCAGCTGCCTGACCTAACCCACCTGTGGAGTTGCTGTGAGTACTAAAGGTATTGCTGTTAGAGTCCATTCACACGTGGGTCCTTATATTACCGGATCTCTCTGCGATGTTTGACAGGGCTGACCAAACTTGTCTTCCGGAAACACGCATATCGCTTAGCTCCCAGATATCTGCTCCTCATGTGCCGCTTTTCTCTGTCTACTCTGCAGTCCTTTAAATATTAGCACTCTTTGGGGGCTCTTACGCTCCCTGTTCATTCCGTTTCACAACAGTATTTACTCATTTATCTATACACGTATTGATTATTTTAACAAGTATTCAAATAACAACACGGTGACTTATATGCCTTACAGAGGTTAAAACACTTATTCCTGGGGCGCCTGGGTGGCTCAGTCGGTTAAGTGTCTGCCTTCGGCTCAGGTCATGATCTTGGGGTCCTGGGATCGAGCCCCAGGTCAGGCTCCTCACTCAGCAGGGAGTCTGCTTGCCCCTCTCCATCTGTCCCAAACCCCTGCTCATGCTCTCTCTCTAGTAAATAAATAAAATCTTAAAAAAAAAAAAAAAAACACTTCTCCCCAATCAACCCTACAACGTGTGTGCCACTACTGTCCCTATTTTACCAATGAGGGATCTGAGGCACAGGGAAATGAAGTACCTTGATCAAGGTCATAAAGTTAGTAAATAGCGGCATCAGATTTGGTACTGTCTGGCACCCTTACCCATTTGCTCTGCTTTCTCCTCCAAACCTGCCCCACCCCTTCTCCAAAGTCATTGACTTCCAAAATGCAAACGGAAAATGATTTCCCTAAGACCTTGTAAAGCCCAATCCTCACCACAGTCTTGCCTCGTCCCCCTCTAGTCTCATTGATCCAGCTACTTCTCCATATACCATGTCCCAGCCATATGGGACAATTCTGAGCACCACCAGTGTGCCGTGGTCCATGCCTTCCCTCCGCTTGAAACCCTCTGACCCAAGCCTCTTCGCTTGGCTCACTCCTACTTATCCATTAGGTATCACGACATCCCTGCTCTCTCCCACTCGTGTCCAGGCTAGCTGCCTGCCCTGTGTACTCCTACCTCCTACGATCACGACCACTCAGTACACTTTACTGTCATTGTCTATTTCATTGTCTACCTCCCCCCTTGGGATATAAGCCCCAAGATTGCTACAACATGTGCCTAGCTTATGAACCACCATACCCCTGGCATGTGGTCAAGACCTAATACATACTGTTTAATGAATTAAGGATTTATACTAAAGTGCCTGGCATATATGAAATGCAATAAATGGCACAGTGATTATCATTAAGCACAGAGCTGGTTTATTAAGCAGGTAGTGAGTCAATTTCATTTTGGATTGAGCTGCCAACACTGTGCTCAGTAGGAGCAGAGTTGACATTTACCGTCTGGATTCCATCTTAAGCCAGGAGGTTGGGGGGGTGGGAGGGGCAGCTGGGCTCCCTGTCCCCATGAACACACTAACTCCCCAGGATCCCAACTCCAGGACTCAACATTTCCACGTGGCGGGACCAGGGTCACATGGACACAGTGCCGGCAGAGGGCTGGGCTATCTGGAGTCTTTTTCCCGCTATGCTGCTAACCGAGTGGGTCGCTTCTCTCTGGACTTCAGTTCCTTCATTTGTCAAATAAGGGATTTGAGGACAAGTAAAAACCAAAGTGATTACAAAATACTATACAAACGTAAGCCCCCACCTTCTCTAAGAAAGCTCTAGACTTCTCTAGGTAAACACATTGAAGCCCTGAGAGATTCAGGGCAGAACCAACTCCCCTGAAGGCCACTGCAAGGGGGAGTACAGAGAGGAGGGTGCTCTGTGCTGTGTGTCCCCTGCATGCCGGCCTCCCACTGTGCAGGTACTCTGAAATCTGATGGGAGCCAGGAGCAAGAAGTCTCCATGAGTACAAGCTGGTATGCAAGCAGGAGTCATTCCAAATGCCTCCCCCACCACAAACTCTCTGGGTTGCAAATTATTAACCTGCTCAGCTCTCCTGCAGAGATAAGAGCTACTGGGGGGTAGAAGGGTGTTGGAAAGTCCCCTTCATGCGAAAAGCCTTTTCAGGAGCAAAGAGCCTTCCCTTACAGCTTCTCGGCCTTTCTTACTTCTTTTTTTTTTTTTAAGATTTATTTATTTATTTATTTGACAGAGACACAGCGAGAGAGGGAACACAGGCAGGGGGAGTGGGAGAGGGAGAAGCAGGCTTCCCGCCGAGCAGGGAGCCCGATGTGGGGCTCGATCCCGGGACCCCGGGATCATGACCTGAGCCAAAGGCAGACTCTTAACGACTGAGCCACCCAGGCGCCCCTTCTTATTTACTTCTAATAGCAAATCTATACTAGCCTTGCCAAAATGTCCAACCTTCAACTGGAGGCATTAATGATTCATCCCAGAAGGAATCTCATCCTGTTGAAACTAGTAAATAAGGCTCCTATTCACACACTCCAGAACTGGTCGATTAGTCAAAATAATAAGTAGTGTATTGTCTGGCACATTCTGCCAAAATTTATCACACTCGTCTGAACATCTCCAGACAATCCATCACTGTCGCCACAAGGAGCCTGGAGAAACCCACTGGCTGATAAACCAACTGGATTATACGCACATTTATGAATTTCCAACTGAACCCCCTTGAAAAGACTGTAGGAAAAGTGAAGCACAGAGACAGAACCAGCTTTGCCTCAAGTCAGACGTGGTCTTGTGGGTAAGAGCGTGGACTCTGGGTTTGAATCCTGCTGTCACTCCGCAGGGGGGTAGCTTTCCCTCTTTAAGCCTCAGCTTCCTTCTCTGTAAAATGGTCCTGCTATCTCATAAGTTAGGTGTGGTCTGAGCATCAAATGAGATGACCTGGGTAGAGCACTTGGCACAAAGTTAATGCCCAAGCAGTGTGTGAGGGCAGGTCAGGGGGGAGGTGCAGGTCAGGGTGTGTAAATGATTTTGGGGATGGAGAAAAGAGCCCACACTCCACCAAAGACGTTTAAAACTACCCCCTAGTGAGTAGCTGTGTCTATCATCCTCCACCACTCCCCAACCCCAATGAGACAAGGCTGCCCTGACAAGGTGCCTACTTCTAGAATAGATCCCAAAGCAATTCATCTAAATCCTGAGAAACATCAAACATGTATGTTAAAAACTAAGGAGTCTACAGGAGTATATTTAACAAAAGACATGCAAGACTTGCACCCTGAAAACTACAATACAGTGTTGAAAGAAACTAAAGACCTAAACAAGTGGCAAGACATCCTGTGGTCCTGGATCAAAAGACAACATTGCTAAAGTAGCAATACTCCCCCAAACTGATGCCCAGATTCAGGGCAATCCCTACTCAAATCCCAGCAGCAGGCTTCTTTGCAGAAATTGACAAGCTGGTCCTAAAATTCATATGGAATGTATATGATCCAATAACTCCACTACTGGATATTTACCCAAAATGAAAGCACTATCAAAAAGATACATGCACCCTGTGTTTATTGCAGGACTATTCACAACAGCCAAGATATAAGAGCAGCCCAAGTGTCCATCGATAGATGAATCCATAAAGATGTGGTGTATATACACACACACACAAACAAACACACACACTGGAATATTACTCAGCCATAAAAAAAGAATGTGATCTTGCCATTTGCATGGTATGGATGGACTTAGCAGGTATTACGCTAAGTGAAACAGGTCAAACAGAGAAAGACAAATACCATCTAATTTCACTTAGATGTGGAATCTGAGAAACAAAACAAACAGAAAACAGACTCTTAAATACAGAAAACCAACTGGTGGTTTCCAGAGGGGAGGTGGATGGGGAGATGGGTGAAATAGATAAAGGGGACTAAGGGGCACAAACTTTCAGTTACAAAACAAGTCACAGAGATGAAAAGTGCAGCCCGGGGAATACAGTCATTGTATTCTAATAACACTGTATGGTGACAGATGGTGACTACATTTATTGTGGGGAGCACTGAGTAATGTACAGAATTGTCAGATCACTATGTTGTATACCTGAAATGAATATAATATTGTAGGTCAAGAATACTTCAATAAATAATAATACTTGAGCACCAAAAGAAATAAAGACAGAAATATAAGTATCCAAAATAGCCAAACAATCTTGAAGGAGAATAAAGTTGTGGGACTCACACTTCCCAATTTCAAAACTTCCTATAAAGCTACACTAATCCAGACACTGTGGTATTGGCACAAGAACAGATTTACTGATCAATAGAGCAAAATTGAGTCTAGAAACAAATCCTGACATTTATGGCCAACTGATTTTCAAAAGGGTTCCAAGACAGATCAATGGGGAAAGAATAACCTTTTTTATTTTTTTTCCTACAAAGATTTTATTTATTTATTTATTTTACAGGTAGGGGGGTGGGAGGAGGGGCAGAGGGAGAGGAGAGAGAGAATCCTCAGGCAGATTCTTCACTGAGTGCGGAGCCGGCCATGGGGCTCCATCCTAGGACCCTGAGATCATGACCTGAGCCGAAATCAAGAATTAGATGCTTAACCAACTGAGCCATCCAGGCGCCATTTTTTTTTTAAGATTTTATTTATTTGAAAGAGAGAGAGCGCGTAAGCACAAGCCAGCAAAAAACAAGAGTCGACACTCAACTGATTGTGCCCCCCAGGCGCCACAATAATAATCTTCTTAAAACACACATAACTGGGGCGCCTCGGTGGCTCAGTCGTTAAGCGTCTGCCTTCGGCTCAGGTCATGGTCCCAGGGTCCTGGGATCGAGCCCCACATCGGGCTCCCTGCTCCACGGGAGGCCTGCTTCTCCCTCTCCCACTCCCCCTGCTTGTGTTCCCTCTCTCGCTGTCTCTGTCAAATAAATAAAATCTTTAAAAATAAATAAACTAAATAAAACACACATAACTGGGGTGCCTGGGTGGCTCAGTCAGCGTCTGCCTTCGGCTCAGATTATGATCTCAGGGTCCAGGGATCGAGGCCCTTGTCAGGGTCCCTGCTCCGTGGGGAGTCTGCTTCTCCCTCTGCCCCTCCTCCCACTCATTCTCTCAATTTCGGTCTCTCTGACAAATAAATAAATAAAATCTTAAAAAAAAACCCACACATAATTGGATAGCCACATGCCAAAGAATTAAGTTGGACCTCCTCACACCATTATATATAAAAAAAAAAAAAAAAAATGGATCAGAGACCTAAAATGTAAAAGCTACCACTATAAAACTCAGAGAAGAAAACATAGGAGAAAATCTTCAGGACCTTGGGTTAGGCAATGGTTTTCAAATGACACTAAAAGCACAAACAACAAAGGAAAAACATAAATTGGACAACAATCTAAAACTTGTGCTTCAAGGGACACCATTGGAAAGTAAAAAGACAACCCACAGAATGGGAGAAAATTGCAAATCATGTATCCAGAATATATAAAAAACTCACAACCAACAGTAAAAAAAACAGATAACACAATTTTTAAATGGGCAAAGGAGTCAAACAGACATTTCTCCAGCAAAGTTATAAAAAAATAAACTATAGGGGCACCTGGGTCCTGGGATCGAGTCCTACATTGGGCTCCTTGCTCAGCAGGGAGTCTGCTTCTCCCGCTCCCTTCACCCTTACCCCACTCTCATGCTCTTTCTCTCCCTCCCTCCCTCTCTCTCTCTAAGAAATAAATAAAATCCTTAAAAAATGTAAAAAATATAAATAAACTATAAAAGCACAAAGATGCTCAACATCATCAGCCATCAGAGAACTCCACACCCACTAGGATGGTGGTACTCAAAAACACAGACAATAGCAAATATTGCTGAGGACGTAGGGAAATCAGAACCCTCACCCATTGCGAGCAGAAATGGAAAATGGTGATTTGGAAAACTGTTCCTCAAATTGTTAAATATAGATTATAAATATAGATACATATCATAGGCATATAAGTAGATATTGTATGATTTCGTTTATATGGAATGTCCTGCACAGGCATACCCACAGAGACAGAAAGATTAGTGGATGCCCCCACGGGGGGGGGGGGGGGCATGGAGAGTGTTTGCTAACGGGTATGGGGCTTCTTTTTGGGTGAAGAAAATGTCGTGAAATCAGCAGTGATGGTTACATCTATACTAAAGATACCAAAACCACTGAATTATACACCTGAAAGGGGTGAATTTTATGGTTATGTGAATTATACCTCAAGAGAGGTATTTTTTTTTTAAAGATTTTGTTTATTTGACAGAGAGACACAGCGAGAGAGGGAACACAAGTGGGGGAGTGGGAGAGGGAGAAGCAGGCTTCCCGCCGAGCAGGGAGCCCGGTGCGGGGCTCGATCCCAGGACCCTGGGATCATGACCCGAGCCAAAGGCAGACGCTTAATGACTGAGCCACCCAGGCGCCCCAGAGAGATATTATTTTAAAACAAAACAAGAACAAACCTAAGGGCTGTGGGTCCCCTTGATGACTCCGAGGTGGCAGCCTACATCCTTCACCTTTGGCTGACACGGCTCTCTGTTCTGTTCAGGTCCCCTCCCTCCCTCCCTCCCTCAGAGCACTACCCCACTAACCTAAATTTCTGCCCTCTGTTGCCATAGCAGCAACAACACAGCTGACGTTTGCCATGGATTCCGTGTAGGGTATTGGAACCACCACACTGTTGAGAGCTAACGGGAAATGTCCCATGAGGGGCCACAGAGGGATCTTCAGCAGCTCAGCATGTAACCCCTGTGGGATTAGCCCCCACCCCAGTTTTGGGATCTCAGCCCCTAACTCTCCCTCATGTCACTCCAGTGCCCGAGTAGGCTTGCCAGATAAAATACGGGACACCCAGCTTAATCATTTCAGATGAGCAATGAGTAATGTCTTAGTAGAAGGAGGTCCCAAATAGCACACTATTCATTGTTTATCTGAAATTAAAATTGCATTGGTGTCTTGCTTTTTATCGGCTATATCTGGCAACCGTCCACACCAGCCTCCAGGCCATTTCTGAAACACACGAAGCACACTCTCACCTAAAGATCTTTGCGTTGGCTCTTCCTTCTGCCTGAAATTCTCTTCCCCCAACTCTCCACAAGGCTTCCCTTCAAACTTCAGGCCTTTGTCCAAACAGGACCTCAACATGGGGATGTCTCCAAACCAACTTCTGCCTGGCACTCTGATGTCCCTTCCCCTTAGGGACCACCTGACATGTTATATATTTAGTTGTTAATTGTCTGCCTTCCCCTCAGTTTACAGGAAACTCCTTGAGAGCACGGCTTCTTTTATTCACTGCTGCATTCCCAGTGCTTAGAACAGGACCTGGCATGGAGCAGACAGGAAGTGAATATTTACTGAATGAATACAGAAGTGCTATGCATGGGTTATCTCCTCTAATCTTCCAAAGAGCCCATGAGACAAATACTGCCATCAGCCATGTTTCATTGATGAGGGATCAGAGACACAGAGCTAAATACCTCACCCAGGGACCCACCGTAGCCAGCAGTGGGGCTAGGGCTGGATGTAGGTTCAGACCCCGGAGCCCACGCTCTGGCCCACCTCACTATATCGGCTCATTGTCACAGGCAGAGGGGAAGCTCAGAGCAAAGGTACCAGGTATTTCTGCCTCCGTCCCCTGTCACTTGTTCTGGGTGAGAAGGAGGAAGGAACCACCATGTCTGAGGGTCTGTATTTGCATCAGCCTCCATAATCCCGGAGTTCATAGTACTTGGTTTTGCCTGAACACTTATTGTTCAACATCAAGAGTATCAAATAACCACTTAAACACCCATGCAATGGAGAAGTCTGTGTGGGCATCTGTACTCACTTTTATTTCTTCTTGAACATCAAGATTGTGGAAATTTAAATCAGGTTGTTCTCTCAAAAACTGGTGGAAATAACACTGGTTTCGTACTTCGTCAAAGTGCCAACTGGAGTTTCCATATACACTTAACTAGCAAACAGAAAATAGCAAATCACTTACTTAGCATTCATATAATGGCACTGCCCACAAAGAAATGATCATTACCGTCCCTGGCGCTGTGCAGGCTGAATGCACAAATCCTTAGACTCTTCCTTCTAGGGAGAGCACTAGATAATTCCTTAAAATGCCACCGGCTGGCCTAATGCCACACAAATGTGGTTGGGACATGTTCGTAGAGTAGAAGCTGTTCATGAAAATCACAATGGTAAACCGACGATCTCAAATGCCGAACAAGGCCAAGTTAAAGAGCAGACATTTCTAACATATTTTCTTGAACCTTCTATCCAGGCTCTGGACTCCTGTTTGTGAAGTGATACAAATGATGGTCAACTGGGGAGAAAGACACATTCCATTAGTCTTGGAGTTTGAATCCCCACAGAGTGAATATTTAAACCCTATCCTCAGAAAATTATTAGAATCATTCACTTAAAAACCCTACTAGCCCTCAGGAATAAAATAAATCTAGCAACTTCAAGTGTTGGTACCCAGCAGCATTTGACACAGGTGCCGATTTCCTCTTTCGACGAGTGCTCCCGTCTGTGACTCCAGAGCATGACTCTCCCCGCAGACCCTCCTACATCTCTTGCTCCTTCTCAGTCAACTTGGTTCCTCCTTCAATGTGAGAGTTCCCCAGGGCTCCAGCTTGGGCTTTTGTTCATTTCATGTTAAAGAGATCATCTGGGCAACATTTAAAAACTAAGGGATTTTGCATACATCTTTTTCTTTTTAATGGGAAGACCCCATCACACCAGGTCCACACCACCATGGCAACAACTGGCTGAAGCTAAGTCGTAGCTGCTGCCTTTTAAGGAAACACAGCCTCACCAGCACGCCTCATGGTCCACCCTGACACGAACCAGGATATTCACGGTATCTATGACCGAGAAAAGATAGGGATCCGGAATACAAAAAGAACTCCACCAATCAGTTTCAAAGGCACAAACAATCCAAAAGAAAACTGAGAAAAGAAACCGTGAACAGGTGTTTTGCAGAAATGGAAGCTCAAGTGAATAAATGTATGAAGAATTGTTCAACATCATTAGTAATTAAATAAATCTTCACTAATAACTAGATAAATGTAAAATTAAGACCTCAATGTGATATTTATGTTCTCAATGTGAAATTTATGTTCTCTTCGTAAAAATTACAAAGTGTGGCAGTACCAGTAAATGAAAGGGCATATGTATTTTTTTATACTGCTGAAGGGGATATCAATTGGTACGACCACTCTGACAAGCTGTTTGGTGTTATCTTGCACAGCAGAGCATGCAGTGTCATGCACCCAGCAATTTCACTGCTAGGCATTTGCCTTCTAGAAGCTCTTGTACCTACACCCCCAGAGAAATAGATTAATGAGAATGTTTACCATGGCATCATTAGTAATAGTAAAAAAACATATAAAATAAACCCCTAGAGACAGCCCAACTGCCATCAACAGGAGAGTGCATAAGTAAATCATGGCACATGCACCCAGTGAAATAGTACATAACAGTGAAAATGTATAAACCACACTTACTGGAACCTACATGAATGAGTATTTTTTTAAAGATTTTATTTATTTATCTGACAGAGAGAAAGAGCACAAGCAGGGGGAGCGGCAGGCAGAGGGAGAGAGAGAAGCAGGGTCCCCACGGAGCAGGGAGCCCGAGGTAGGGCTCGATCCCAGGACCCCGGGATCATGACCTGAGCTGAAGGCAGACTCTTAACTGACTGAGCTACCCAGGCGCCCCTTAAATTTCTTAATATTTGTATGTATAGATCTAGTTGTTCTGTTTCCCTGGAGAATTTGGATATAGGGTTTTGGATATAGGACAATTATTAAAAGCGGATGGTGCAGTTGGACTGTGCGGTCATTAGCCCTTTCATTTACTGGCTGTGTGACCAAGGGCACGGTGCTTAACATTGCCCATCTGCAAAACAGGAACTAAAACCTAACTCACAGGATTGCAGGGTGGATTAAATGAATGAATGAATATGACACACTTAGCACAGAACCTGGCACATAGGAAGTGTTTTAGTAAATGTCTGCTAATATCATGATCATTTTAACAAGTGTGCAGTCTGGGGAAAGGAAAAGTTAAGGAGCTAAAACTGCCAGGATTGCTGATGACCTGTTCACCAGGCTGCATACTAGTACTGTTCATTAAACCAGGGTACAAGAGGTTGGTGGGGAGAAGATCACACAGTCAGCCTTGACACATGTCGATTTTGAGTGCCCTTGGTTCATCTAAAAGTTGATGCTTAGGAACTGGCCTCTTTAAGTGTTTATGGAGAAGGTCAGGAGAGTGGAGATCCAGAGGATCAAGGGTAAAGCAGGAGAGACGGGGACCAGAGCAGGTGGAGGGACTGGCCAGAGACAGGGGTAGAGTTGCCAGATAAAAATTAGACATACAATTAAATCTAAATTTCAGGTTAACAATGCAAAATTTTTAGGTATAAGTATATCCCAAGCAATATTTTATACTAAAAAACTACGCATTGTTTATCTAAAATTCAGATGTCATTGGGCTTCCCGGATTTTTATTTGTAAGTCTAGAAACCCCAGACCAGACTGATCTGGCCTCTGCCATAGAGGAAGTGAGCAGGAAGAAGATGGGTATAAGAGAGGCAGGGTTGGGGCACCTGGGTGGCACAGTCAGTTGAGCATCTGACTCTTGGTTTGGGCTCAGGTTGTGATCTCGGGGTCGTGAGATCGAGCCTGGCACCAGGCTCTACACTGGGCGCAGAGTCTGCTTGGGATTCTCTCTCCCTCGTGCTCTCTCTCTCTTTCTCTCTCTCTCTAAGATAAATAAATAAATCTTAAAAAGAGAAAAAAGTAGGGATGCCTGGGTGGCTCAGTCGGTTATGGTGCTGCCTTTAGCCTAGGTCATGATCCCAGGGTCCTGGGATCGAGCCCCACACCAGGCTCCTTGCTCAGCAGAGAGCCTGCTTCTCCCTCTCCTCCCCACTTGTGCTCTCTCTCACTCTCCCTCTCAAATAAAATATTTAAAAAATCTTTAATAAATAAATAAATAAATAAATAAATAAATAAATAAATAAAAAGAGAAAGAAGTAGAGGCAGGTTTGATGACTTCTGCTCTCCCTTTGAAGTAGAGTTTGCTGCTGAGCACGATAAGATGGGGAGATGGCATGTAGGATGTTTGAGGAAGACGGAGGGCCTGGACAGTAAAATCCCCAAGAAGACTGGATGCCTCAGTTTATGTGGGGACAGTGGATGTGTGATGTCTCTGAAGGCACAGATACTAAGGTTCAAGCAAGGAGAAAGTGGACGGGCAGGTTTATTTATGGCTAGGGTTTTGTTGGACAGGGGAGCCACAACATCAGAAAGGCAAAGGGGTCTGGAGAATAAATAGCAAGACAGTTACGGACCCAATGGGACATGGAGTCTAAGTCAGGCAGAGCGGGAAGTGAGGGGAGGAGAGGCTAATAGAAAGTATAGGTTTTAGGGGCACCTGGGTGGCTCACTCGTTTAGTGTCTGCCTTTGGCTCAGGTCATGATCCCAGGGTCCTGGGATCGAGCCCCGCGTCGGGCTCCCTGCTCCTGGGGAAGCCTGCTTCTCCCCCTCCCACTCCCCCTGCTTGTGTTCCCTCTCTCTGTGTGTGTCTCTCCCTGTCAAATAAATAAATAAAATCTTTAAAAAAAAGTATAGGTTTTAATTTGCTAAAATATATCCATTATACAATGAAATAAAAAGTCCCAGTCCAAATGTTAGGAGGCTTCAGTAGCTTATTTCTACTTCTTTGGGAAACTTTCCTCTTCCCCCAAACTATACCTATTAATTTTTTCCTTACAAGGATTTTATAAATAATCAGTTTAATTACTGAAGATCTGCCCATGTGCTCTTTGAAAATCAGACAAGTTGGTACTTACCCAGTTGTTGGGTGGTATGGTTGTGCCATTTTCATGCGTACAGTCATGCCAGATGTAATAATCGGTATATTTCCCTGTCCGGTTCCGACTCAATTGAAACCAAGCATGTTTATCACTGGTGTGGTTTGGTATGAAATCAATTATTAATTTTAAACCTAATGAATGAAAGTATTTCAAATGTCAGGAAGAAATTATTTTAAAATAATACACATCAGTTAAGGAAAAAAGTGCTTTAAGGAAACATTTGAAAAAGCATGCTTTTCTCAACGCCCACCACCCCTCCCACCCACCTGCCACTCAGTTTACCTTTATCATGTATGGCTGCAACCAGATTCTCAAAATCTTTCATCGTTCCAAAAATAGGATCAATTTCTCGGAAATCTTCAACACCGTGTCGGAAATCTTTAAGGGATGATTTATAAAATGAAGTAATCCAAATAGTTTTTATATTTAAAGTTGTGATGTAGTCTAGTTTCTCTTGAATACCTAAAGAAAAAAAGTCAAGGCCATGAAAAATAAAGTTGGGTTTTTTTAGTTGAAAGATTAAAACTAAAACCAACATGCCTAAAATTGAAATATTTATATTGAAACAGAAATATTTGGAATTTTGTTGAATTTGAGTGAAATTCAAATAGAAAGATCTAGTTCTACAAGCAGCATCAAATGGTCTTCTAGCAATAATCTTTGACATTTAACATAAATGTAGAACATTAAAAAAATCTATGTGTGCATTGTTCATATTTTATTTTATTTTATTAAAGATTTTATTTATTTATTTGACAGAGAGAGACATAGTGAGAGAGGGAACACAAGCAGGGGGAGTGGGAGAGGGAGAAGCAGGCTTCCCGCAGAGCAGGGAGCCCGATGTGGGGTTCGATCCCAGGACCCTGGGATCACGACCTGAGCCGAAGGCAGACGCTTAACAACTGAGCCACCCAGGCGCCCCTGTTCATATTTTGTATTTAAAACTAAGGCTATAGGGCCCCTAGGTGGCTCAGTCAGTTAAGAATCTGACTCTTGATCTCAGCTCAGGTCTTGATCTCGGAGGTCGTGAGTTCAAGCCTGGCACTGGGCTCCACAGCTACGGAGCCTACTTTAAAAAATCAGTTGGGGTGCCTGGGTGGCTCAGTCGCTAAGCGTCTGCTTTCAGCTCAGGTCATGATCCCAGGGTTCTGGGATCGAGCCCCGCATCGGGCTCTCTGCTCCACAGGAAGCCTGCTTCTCCCTCTCCCACTCCCCCTGCTTGTGTTCCCTCTCTCGCTGTGTTTCTCTGTCAAATAAATAAATAAAATCTTTAAAAAAAAATCAATTAAAAAAAAACAAAAGGGGCACCTGGGTGGCTCAGTCGGTTAAGCCTCTGCCTTCGGCTCAGGTCATGATCCCAGGGTCCTGGGATCAAGCCCCATATTGGGCTCCCTGCTGAGCCTGTGTCTCCCTCTCCCTCCACCTGCCACTCTACCTGCTTGTGCTCGCTCACTCTCTCCGTCAAATAAATAAATAAATAAAATCTTTAAATAAATAAACAAAAATAAAACCAGGGTTACAGTATTAATTTATTCTACACATGGTTTTTAAGCACCTAATCCAGGCCGGTTGCTGGGTTAAGTGCCAAGGGACAAAGAAGAGTAACTCATGGTCTAGGTTGCACTATCCAGCACGACAGCCGCATGCCCCGTGGAGCCATTGCTGAGCACTTGCAGTGTGACCAGTGTGAACTGAGATGTGCTATAAATGTAAAATACTCACTGGATTCTGAAGAATGTAAGAATGTAAAATATCTCATTAATACTGTTATGTTGGTTATATGTTGGAATGATATGTTGGCTTAAACAAAATATTTTTTTTTTAAGATTCTTATTTATTTCTTTGAGAGAGAGAGAGCATGAGCTGGGGGGGAGAGGGACAAGCAGACTCCCCACTGAGTGGGGAGCCTGACACAGGGCTCGATCCCAGGACCCTGAGATCATGACCTGAGCCAAAGGCAGACACTTAACCAACTGAGCCACCCAGGTACCCCCTAAACGAAACACTTTAAATGAATTTTATTAAAATGGATTTTAAATTAAAATTAAAATTTTTTTAAAGATTTTCTTTTTAATGGGGCTTGAACTTACAACCCCAGATCAAGAGTTGCGTGCTGTACCAACTGAGCCAGCCAGGTGCCCCTAAAATTAAATTATTACTAAAATGAATTTCTCATCTTTTTCTTTTTTACTTATTTGAATGTGGCTCCTAGAGAATTTATAGTTATCTATGTGGTTCACATTCTATTTCCTTTGGACAATGCTGAAGCCAAGAATTTATACAGAAGGGAAATCTCGATTTGGCTATGTAGAGACACAGGAATGAAACTCTGTGTACTTGGAACCTTGTAGGATAATTAGCAGATAGCGTGGTTTTTTGGTGTGGTTCCGGTTCAGAGTCCTACACGCAGATCAGAGACTTGAGTCTAGTATTCAATCTCCAATAACTTTCTGTGGGACCCCTATGTGCCTTCCTACAATCAGAGCCTGTCACAGGTCACACAGCAAGCTGGAGGTCACTGAGACCAAAGCACAAAGCCTCCTGACTCCGGGCACTGGGGCTCTTCCCCTATAATCAGCTGCTTATTTTTGTCTTCTTTGTACCTCAGTTCCCCCATTATAGGTATCTGTGAAACCTCGAAGACTGTTCACAGCCAACAAAAGGATTTTGAATTAAATCAGAACACTACAATATATCTTCTTAAGAATTAAGCACACAGGAACAGGATGTTAAAAACAAAGGGTCTGGACAGAGACAAAGTAAACAGGGATCCCCAGGCCCCCAGTCCAAGGGGCAGAAGGTAATCACCAAAACAAATTGAAACCCAGAATGGTTCCTTCAAATAATAACAAGCAGATCCCCTCAACGTCAAGGACGAAGACCTATTGATTACAGGAAACAGCTAGTCCCTCCAGGCAAAGTTACTGGGAATGGCAAATGTAGGAGCTGATAAGACCCTTCCCTGTGCACGGGAATTTGGGGTATATCAGAAGGAGATTACAAAGGGAGGGCGGGAAGGGGGGGAGTTTATCTTTGGGTTTAGCTCTATTCTGTCAAAACATCACTTTTGCTAAGCACTTACTACACAGAGGCAGCAGGTGCTAGGGCCATGCCAGCATGGGGGGTGTGCTGGGGGGGAAGTCATCCAGAGAGCTCACAAGGTGCTATCAGAGGGTGCTGGACACAGTCCAGAGTCCTTGAAGGACAGGTAATATTTCAATTGGTGAAGATGCAGGGAGATACAAAAAAAGAGAAATTGATATGAGCGTGAAAAAGAGAAGCCTTTTATTAATTATTAAGGACAGTTCGAGATTTTAAGTTCCTATTTGTAACATTTGAAAGTTAGATTAAGCTCATCTCCAGGTCCCACACTCTATTAAATCATTCTGTGTTTTTTTTTCAAACTAAGTATTATTATCAAAGATTACCTTGCTATTTTGTTTCTTATTTTTACCCCGAACTAGGGTGACCATATCAACCAAGTGGCCCAGGACAGATTCAGTTTATACTTGCACTCTGGCAAAATTTTAGTTTTTAAAAGTGACCCAGGTGGCTCAGTCGGTTAAGTGTTCGACTTTTGATTTCAACTCAGGTCATAATCTCAGGGTTGTGAGATCGAGCCCCACGTGGCATGGAGCCTAGTTAGATTGTCTCTTTCCCTCTCCCTCTGCCCCTTCCCTCCCTCTCTCCCTCTCTTTAAAAAGAAAAGGAAAAAAAAAAAAGTGCCCCAGGGGCACCTGACTGGCTCAGTCAGAAGAGTATGGGACTCTTGATCTCAGGGTTGTGGGTTCGAGCCGCACCTTGGGGTGTGGAGAATACTTAATAAAATCTTTAAAAAAAAAAAAAGTGTCCAGGTTTGAGCAATAGAGTATAAGGATATTCTACACATAACTCACTTGGAAATTATTGGGGTAACTTTAAAAAAGTAATTTTTTACTTTGCGTTTCATTTTTTTACTAATAGGGATATTATTTTTTTTAAAGATTTTATTTATTTATTTGACAGAGAGAGATAGCGAGAGAGGGAACGCAAGCAGGGGGAGTGGGAGAGGGAGAAGCAGGCTTCCCGCCGAGCAGGGAGCCCGATGCGGGGCTCGATCCCAGGACCCTGGGATCATGACCTGAGCCGAAGGCAGATGATTAACCGACTGAGCCACCCAGGTGCCCCAGTAATAGGGATATTATTTTAAATAATCCTCAATTTATGTAATGTCCAACACACCCTGCTAATGCCTTTTTTCCCTTTCATCTCTCAGGATTTAAACTTTGAAGGCTTAGCCTATACCTTTTAAAGATATGGCTTAATTTTTTTCTACAACATTATTAATGCTTTATTCACTAATAAGAAACTCCCAGCCAGATTACTAAACTAGCTCCTACATACACTGGGAAAATAATTCTAAACTGTCAACTGTGAAGAAATCAACTAGAAGGTGTACAGAGGCAGGAAGCAACTGAGGAGGAAGTCTACTCCACCATCAGAAGTTGGAATTGATAGCTAAGTATATGTACTTAGTGGGCAATAAATCAAACAACTCAGTGGGGGCTCAAAGGCCTCCAGTAAGCAGCCTTTCGTCATGTGAAGAACTGCCGGGTTGTGCTGAATGGCTTTTCAAATACCATAAACAGGAGACATTCAGTGTGACCAGTCACAACGGAATGTGCTTAATGCACAAACCAGGCATAATTTGGTTTTGAGGATTAAGAGCCATAAAGTGCAACCTCGTCCCGGCCCCGCCCAAATCTGGCCCCTACACCCACCTCTCAGGTCTCCGTTCCCATCCTGGTCACTGTCCTTGAAAGACCTCGGGTAGATCCGGTACATGGGCCCCGCCTGCCACCAGTCCAGGCACTTGGGCGAGACGGCAATGATGGCTATGGTGGCCGCGGTGAGCACGAGCACAGAAGCCACAGTGAGCCAGAAAAGCGCCTCCCGGGGCACCCGGTAGCGGGCCTGGCTGGAGAACTGGAACAGCACCTCCTTGGGCATGCCCGCATATGGCCTGATATCCTGCAGGGTGGGCTCACCAGGGCCAAGGATGGCCACTGCGCTGTCCGGAGGGCTGCCCGGGTCCGGCTCCTTCTCCAGGATGTCTTCGTTCTGCACAAACCCGTTATTGGTCCGGCATCCCCGCAGACTCATACTGATGGAGTCTCTCTTGCCTTTATCCTCAGCCATGTCCCACTGCCTGATCCCTTCAGTGTACCTTCCTGCAATAACAAAGGTGGAGAGGTGGCCGGCTGAAATGCTTGGTGGTGTTAATGAGCTTTCGTGGTTTATAAATAAACCTGGCTGGACTTTGTCCAGCCAAACAAGAAAGGGTAAAGGTAAAAAGGGTTTAAAAAAATTCTCTGTGCATCAGCCCTTGAGGCTGTTGTGGCTACAGTCCCAACACTGAGGGAGTCAGACCCAGATTGGGACAAGGGCATAGAGGAGGAGAAACCGGAAGGGGAGGCAATTCAAGACGTTACTCGATTGAGTACCCCGATGTTCACAGCATCATTATTCACAATAGTCAAAGGGTAGAAACAAGCCAAGTGCCCATCAAGAGATGAATGGACAAAATGTGATATATACATACAATGGAATATTAGCCGTAAAAAGGAAGGAACTCCTGTTGCAGGCTAAAACGTGGATGAACCTCAAAGACATTATGCTCAGTGAAATAAGCCAGTTGCAAAAGGACAGATAGTGTATGATTCCACTTATAGGAGGCTCCTAGACTAATTCATGGAGACAGAGACAGTAGAAGGGTGGTTACTGGGGGTTAGGAGGAAGGGAGAAATGGGAAGTCATTGTTTACTGAGTACAGAGCTTCCATTTGGGAGGATGAAAAACTTCTGGAGATGGGTGGTGGTGATGGTTCCACAACAATGTAAATGTGCTTAATGCCACTGAATTGTGCACTTAAATAGTTAAGTGGTAAATTTTCTGTTATATTTCACCACAATAAAAAAAAAAAGCTTAAAAATGTTCATTTTAGCTAGGTACGAGAAAAAGAAACAAATAACCAAATTTTGCAAGGGGCAACAGGCTCTTCTTTATTTTTTGTTTTGAAGGTCTCTTCTTCCTACAAATCCAAGAGGAAGAATGTCTGGAGACAGGGAACAACACTTTGTTATGGAAGCTAATTTCATTTTATCTCAGTTCAGGCCAACCATATAAATAACCATTTGTACACTCCGTTGGACCCCAGGTGTCTTCAGTCTCGTTTTCTGTTTTTCAGCTTCCATTCTTGGAAGCCCTTTTTGAAGGTGGAGGAGGGGAGATGGGGGACAAAGGATTCTATGTCTTGCAAGTTCAAGTGCTTAACTATAGGTAAATATAAATGTACTTCATACCTGCATTTCAAAGTTATTTAATCAGGGGCACCTGGGTGGCTCAGTTAAGTGGCCAACTCTTGATTTTAGCTCAGGTCATGATCTCAGGGTTGTGGGATCGAGCCCCTGAGTCGAGCCCTGCGTTGAGCCCCAGGCTCAGCACAGAGTCTGCCTGAGATTCTCTCTGCCCCTCCCCCCAACTCATGCTTGCTCATTCTCTAAAACAAATAAATAAAATCTTTTTAAAAAAAGCATTAATCATCGACATGTGTAAAACACGACATTTGCAGCCTTGAGGAAACTGCCTTAAAGTTAGGTGTGCTTTCCTAGAAGATTCTGCAAGCCTTCCAAGAATGTGATGATTCATGGTTCCCATTTAATCAAAGGCATTTAAACAACCCTGTGACTCATTTGATCAGATAACAAGAATTTTTCTTCATTAAGTAAAGCTATATGAATTCTTAACATTGCTGGGTTTTTGTTTTTGTGTTTTGTAGAATGACTTAGAAGCAGTGTAACCATTTGATTCTGTCCAAGTTATTTTTTTAAATGAGAAAAGCTCAATACCGAGGTCATTGAATGCATCCAATAACTGGCATCTCTTATTATTAATTATGTACATTGTGTATTTTTTCAAAAATCAAAAGAATTTAACATTATGTCTTGAAATTGTTTTATCTCTCAAACACATAATGGTAATTTTCACACAAAGATCTAATTCTTGAAATTCAGTTACCATTTGGGGAAAAAACAATGTGCAAAAATACTCAGTTTATGGGGCGCCTGGGTGGCTCAGATGGTTAAGCATCTGCCTTCGGCTCAGGTCATGATCCCAGAGTCCTGGGATCGAGCCCCACATCGGGCTCCTGGCTCGGCGAGGAGCCTGCGTCTCCCTCTGCCTCTCTCCCTGCTCATGCTTTCTCTCTCTCTCTATCTCTGTGTCTCAAATGAATAAATAAAATCTTAAAAAAAAAAATATTCAGAGTTTTAAAATAATTTTAAATTATAAAAAAATAACTTCCAGTTATCTTTAAATTCTAAATATGCAATCATATATATGCAGAGAAAACTTTACATCACAGCAATATGACTTCATGACAAAAACGTTCCATTTCAGCTTTTCTACACCCAACGTGGGGCTCACACTAACATCCCTGAGATCAAGAGTTGCATGCTCTATGGGCTTGAGCCTGTCAGGTGTCCCTCCTACTTCTCTACATGTTATTTAAAATAACAACTTCCCTACATTTTATTTAAAATAACAATACTTTGAGTTTCCAGAACATGCAAACTAGAATCTTTTTTTTTAAGATTTTATTTATTTATTTGACAGAGCACTAGCTGGGGGAATGGCAGGCAGAGGGAGAGGAAGAAGCAAGCTCCCCACTGAGTAGGGAGCCCAATGTAGGGTTCAATCCCAGGACCCTGCGATCATGACCTGTAGCCAGAAGCTTAACCGACTGAGTCACCCAGGAGCCCTGGAATCTTTTAAAAACAATTGAATTAGGGGAACCTGGCTGGCTCAGTCAGAAGTGCATGCAACTCTTGATCCCAGGGTCACGAGTTTGAGCCCCACACTGGGTATAGAGATTATTTAAAAAATTTTTTAAAAATCTTTAAAAAAAAAAACTAAAAACTAAAAATAATTGAAAGATTCTCTGGTCTTTGGTGGGAGGATTTTTAAAAAAATAAAAGCAATCACAAAAAATTGCTTGAATAAATTGAATAAAATTTTTGAATTTATTATATCATAAAGCATACTGATTGAAGAGCATATATCAAGTTGGGAAATATATTGGCAATAAATACACCAAAGAACTTATGTCTTTAACATTAAAGGTACATAGGGGTGCCTGGGTGGCTCAGTCGTTAAGCATCTGCCTTCGGCTCAGGTCATGATCCCAGAGTCCTGGGATCGAGCCCCGCATCGGGCTCCCTGCTCGGCGGGAAGCCTGCTTCTCCCTCTCCCACTCCCCCTGCTTGTGTTCCCTCTCTCACTGTGTCTTTCTCTGTCAAATAAATAAATAAAATCTTAAAAAAAAAAACATTAAAGGTACATATATATTGTTAGGCTATATATATATATATATACACATATATACACATATGTATATATATATTTAATTTCATGATATCAATTAAAAAATATGTCAATAGAAAACTTGGGAAAAATATAAAGACATCTCACACAAATCTACTCACTAATATCAGAGAAACAAATGAGCATTTTCAATCACATTGGCAAAGAACTTCTAAAAGATAATAGTGCTGGCAAGTGTCTACTGTAAATTAACATAATAATTCTAGAAAGTAATTTGGCAATGTGTATCATGAGTGTTAACATTTTCAGAGTAGTAAATGAAGCCAACTCTTATCAGATTTTAAGATAAAAACTCCAGTAAAATAAGGATTTGGTATGAAAGAAGGGATAGGTCAAATGATCAATTGAACAGACTGGAGTCACCAAAAACAGATTCTTATTCCGAAGGGAATTTAGAATATGAAAAGGCAACATTACAAATCAGGAAAAGAAAGATTATTTTAGTAAGTGATGTTGGACAACTAGCTAGCGATTTGAAAAAGAAAACAAAACCATATAGCTTTCCTTATTCCTTACATCAAAATAAGTTGTAGGGTCGCCTGGGTGGCTCGGTTAAGCCTTCGGCTTAGGTCAGAATCCCAGGGTCCCGGGATCGAGCCCCGCATTGGGCTCCCTGCTCAGCAGGGAGCCTGCTCTCCCTCTGCCTGCCATTCCCCCTGCTTGTGCTCTCTCTATCAAATAAATAAATACATCTTTAAAAAAATGAAAATAAAAATAAAAACAGAACAATCCACAAAGACAAAAGGCAAATGGCAAACACATATGACAAGCTGATTTCCAAAATACAGAAACAGACTGTACAAATTAACACCAAAACATAGAAAAATGGACAAAGGATATAAGCAGTTGACAGGAAAAAAATACAAGTGATTAGTAAAAAAAAAAAAAAAAAATGTACATTTCACCCAAAATTAAAGAGAAACAAAAATTAAAAAGATACATTACTTTTAAACTATCATTTTGGCAAAAATTAAAGACTTTGATAATACCCAGCATCTGAAAATATATAGGGAACCAGCATTCATACAATCATGCATAAAGTAGAGCAACCCTTGTGTAGAACAATTTGGGAGTATATGTCAAAATTAGAAATTGCCTAACCTTTGGGGCACCTGGGTGGCTCAGTTGGTTAAGCCTCTGCCTTCAGCTCAGGTCATGATCCTGGGGTCCTGGGATGGAGCCCCATATCAGGCTCCCTGCTTAGGAGCCTGCTTGTCCCTCTCCCTCTGCCACTCCCCCTGCTTGTGTGCTCTCTCGCTCTCAAATAAATAAATAAGATCTTTAAAAAAAAAATAAATTGCATAATGTTTGACTTGGAAATTACACTGCCAAAATCTTATCTTGAAGATGGAACCAACAAGATATATGTACAAGGATGTAAACTGCAACAAAATTGGAGTCAACCTAAATATATATCACTAGAGAATAATTTAAATAAATTATGGCATATTCAAACAATGGAATACCACATAGCTCCTACAAAAAACAAATTTATGTACCTGGGCTGATAAAGAAAAATGTCCAAAGTATAGTGTGAAGTGGAAAAAATGTTCTAGAACAGTATGGATAATATAATCAGATGTGTGTGGGGGAAATGGCACATACATGTATGCATGCATATTAAATTTTCAGCTAGTAGGGGTGCCTGGGTGGCTCAGTCACTTAAACATCTGCCTTCAGCTCAGGTCATGATTTCAGGGTCCTGGGATCGAGCCCCACATCAGGCTCCCTGCTTACTGGGAAGCCTGCTTCTCCCTCTCCCGCTCGCCCTGCTTGTGTTCCTGCTCTCGCTGTCTCTCTCTCTGTCAAATAAATAAAATCTTAAAAAAAAAAATTAAAAAATTAAAAAAAGAACAAAAATTTGCATATAATGAGGCTTATAAGTTACAGTGCTATTTATAATAGCAAACACTAGAAATAACCTAAATGTTCAATGACACAAGACTAGCTAAAAAATTATTGTATATCCATGTGCTAGAATATTAGACATTAAGCATATTTTCCAAGATTTTTAATGACATGGAAGAAATCCCACATTATCATGTTGAGTGGGGCAATGCAGAATATAAAGAAATTATCCCAATTATGTGAAAAAAATTGCATGTATATCTGCAAAATCCTATTAGAAAATATAATTAGAGTGTTTACCTCTGGGTTCTAAGTTTATAGGTGACACTCATTTTGTTCTTTAAACTTTTTTTTATTTTTCTAATTTTTCTATAATAAATATGTATTTCTCTTCCAATGGAAAAAAAAAATAAGTCAGGGAACCTGAGTTGGGAGTCTGTCTACCTAGAACTTCTAGGCAGGTGGTAGAGTTCAGTAATAAGGTAACTTCTTCTAGCAACAGCCACCCAAAATTTGTAACACCCCATACCCATATCTAAAGGAAAGAGAAAAAAGCAAACTTAAAGAAGCAGAAAGAAAACAAAAGAATTCAATGAACCAATTCCGAAAAACTGGACAGAAGAGGCAGTTGGCAGTAATCTAGACAAAATACTCAGAAAGCTAAGAATCCCAAGTACAAAAGTATCAGTATCACTTACTTTTAAGGAGATTTTAAAATGAAATATCGATGGCAGAAAGCAAAACACACTACTGTTACAACTTTTAAATGTGAAAAAGGAACAAGAAGACTAAGGTAGCTTTAAGAGGCAACATGGATAATCAGAACCAAGAATCAGAGATAATGAAGATAAACCTGCTCCATAAATTCAAATCCCAAGTGACTTACACAATCATGCTAATAAAACAAAGTGAAATATCTAGAAAACAGGTGCTAGAATGTTAGGGAACACCACAAGATCCAGAAACATCCTGTGGGTAAACAAAGAAACAAACATACAGAAGTAGTAATAAGTGGGGAAAAATATATGTATATAATGCATTTTAAAAGCCATCATATCATAAAGACATCACTTAGCAGCAAATCCACCAAAGTGACACACAATGTATAACTGCTCAGGTTTGTGAACACTTGAAAGAGCAGAACAATTTTCCATATTGCATTACCCTATTTACAGCCTCTGTGAACTGAGGGTGGGACCTGCTGCAAAGTTATCTCTTAAGTTCCCAGCCTCTGGCTCAGGGACTGGAACGTTATTAAATGAATAAAAGAATAGTCACTTAAAGACGGAGAGACCAAACTGTATGCTGAAGGAGGAGGAGGAAGAGGGAGAGAAAAAAGTAGAAAGTACACCTGCACAGAAATGTAGATTTTTATCACCTAGCCAAATGTTCCCGCCTTGGTACAGTTTAATGAGTGAGATTTGAAGTCAGAGGAAGTGAGATGCAAGCGTGCCCCCACCACATGCTCTCGGATCTTGGACCCACCACCAGCTTCGCGCAGGTCTCTGTTCCCTCAACTGTAACATTTAACTTGGTTCCAGGCTGACTGTTATAAGTAGGGTCCAGAGTAAAATGTTTTGTTTTGTTTTGTTTTTAAAAAACAGTTCTAATTAGAAGGAAACAAAAAATGGATTTATCCCAGCTAGGGATAGTGAAACTCATATCAGTTAAACTTACATCACCACTGAAATCAGAGGAGACTCCTTAAACATGTTTTTTGCTGAAAGTTAGACTATTTTAAAACATTTTTATGACCAAATATAACCCCCCAAATGGCAAAAGAAATGTGAACAGAATATGAGAGTGTGACAAATGTCACAACAAAGCCTTACTATGTTTCATATACAAAGAATTAATGCAAACTTACAAATCAATAGCTAAATTACATTCAAAAGATTAAAAGAGGTTGCAAATTATATATAAGAAATTAACATCACATAAAAGTCATTGCATAAAAGTACTTTCTTGATGGAATTAAAGAAATATAAATTAAAACACTGTTGAGGTACATGATGCATGAATTGCATCCCTGTACACATGCCTTTTCCCCATTCATTTCTTAGACCCTCAACACACTGAGCGTGGGCTTGGACATGTGGCTTGCTTTGGCCAATGGGACAATAACAAACTTAACACAAAAAGCAGCTTTAAAAATTTCTTGTGCATTCCTGCTCCTCTTTTGGACCTTTGCCATCATCATGAGATTATGCCCAGGCTGGCCCACTGACAGGTAAAGGAGGGATGTGGGAGATGTGGGAAGGAGTGTGAAATCTGCCCATTTAGGGTCCCTAGGCCAGCCAATGCCCAGGCAGCCGGCCAACTAACTACAGACCCTTGGGGAAGCCCAGCTGGGATCAGTGGGGGCTACCTAGTCCAGGTCAGCCAAGCTGCCTGTCAACTGTTGTGTCATGAAAATTAATAAATGGTTGGGTTACTGTTTGCTTCTGGCCTTTGAAAAACGGCTTTACAATAAACCAAACTCATTTCATGTATATAATTTGTTAAGGTTTAAAACGTGTATGCACCCATGAAACCATCACCACGATCAAAATAATGTCCATTACCTGCAGGACTCCCCGATGGTCTTCCCAAGTGGCTGTACCATTTTGCATCCCCCCCACCCCCCAACAGCAATGAATAAGAGTTCTTGCTGTACTTCCTTACTGACATTTAGTGTTGTTACTGTTTTAGATATTAGGAGTAAAGTGGGGTCCCATAGTTGTTTAGCACATTCCTTTTTACCTCTGAGTAGAATTCCACTGTATGAATGTATCATTGTTTATAACTGAACACTTGGGGGGCGCCTGGGTGGCTCAGTCGGTTAAGCGCCTGCCTGCCGCTCAGGTCATGATCCCGGGGTCCTGGGATCAAGCCCCAAGTTAGGCTCCCTGCTCCACGGGGAGCCTGCTTCTCCCTCTCCTGCTGCCCTTCCCCTTGCTCATGCTCTCTTTCTCTTTCTCAAATAAATAAAATCTTAAAACTGAACACTTGTTTTTTTTTTTTTCCAGTTTTTTACTAAGATAAATAAAACTGCTATGAACAATCACATACAGGTCTTTGTAAGGATATGGCTTTCTTTTCTTTTGGGTAAGTACCTAGGAGCGGGATAGCTGGGTCATACGGGAGGTGTATGTTTAACCTTTTAAGGAACCACCAAACTGTCTCAGAAAGTGGCTGCACCATTTTATATTACCCTTAGCAGTATATGAGAGCCCCAGTTCCTGCATATCCTTGCCAGCACTTGAAATGTTCACTAGGTCTCATTTTAGTGATTCTAGCAGGTAGGGAGTGATATTTCATTGTGATTTTGATTTGTACATCCCTAATTACTAATGATCTTGAGTATCTTTTCAGGGCTTACTTGCCATCCATCTAGCTTTTTGGTGAAGTTGATGCTGGCCATCAGCCAGGGGGGTTCAGTTCTCTCCATGTGGTCTTTCCATATGGGCTACTTCAGGCTTCCTCATAGCATTCTGGCTCAGTCTCATATGTGAGGGTCCCATCCAAAGAAAGAAAGCAAGGCAGCAACTCCATGCTTTTTGGCACCAGCCTCAGAAGTAAGCCCCTTTGGACTGTCCTGTATGTACCAAGCCCAGAGTCCACGTGTGAAGTTCTGGGGCAAAGGACATGGATACAGGGAAGCCATTACCTGGGATATTAATGTAATTAATCTTATCACGCGCTGAACGTTTTTTTCAATGGTGATGAAAAAACACGTAAGATATGCCGTCTTAACATTTTTTTTTTTTAAGATTTTATTTATTTATTTGACAGAGAGAGACACAGCGAGAGGGGGAACACAAGCAGGGGGAGTGAGAGAGGGAGAAACAGGCTTCCAGAGGAGCAAGGAGCCTGATGCGGGGCTCGATCCCAGGACCCTGGGATCATGACCTGAGCTGAAGGCAGACACTTAACGACTGAGCCACCCAGGCACCCCCGTCTTAACATTTTTAAGTGCATGGTTCTGTAGTGTTAAGTATATTACCATTGTTGTGAAACCGATCTCCAGAAATTGTTTCATCTTGCAAGTCTGAAGCTTTAACACACCCATTAAACAACTTTTCTACCACCACCCCCCTCAGCCCTTGGTAACCACCATTCTATTTTCTGTCTCCATGAATGGGACCACTCTTGGTACCTCATAGAAATGGAATCACACAGTAGTTGTCTTTTTGTGACTGGCTTATTTCTCTTGGGATAATGTCCTTGAGGTCCATCCATGGTGTAGCCTGGGTCAGAATCTCCTTCCCTTTTTAAAACTGAATGATATCCCATTGCACATAACACCACATTTTGCTTATCCGTTCACCTGTCAGATCTTTGGGCTGCTTCCATTTTTTGAGTATTGTGAAGGCTAGCCTTACGAATGTGGTTGTGCAAATATGTCTTCAAGAGCCTACTTTTAGTTTTTGTGGATCTGTACCCAGATGTGGGATTGTTGGATCATATGGGATTCCAGTTGTAATTTTTTGAGGAAACTCCATACTGCTTTCCATTGCGGCTGCACCGGTATATGATCTCACCAGCAGCGCCCAGGGGATCCAGTTCCTCCACACCCTTGCCAATGCTCATTATTTTCTGTTTTGTTTTATTTTTATAGTAGCCATCCTAATGGATGTGAGGTGATATTTTATTTTGTTTTTTATTTTTTTAAAGATTTTATTTACTTATTTGATAGAGAGTGAGAGAGGGAACACAAGCAGGGGGAGTGGGAGAGGGAGAAGCAGGCTTCCTGCCGAGCAGGGAGCCCGATGCGGGGCTCGATCCCAGGACCCTGGGATCATGACCTGAGCCGAAGGCAGACGCTTAACGACTGAGCCACCCAGGCGCCCCTGTGAGCTGACATTTTATTGTGGTTTTGATTTGTTTTCCTGATGGTTATTCAGCATCTTTTTCATATGCTTGCTGGCATTTGTGTATCATCTTTGGAGAAAAGTCTCTTCAAGTCCTTTGCCCCTTTTTTAATCAGGGTATTTGATTTTTTTGCTGTTGAGTTGTAACAATGTTTAATTTGTATTCCCAACAGGCACTTACAGGGCCAGGTGCAGCCCTGAGCTGGTGCTTCAACCTGATGAAAGCCATGTTTCCGTGTATCTCAGGCCCAAATTTGTGACAATCATGGCCAGGGGATCTCGGTGGCTATGCTCAACCCAGAGCAACTGCTATTAATAGTAATACTTTGCCCCTGTGCCTTCCTGGTGGCCTATCCTCCAGACATGAAAAAACAACAGACACACAAACAAAAAAAGCATAATAATGTCCTTATGTGACATCACAGTGTAATGGGTTGATTTATAAAATGTTTGAACCTTAGGGTGTCTCAATGCTTTCCTGCTTAAAGACAGTTCTCAAAAAAAAAAAAAAAAAAAAGTCCAGAATCACAAAAGAAATAATGACCCATAATATCTGGTCTTTAACAAAGTTCTATTGAAAAAGGTCACCCAAGAGTTAAATGCCAAGATCCCTATCCTGTGACAAATACTTCAAATTCAGATACACTGAGCTGCTCCGGAAAACCTATAATTATCAGCACCGGTAGACACTGTCCTGCCACAAAGGGTCTTGCTCCAAATTCAAAGAGCATGAATCAAGAGCTACCATCATCTGAGAACATTGTGTGTTAGAACTTCACTGGGACACAAATGCCATTCTCTGCAATTTAAAGCTGGGGAAATGTGGTTGTTGGTACTGAGTGAGTCCCTCCACTCCCAGGCCAAACCCAGTATTCTGGGAATGGGTGGGGCTCTATGTCGCCCTGATCCTTAATGGACCCTCTTTAGCGAGGCCTGACTTAAAGCCAGGAAATACTCAGCACGGCTTTGGGCACTGGATCAGGGTCTCTGAGAACATAGATCAGAGGACAAAGTGCTGGTACAGGTAGAAAAGAGAGAAAACATGTCATACTTTAAGGAAATGGCTTTACCCATGGCTAGGCATATACATAAACCCATTGTGAATGTGTCCCTTTAAAATAAAGCCCACTGAACATGCACAATCTGTCAGACCATTGACCTTCTCAATAGCCCGGGTACTGAGACGCTGTAGCTCCCAGTGGCTTCTCACTATAAAGAGAACAAAGTCCACATATCTTGGCCTTGAAGTCTAAGCTTCAGTCTATGCCCACTTTATGTTCCAATCTTATTTCTCTCTTAATATCTCCAAATCAGGCCCTCTGCTCCAGTCAACCTGTTCCCTCCCCACGGACTCTGAACACCTCGTTCTGGACATTTTTTTCTCCTGAGGCCCTGCTCCAACTGCCTTCCTCCCCCCACCCCCCCAACATCAATATCACTCCCGTGGACACTCATCTAGCCCCCCCAGGACCCCCTACTCATTTGTATATTCATCCTCATAATTTCGGCTGCTTTAATATATGATTTTATCTGGCCTTCCCACTCTGATGACTGAGCATGGTACCTGTTACCACGGTGAGCAGACCAGGGCTCCGCCAGTGGTCAATGTTCCGAATCTTGCTGGGAAAGGAGCTTGGGGATCATTGTGGGCAAGGCTCGGCAATCTTTAATCTGCGTAGGAATCTTCTGCAGATCTTGTCAAAATGTAGATTCTGATTTGGTGGGTTTGGGTGGAGCCTGAGCTTCTGCCTTTCTCACCACCTCCCAGGTGAGGCCAGTGCTGTGGTCCAGGTCCCACACTGCAGGAGGTTGCAAGGGCCAAGGCCCACAGGACTGAGATGACACCCATGGGTGAACAGGCAACACGGGGCACAGCAGAAAGAACAGGGTGGTGGCAGATTAGAAGGGTTCGGGGTAGTGGCCACTCAGCTCCAGCAACAACGAAGAGCTGAAATTGATAGGTCCAATTTCCAGAGAAGCTGAAAATCTGCATTCATCTGTAGAATTCCCCAAATTTTATATGTGGGCAATTAATTCAAATCCATGTTTGAGAGGACTTGTACAGCATCCCCCTGATCTCTTTAAAGGGCCCTCTCTGTGACCGAATACTAGTCTCAGTCTTTGCTCTGTTGGAAGTTTTAGCTTTCTTTCAATAATAGGCTTTATGTATAGACCAGATTTTTCAAACTGAAAATCATGTTTTAATGAAACAAAAAAAAAATCTGTAGCCCTAACAAAGCCCTAACAATCAATATTCGACTTACTAGTTTGTGTGTAATTAGAACAATGATTCCCAAACTTCGGGATTTTATAGGCAAAAGAAAAAAAAAACAACCAAAAAAAAACCCAAACAAAATGGGGGGAGACCAAAACTAAAGTACCAACATTTCACTTTGTTCAATAAGGATATTAAAAAAGATGGGGCGCCTGGGCTCAGTCGTTGAGCGTCTGCCTTCGGTTCAGGTTATGATCTCAGGGTCCTGGGACTGAGCCTCACATTGGGCTTTCCGGCTCTGCGGGAAGCCTGCTTCTCCTTCTGCCTGTCGCTCCCCCTGCTTGTGTTCTTAAGCTCTCTTGCTCTCTCTCTCTCTCTCTGGCAAATAAATAAATAAAATCTTAAAAAAAAAAGTCTACTCCCAGTATCTTATTATATGAAGGACATTATAACACCAAAACATGTAGGAAGAACATAACTCTTAGATCAAAGGAAAATTATTTAAGAGGAATGAATTGTAGCTCCAAGGGAAAGCTACACTGTCCTTGTTTTTCTAACTTTGTGATGGACGAGTGCAAACTTTGATTCAAGTTCTGGTTTGGGGGAATCATTGATTATTAATCCCTTCTGTTTATAAGAGATGAAACAGAGATGCCCAACAACCATATGACTTGCTCAGTGCCACCTGCCACTGGGCTTTGCGCTCCACAGTTCCTGCTGGTGGGGTTACAATTTCGTGACAGTTCATCTCCATTCAGCATGGTGAGATGGCAAAGTGTTGAGACCAGTTTGAATCCCAGATCGGCAACTTATAAGCTCCATGGTCTTGGGTCAATTATTCAAACTCTGTGGTTGGATCTCAGCTTTTTCATTTGTTATACTTACTTCAGGGTTGTTATGCAGATTAAGCAAAATACATTTAAGTCTTTTAATACATTTTAGCTAAATTTAAATAAAACTTAATTAAATAAAAAAATTAAAAATTAAATTAAATAGCATATACAAACTACCTATCGGTGTTAAGAGGCTCCTGTTATGAAAATTGGTCAGCTTCCTCCCCAGCAAAGAGTTTTGCATGGTGAGGCCTATGTCATTGATACAAGTTACTGTTAACATTATAACAATTACCGTTAAGCATTAAGTATCAGAACAATGGAGTCTACTCACTACATTTATAGAACTAAAGGGAATGTCTCAAATTATTCTATACAAAACAAGAATGATCTGCTTGGGGGGTAATTTTTCTATCCTCAGTTATCCCAAGAGGCAGCTAGAAACTTCTCTCACTAAGTAAGAGATAAATATTATTTTTTTTTTAAGTAAAAACACCCAATTTGAACCCATTACCCTGAGATCAAGAGTTGCCCGCTCCACCAACTGAGCCAGCCAGGCGCCCCTGTCTTGTTTCCACTTGTTAAAATATATTTGTTTAACTTGAATGATAAGACCCTGAGGGCAAGGACTCAGCTCTTCTAAATTTTACTGAATGATGGTACCTTTACTTGAATCATCATGGATCATTTGGAAGTCCTTAATTAGTAACTTGCTTTAAATCAGGAGAAATGATCTGATTTTAAGGAGCACCTCAAATTTTATAAATTCCAGTCATGGATGTTGGTCGTGTCCTTACCTTCTACTACTCACAACCCAAAATGGAAAATTGTGAGACTAAATCTTCAACAGGAGTTCATTTGGTTTGTTGGAATGTTTTAACAAGAATAATGGTCATCTTTCATTACTTGTTCAAATATAAAAAAATGTGTAATCTTTTTTTTTTTTTAAAGATTTTATTTATTTGACAGAGAGAGACACAGCGAGAGAGGGAACACAAGCAGGGGGAGCGGGAGAGGGAGAAGCAGGCTTCCCGCTGAGCAGGGAGCCCGATGCGGGGCTCAATCCCAGGACCCTGGGATCACGACCTGAGCCGAAGGCAGACGCTTAACAACTGAGCCACCCAGGTGCCCCCAAAATGTGTAATCTTATAGCAGGGTAACCAAAGTAAAAGTAATACCTACTATTTGAATTTCACATTTGTTACTAAGGTTACTTTTGTTAACTAAGGTACACTTTACCAAGCAAAGTCAAAATCAACTATGTGAAATATTTTGTAAACCAACTTGAACAAATATCTTCATATTTTCTAGAAATTAGATTTTTGTATACCAGTTAATCATATAGAGTCCCAGAATATGCATACCCTGATTTACTGATCTGGAGACTTTCTGACGAACATTTCATTATTGTAAGGGAGGAAAATATCTTTTTCCTCTACCTTTTTAAGGTTTCGACTGAGACCCCCTGTAACAAAAGACAAATTAATAAGAGAAAAGCATACATATATATTTAATATAAGTTTTATGTGATGGGGGTGCCTTCATAAGGAAATGAAGACCTGAAGAAACAGCTAAGCCTGAGTGTTTTCATGCTAGGTCTGATAAAGAGTGGAAAGTCGTGGGAAGATATGAGAGGGCAAAGAATATGAGGGAAGTGTGGTAATGCGGGGAAACCCAGCAAAGCTAAATTTTTTTTTTTTTTTTTTTTTGCAAAGCTAAAATTTATTCAGATTCCTCTCTGTGTCCCTTTGCCTTGCAAAGATAAGGATGTTCCTTTTCTCCGGATATGGTGGGGTGGGGGAGCACTTCTCACAAGAGGGTCTTTTTTTTTTTTTTTTAAGATTTTATTTATTTATTTATTTGAGAGAGAGAGAGCATGTGCAGGGGGAGGGGTAGAGGGAGAAGCCGACTCCCCGTTGAGCAAGGAGCCCAGTGTGGGACTCCATCCCAGGACCCTGGGATCATGACCTGATCCAAAGGCAGATGCTTAACGACTGAGCCACCCAGGCGCCCCTCACAAGAGGGTCTTACTTTACTTTTTAGGTAATCTCTACACCCAACATGGGGCTTGAACTCACAACCCCAAGATCGAAAGTTGCATGCTTTACCAACTGTCATGGAAGGGTTTTATGACCTGCTTCAGAGGAAGGTCAGAAAGTCTTTCCTGAACATGCCATTTCTTAAATTCCTCCAGCTTGAAATATGCAATATGCCAACCTGCCATATTTTGGGGTAGCATTTCCCGAGTCCCACTGTTATCATTCAGTATTAGTTTTCTTCATAGAAGTACCTAGGTTATTTGACTATATAAACTCTTTGTCACAACAAGTAACAGATTTATTTTGGGGGGTATTTATCATCTACAGCCAGGGTTGGCAAACTCTGTCTCAGGTCAAACCCAGCCCAATACATGTTTTTGTAAATAAAATTTTATTAAAACACAGCTGCTGTCATTTGTTTGTTATCTGTGGCTGCTTGCCACAGCAGAGGAGCTGAGAGATAGAGACCATGTGGCCCTCAAGCCTAAAATATTTATTCTCCGGCCCTTTACAAAGTTTGTCAACCCTAGACCTATCGAATAAAGACAAATAACTAAATATGTGAAGGGATCATTAGAAGAAAAGTTATCACTCCAAAAGCTTCAAAGGATGCCACCCTCAGCTTATACACCTTTGTACCAGCGAGGCTGGTCTTTGCTTAAAAAGTAGACTTGCCCTTTCCTAAGCACGAGTAGATGTCAAAATGAAAGTCATAATTACAAAGGAGACACTCTATTTTTGTGAGTAGTAAATGAAAGGGGTTTTGGTTTTGGCAATGTTGCATTCGTGAGGATGCCATGCAAAAGGAACCACTCTAAACTGTTACAAAACCATGGCTCTTGAAGAGAGAAAATCAACCATGGTGTCTTCTATAGCTGCATTTCAATATGATCTTAATTCCTTTTATAACATTTTATCTTATTATTATTTTGTAATACAAACTCTATGCCCAACATGGAGCTTGAACTCATGACCCAGAGAAATGAGCAGCATGTTCCACTGACTGAGCCAGACAGGGGACCCTACAATTTTTTTTTTTTTTAAGATTTTATTTATCTATCTGTCAGAGAGAGAGAATGGGCACAAGCAGGGGGAGCGGCAGGCAGAGGCAGAGGGAGAAGCAGGCTCCCCACTGAGCAAGGAGCCTAACATGGGACTCGATCCCAGGACCCTGGGATCATGACCTGAGCTGAAGGCAGACGCTTAACTCACTGAGCCACCCTGGCATCCAGCCCCTACAACATTTTAAAGTTATGTTCTATTGATAAGTCTTCCTGATTGTTGAGGGAGGCAGCAGATGGGATTATACAATAAAATGGCCTTCATCAATTTATATTTATTGATATCATATAATTCGGCCCATATGAATGGATTACCTAGCAAAGCTTCCTCCTCATTCCAACCCTACCCTCATTCCCGTAGCTGCTTAAGAAAACCATTAAGTAAAAATCAGATAGTAAGTACATTCATATATACATATAAGTACTATATAAATATATAAATAGCAAATCCCTGTTGCTACTTACCCTAAGCAGGTCACTTGGAGGGACCCCTTGTGAACAATAACTTGGGCCATAAAATTTGGAGTATTCTTCTCTGGTGAATTTCATCTCAAGTTTGTATCTTTTAAAAAACGTTAAAATGAAAATAATGGAACATAAAACAGATTTGAAAAAATTTTACAGTGAATACCCACAAATCCAAATCTACATTTTTTTCTTTTAGTCAGATTAATGGGGTATAGAATCCATACTTACCACTTTTAGATGTGTAATTTGATGAGATTTGACAAATGTATAGTTATGTAACCACCACCACAATCATGAGCTAGAACTGTCCCATCATTCCAGAAAGCTCCCCACGTCCCTCTGCAGTCAATCCCCAGCCCCTGGCAACAACTGACCTGTTGTTACTATAATTCTGCCTTTTCTTGAACTTCAGATAAACGGAATCATACCGTATGTAGTCCTTTGTGTCTTCTTTCATTCAGCAGAATGCCTTTGAGATTCACCCATGTTGTTGCATGAATTAGTAGTTTGTTCCTTTTCCTGTGAAACAGCATTCATTTGTTTGCATGTGGTTTATCCTTTACACCAGTTGATGGAATTTGGGGGTGTTTCTAATTTTGGAGTATTATAAATGAAGCTCTTGTAAACATTCCTGTACAGATTTTCATGTGGACATATGTTTTCACTTCTCTTGGGTAAATACCGAGGAGTGGAATTGCTGGGTCATAGGGTTAGTATAATATTTAAGCTTAGAAGGGAGGTGGTTTGTTGGAATGTCTGAACCAGAACAGTCAGAGCAACTTTGATAGAGGAAGATTAAGTTGGAAGATTCATACTACCTGATTGCAAGAATTACTATGAAGCTACAGTAATTAAAATAATGTGCCAAACTGTTCTCTAAAGTGGTTGGACCTTTTTACTTTCCCATGGGCAATGCGTGAGCTTTCCATTTGCTCCCCATTATCACTGACAATGGGTGATGCCAGTCTTTGTAACTTCATTCTAGTGAGTTGTAGTGGTATTACAATTTTCATTTCCTTGATGACTAATAACTGTGCATTGGTGCTTACTAGCCACTTGTTATATCTTCCTTGGTGTAATGCTTGTTCAATTTTTCAATTATCTTACCCATTTAAAAAGTTTGTTTATTATAAACATGAGTCCTTTATCAGTTAGGTTTTGCCTAAGGCTTGCCCATTCATTTTCTTAACAGTGTCTCTTGAAGAGTTTTTTTGTTTGTTTTTAAGTAAGCTCTCTGCTCATCATGGGGCTTAAGCTCACAACCCCGAGATCAAGAGTCGTATGCTCCATCAACTGAGCCAGTCAGCCACCCCTCATTTTTTTTTTTGATGCTGTTGTAAATTTTTTTTCATTTCAATTTTCAATTGCTTGCTCCTAGCATATAAAAATAGAAATATTCTAGTACATTGACCTTGTATCCTGCGGCCTTACTAACTTAATAGTTGTATTATTTATAGGTTCCTTATCAGTTTCTACTTACACAATCGTATCATCTTCAAATAGACAGTTTTATGTGTCTTTCCCCCCAATCTGTATGTTTCTTGTCTTGTTGCACTGGCTTAAACCTCCAGTCACTATGAATACAAGAGGTGAGAGCAGACATTCTTGCCTTGATCGATGTATTAGAGGGAAAGTATCAGTCTTCTACTATTAAAGATGTTAAGTTTAGGTGTTACATAGTTACCCTTTGTCAGGTTGAAAATAGGTTCTGAATTTTGTCAAATGCTTTTTCTGAATGTTATGAAATATGGTTTTCTTTTCTCCCTCTCAATGTTGAATCACATTCGTTTTCAAATGTTTCCTCCATTTCATAGGCATAAAATTCTTCACAATATTCCTTTTTATAAAAGTCTGTAGGATTGGTGTTCTCCCCTTTCATTTCTCATACTGACAATTTCTGTCTCTGTTTTCTGATTAGTTTATCAATTTTATTCATATTTTCAAGAGCTAGTTTTTTATTTGATTTTTCCGTTTTTTCTTTTACAGTTCACTGACTTCTGTTCCTATCCTTCCTTCCTTGCACTTGTAGTTACGGCTTAGTTTGGAAATTTAAAGTTAATTAGAGAGCTTACATTCTTTTCCATATAAGTGTTTAAAGCTATGCGTTTCCCACTAAGCATTGCGCCTCAGCTGCAGCCCCAACATTTTGGTATGTTGCGATTTTCATTTTCATTCTGTTCAAGGTATTTTCTAGTTTTCCTTATAACTTATTCTTTGGCATGTGGATTATTTAGAAGTGTGTTGTTCTTCTGTTACTGATTTCTAAGCTAATTCCTTTGTGGTCAGAGAATATGTCTTCTATGATATCAATTCCTCATACTTAGTGAGACTTTTAAGAAGTAGGGGAACCTTTTCCTTGCTCACTTTCCCCTTCTGCTGACTGGATACAGAGGAGCACAAGACTCTGGGGGGTGATGTAGCCACAAGATGGAAAAGGTCTCAGACTTGAATCACCATGCGGGAGAGAGCGGCTCACTCACCGGGAACGCTTGTTCTGGTGTGCGCATAAGCAAGAAATGAACTTCTAGTATTTGAACCATTACAGGTTTGGTTCTGTTTATTGTAGCAGTTCTGCTCACCCTGATTACAATACTGCTTATCTTTTTAAGGCTCCGCTTTCTCCCCAATACCCTGAAAGTGAATTTTTCACAAAACATATTATATTTTAGTTCATACCACCCAAAGCATATCCAACCCATCTATTCAACTATTTTCATATGTTCCCATTAACAGACAAAAACTTCATATAAACATAAATATATATGAAGTTTATTGGATCAGCCAAGGTTCCTTTTTTAAAAATAAATTTTTATTGAAGTATTAGCATACATACATATATGCACACAAATACACTATCTCGATCAACATTCTACAGGATCCATAGAGCTGCTGAGATTTACAAAGCTGTCTACACGTGGGCCGTTCTCTTCCTTCCCATCACGTCTTGCTGTTTTCACAGCCCTGGTCACAGAGGAAGTCAAGAAAGCAAGAGAGAAGAGGCACCCTGCGGCGGAGCATGCCACAGAGACACCCTTCCAAGAGGACCCAACTCAAGGCTCAAAGTCACAGCTAGTCCGTTCCCGTCACCTGCCTGCAGCTGAGTTCCTCTGCCACAGAAGAGGAGAAGCTACGCTGTGCTCCTTCCCCAGAGTGAACGCAAGACTCCAGCCAGGGCCGCTGCTAGACCATTTACTTGCACCTATCAGATACTGATTGCGATGTAATGGTACTAATTTTATTTAGTAAGAACGCTTTCCTGCATCTTGACCCGTGGCCTGAAATGTAAGCATCCTTTTGGACACTGCACTGTTCTGCTCTGTCCCATCTCTAGGCTGTACTTGGCCTCAGGCTGTCAGCCTAGTGATAGTTTTGACTTTTTTTTTTTTTTAATGTATTAGGGTTATTTTTTATAAAAATGCTTTTTAAGAATCACATACATACAGGATGAATAAGGGAGATGTACCTAAAAAGAGTAAGACAACCAAATAAACAAAAACAAGAAACCACCAGTTTTCACAGACAGAAATGTAACAAGTTCAGAATTTCAAAAATGCATAAATGATACAAGAAACACCATAAGCAAAACCCCCACCAGAAATCTGCATGTACGCGTAGGAATGGGGTCAAAGTAAAAACTTAAATTAGCCGAGTTATACACAAGTGATTGGGCCAATATGAACTTTCTTTCCTATTTTACGCTGATGGAAAACAAGAAAATGATACTGAAAATCTAAGAATATTTCTGAGTGGTCCACTGTTTTACGTTAGAGACAAGTGTGGAGTAGGGACCGGCTACAACATCAGAAAGGGAAAAGGTCATTCCAATTTTGGGGAAAGGTAAAAAAATGATGGCAACTTGACACTAACCTCAGGGAAGACCCCAAAATAGATCCTTCCAGTGTTTTCTAATTCTTCAGGAAAGAGAACATCTCTATGAATCAACAGGCGTGACTTCGTGAACTTTTAGGGGCAGTTGCCTGCCTAACATTTGGGAAATGCAGGACTTCTACAAGGAATGTAAGCTCCCCCAATATCCTTTATAACCTTGAAGAGCTATGGGCTCATCAGTAAGTCGCTGCATCCTTACCTAATGGGTGTTGACTGATACCTTGGTCAATTTGTATCCCACTGAAAAGTTTTGGAGGCCTACTATAGGCCCTTATCCTCAGACTTGTTTCATTCAATGGACAAGGTTTACATACGAAACTCTAGAGTGATCAGAAAAAGACAGCAAATAGATCTTACATGAATCCAAAAACATCTCAAAAGGTTAATGAATCTAACACAAGAAAACTTAATAGGAAGAAATGCAAGTCCTGCAAACTAGGTTAAGCAAAACACCAACTCTACAAGTGCAGGATGGGGGAGAATCACTTAACAGCAGTAAAAAATCATCAACCTCTGAAGACTCACACGGTATCACATGGGTGCCAGAAAAGCTAGTCCAACATCTGGGTGCTAACAGATGAAGAGTGTTAACTAGGACATAGGAATGATAGCTCTGCTACTTATAAATGTTCAGCTTTGGGTTGTGTACTTTCAGAAAGCCCTAGAAAACCAGAGCATTTGCAGAAAAGGGTCTTGGATGGTAAAGACAACTGAAGCCCGTGACATAGGATGAGTGAACTGGGGACAGAAAAGAGCAGAGGCTGGGTGTCATCACAGTAGCTGCTGTTAAATGTTTGGTCTCGAGCTAATAAGACAAATGAAGGGAAGAAACAAAGAACCAATTGGGACAGGTAGAGCTGCCCAAGATGAAAGTAGATTCTGGTTCCTGGAGTCAGACTAACACTGCCAAATGTTTTTTCCAACTTTGAGAATTCCATAAATACATACTTAAAGATCTGACCAGCTACAAAATTTATTACTCTATTTTTGAAGAACACACAAATGACAATTCTTCAGAACTATTATGTTAAAACTTCTGAGGACATAAAACTACAAGTCATTCAGAATTTGCTTTTTTGGGCCACTTTTTATCTCTCAAATGGACAAATGTGGGGGTGTTTCCCCCTAGTTTTACTGAGATACAATTGAAATATGTATCGTTTTTTTTGATGTGAAATCAGTCTAGAAAATGTAATTTATTTAGCCCCCCTCCCCCCACTAGTGTTAAAGCAATCAGCATTGTATAAATTTTTCATGGTATACTTCACTAATATAGTGTAGTAAACTTTTATACTGTAACAGGGAATATTCCATCTTACCTGCTACAGTTATGCGTGTTCCACCCTGAAAAAAGCAAAAAGCCCTAAAAAAAATCATACATACAATACAAACATGGGTTATTAGAAAGGAATTCCTTCCTTTTCGAAGACAATTTTACATAGCCAATCTTCTAGGTACATTTAACTTACGGTTTTATTTATATAATTTAGGTTACCCCTAACTATCTGGAAATGTGTGGTATGGTATAAACCTAATTCTAACCAATTCCAATTCTGTCTCGAAGGTATGTCTTAGTACACTATCCTTAAGCTCTAGAAATAACTTCTGCGTAGCTGAGATTGCCATAAATCCATTTCAACATTCATTCTCAGAGATTATGCAAAATATGGATAAATCCATGGAACACACTAAAGAAATATCTGATCTACATACTACATCACAGCATTATCCACAGATCAAAACATGAAACTTTTCCATGGTTCTCCCTAAAAGAAATGATCTACTGTCTTTCAAAAATTTTGCTATACTTCCTAGAATATTTATACCAGTTCTTTGGAAAAGCAAGAATTAACTTTGGCAGTCTTTGTGCTCAAGGACGAAACAAGGGTTCCTTTTTTCTTATCATTCTTTCTTGCACCTTTTGGTCTTGGAGTGGAAATACAATCTCTCAGAAAGAGAATGTACATACTGTTAGAGTCCTAGTCATTTATGACTCTAGTATATAAAAGTAAGATAACAAATGGAATTGTGATAAAAGGCACAAGAGGGAGCTTACTTAGGTGACATGTCGTCCAACAGTACAATTTTTTGGCCACTGGGAAAAGTATTTACGAGACAATACCTGAGCTGGTTTCTTGTGTGCCAAGATATCCACTACCTCCTATATTCTTAAACACAAGTCTTTGACATCATCTAAATTAGTTTAAAAAGTGTCTAAGTGGGTTATTAAGTTTTGTATTCATGTAGAACAACCGGGTTACAAACTTACTTCAGGAATTTCTGTTGACTATAAACACTGAATCTCATTTCAGAACAGATCTGGACAGCACAAATACCAGAATCAAAGAAAGATGTTCTTACACGGACATTTAGAAACCTGGTAACTTCTCATTTAAATGGTGCTTTTAAGAGAAAGGAAACAATAGTGACAGAGTAAAGCCTGCCTCTAACCATGAGAATCCCAGGAATAAAACCAAAATGCTCCCCAAAGCCACAGGTGTTTATCACAGGGACAGAGAAAAATATGATTTTGAAAGGCGCAGGGACAGTTTTTCTCTGCCTCCACTAATGGGCTGTAAGAGTACTGGTTAATAGCAGTATACATAATACAATTACATAATGTTGGCTTCATTTTTCTTTCAGGCTTAAAAAAAAAAACCTTCATGTCCTTGTACTTTAGGGGCTTGGAAGGTCTGCCAGCCACTGTCTTTCTTGTCACCAGAGCCCTCGGCAGGTTTACAAATGGACATGCCCGAGACTGCCATCTGGTGGAAATGATAGAAATTGAAATGATTTTGTTGTAAGTAATTAAGCCAGTCGTCTACAAAGAAGGTAGGAATTAAAAATATATGGGGGGGGGGGGAATGGTTCATTCATGACAGCAATAAGAAATATAAAATAATAAAGAATTAACTGAAGAAACATGTCAAGCATACGGAGAAAACTATAAAACTTTACTGGGGACATAAAAACACTCATATCATAGATACAGCATTTTCCTGGAATAGAGCTCTTCTCTCAAGTTATCAATGACCCCCTCCCCTAATTATTCTAAAGTATATCACAACTCAACATTAACAGGATTTTTATTTGGCAGGGAAATCTTGGCCAAATTAGTCAAAAGTTCATCTGGAGGAATAAACACTGAATTTTTGTTCAAGTAGAGTAATAAGGGAGCACTTTCCCTACCAGATAATAACACATATAATAAAACTATGATACTTAAGACGACATACTGATACATAATACAAAGCAATGAAATAGAATGCCCATAAAAATACAAGCATATACAAGAATATACAGTAAAAGGGCATTTTCAAATAAATGAGAAAAGACTGGCTTATGTATTAGCTGGTTTAAGAGGATAACGAAAAATATTACATTAGATTTTTGCCATGGAGTAATACCCCAAAATAAGTTTGACTAGTATTTATAACAAAAAAACCAGTCATAAAATATATATAAATATTTACTTACTCAGAATGTGAAAAGATTGTCTATGTATACAACTGAAGGCTGAGACTGTTAAAGAAAATAATAAAATTCTAAAACTTTTGAAGCTTATTTATTTATTTAAGTAATCTCTACACCCAACGTGCAGCTCAAACTCATGGCCCTAAGATCAAGAGTCACATGCTCTTCTGACTGAGCCAGCCGGGTGCCCCAAATTCTAAAATTTTTTAATATAAACAACCAAGGGACACTTCTCAAAACTCATCAAATTAAACACCTAAGATCTTTGCAGTTTACTGTATATAAATTTTACTTCAATTTTTCAAAAAAGTAAAACATAAACCCCACTATATCTGACTTCAGATGGCATATGGGAGATAAAAGGGTTATTTTTTAAGTATTTCTGACCAAAGAGAGCTATCCAATACTCTTTCAGATCAGAGCATTTTAGCTCTCACCTGTGCATCTCCAATTATAGCAGAAAGACTCTATTCTTACCGTAGGAAAAACTGGCACAGAAACAAAAAGTTACTGTGTTAAGAAAAAGCACAGAAATAAAGTATCATAGCATAAGATTTTTTGGGGGGAGAAAAACCCCATGTTATTGAGCTTGCAGTTTTTCAGGAACTAGGTCATTTCCATATTGTTAGACGTGCTTTGTCCTTAGTCCCAACCCTCAATATCCTTATTTAAAAAGACAAACAATAACTAATAAAATAATTCATGGTGTATTTGAAAGAATGGTTGAACACCTAAATACAAATACAAAGAGCTCTCACAAATCAATAAATAACTGTATTAGAAAATAAGCAACACGTTGAATAGGCTTTAATAAAAGATATAAAATTAGCCAAAGTGTGAGAAAAAAGTGTTCAATCTCACTAGTAATCAAATAATTGAGAATTAAGTCAAGAAAATATCATAAATTACAATATTTTACCTATCAATTTGGCAATGCACAACACAAGAGAAAGCAAAAGACACAGGCATTTTTGTATACTGTTGGGATTATAAATTGGTACCCCCCTTCCCAAAAGGCAATTCAGGAACACTAAATTCACTTTAGTTGGTTTTTTATTTTTTAATTCAAAACTTTATAAAAAATTCAAACATACAGAAAATTACGGAAAAGAATGTAAGATACCCTTACCTACCACCCAAATTTAACCAATGTTAACATTTTGATTTGTTTTGTGGGGTTGAGGGATGGAAAGAAAGATCTCACACTTTGCAATGCTTCTGAATAAACGCTGTCCTAAATCATTCCTATGCATGTTGTATACATATTATTTACCTATAAATTATATATCACATATTCCCTCATCCCTCAACTCTGAAGATTTCCATTTTGTTCCGTGCCACTTTTCATGCATGATTAAGAAGAAAATGAAACAATGATGATTTATAAGATTTTATTTGAGAGAGAGAGAATGAGCAAGCGAGAGAGAGAGCGCACACAAACGGGGGGGGGGGGGCAGGAGGGAAGGCAGAAGCAGGTTCCTCGTTGAATAGGGAGCCTGACATAGGCTGAATCCCAGGACCCTGAGATCAGGACCTGAGCCGAAGGCAGACGCTTAACCGACTGAACCACCCAGGCGCCCTGAAGTGGTGCTTAATAACTTAGGATTATTTTATACCTCTTGTAATATGGTTGGGTTTGGTTTTTAAGCAGGCTCTACACCCAACGTGGGGTTGAACACAAGACCCTGAGAACAAGAGTAGTACACTCTACCAACTGAGCCAGCCAGGTACCCTGTAACAGGTTAAGAGACTTTTTACAAATCTTGTCATTTGTTTTGCTTACACAATAACTTTGCTTCTATGTTAAATCATTTGTGATCATTTTAAAGAGATTTTAAACAGCATTGGACTTAACACATGTAGTCCCAACGATATGCAAAGCGCACTCATGGAACTGAAATAGGAATCACCATTAAGCAGCAGATGCAACTGTGCTTAGCCAATGGCAACTGTAAGATGCCACTGACCTAGGATGCTTCTCAATCGCAAAGAAATTAAAATATGAAAAAGTGCATTTCGGAATAAATTTTGGAGATTAAAGCTGTCCAACGACATCCTTGTAGAACTTGGTGTTTCTTTCAGCGTTATGTTCTTTGAGTATTAAGAGGGCTCACTGCCTAAGGAGGAAAAGCCAATAGCAACTAGTTGCTGCTGGAGCACAGGATTCTCAGCCCAGCCTCGCCAGCATTTTCACTAAGCACGCCAGGAAGAACTGTTTTGTGCTAAAGGGTACTTACTAGTAGCTTGAGTTATTCCTCCTTGGCAACATCTGCCTAAAATCAGGAAAACGGTCTAGAGACAGTCACTTCAACAGCCCAGAAATTCACACACTTATCAGCTGAGCCTAAGGTGCCGCCAGTGATATACTTGCCTTGGAGCCCAAAGATTCAGTAACCAGGAAGAATACACGAACGCAACATTTAAAAGAATCAAAACTAATGTGAAAACCATGACAAACAAAATATCAGGTATTAAATAAAGACAAAATCGCTATCGCTGAACTTTTCATTGAGCGTTTTTCATTTCAGTGAGCGAGTTCATTCACTGGAGTCTCAGGCTCCAACATAGCAGGTGGGGCTCTGTTCCCGGTCCAGCCGGCCCTACAGGGGAAGGCAAGGGGTCAGTGACCGCTGTGGGACCACACTAGCTTCACGTGTAAATGTGCAACACACTCATTTTCATAGGTAGGGTGAACAGTTTTCAATACTAGGTGCCAAAATGGATGCAGACTACTAAGCAGCGGAGTGTGGTTATTCATCGTATTTTTATTAAAAGGAATGGAAGTTTGGAAGTTTATGAAAGATGAAGGCGATGCCTACCTGACAGGTAGGAGCATAAATGAGGCCACAGTAACGAAAATGGTGCGTTATTTCACAGGGTTAGATAAAAAAGACAATAGAACAGAATGGAGAATGAGAAATGGATGACCTATGTAGGAAATTGGTGTGTGACAGGGATGGCTTGGTGTTGGCACAATTAGCTAGCGGAATGCAAAAAACTGGATCCCCGACTCCATACTGTAAAAACCAGTAAATTCAAGATGGATTAAAATCCCACTATATTATGCACTCGGGAGGTAGGAAGAAGACTCTAAAACTACTGGAAGAATATATAACTTGAGATGGCGAGGATTCCTTGAACAAGAAAGACAAAAGTACAAGCTGTAGAGACTGATAAATAAATCTCATAGGCAAAGTATTAAAAAAATTAGGTTTTGCAATACATATACACAAAGGATTAGTATCCAGACTATACATAAAAAACTACAAATAAGTAAAAAAATGGCAAACCAAAAAGAAAAATGAGCAAAGGATATGAGCAATCATTTCAGAGGAAATTCAAATGGTCACTGAGAAAAAGAGGTTTGCCTCACATGTAACCAGATAATGCAAATTAAACTATTTCTTGGTCACATATAACTGGCAAATCTCAAGTCTGACAATTATCTGCGTTAACTGAGAATGGAGATAAATAAACAGGAATTTCTGTACATTTCTAGTGGAAGTGGAAACTAGGATATCTTTACTATAATGCATTTGCAATATTAACTTGATGGTATGCATACCTAATAACCTAATTTTATTTCTAGGCAAATACTAGAAAAACACTAGTACATGTGCACAAGGGACATATGCCAGGAAGCCCACTGCATCAGTTGTTTTTCTTTTTTAGTAAATAGTTACAAATCCTCTAAATATCCCTCAATGGAGAAATGGATACATTGTGGTACAGTCATACAAAGGATTATATCAGTTTTTCTTTAACCATTAGCTTGTTTTATAGAAGAGGGGATGTAGAGGTAATGTGAGCAGATCAATTCAAACCCGAGGCTGGGAATAACATCTTTTCCTCCCCCTAATACCCTAGGCCAAAATCAAAACTAAACAAACGGGGGATGTGCGAAGTAAGGGGTAATGAGGTGGCTGACCCCTTGTGGTGGGCGATATTTGACTCTTGGTGCAACTTCATTCCCCTTCCCCACCTTCTAAATAGGTAAATCTTAATTCTGGGGTAGATCGCAAGTCAAAACCATGGCTCAGCCAACATTCTTCTGAGTTTCCTTCCTTGTAGAAGAGTGTACTGTCTAGTTTCATCCACCAAGTCATATATGTATACACTCTCTGAGCCTAGTGATCTTTAAGCGTTCCAATGTCATAAAACCTTTACTCAAATCTTAGATGGAATCCCAACAAGTAACACAGAAAAAAGCAGAACTGCTCCGGAGGTTGAAAAATGGCACCCCTTGTAATTGTAACACTTTAGGGAGTTTGAACTACATGAAAATTCTTAAGACTATTAGTTTATTTCTGAGTATGTATAATTTCAAAATGTGAACTCTTCCTGAAATGCTTTTAAGGTTCCTAAAGAACCTGTAACTCCAGGATTAATAGAATCCAGTTACTCTAACAGCATCGAAGTTCTATAATGATTGCCAGTCTTACCTGAGATCAATTGCAATAGCAAATATTAAATATAAGTATTTAAAATAAGATTTATACTATATCAATTGGCTTAGAAGATGCTTACTCAAAAGCAACAATCTCATGAAAATAAACGCGGTCCTCTAAATCATGTCACTGTGGAATTTTGCCAAAATAAATTGCACCTCCTGACTGGAAGACTTAGTAATGAAACAAAACTCCTCTCCATAGTGAATGTACAAGTGAAAAGAAGCACAAATGACCCAGGAAAGGGAAAGAAGGTATCAGACCATTACATTAGAATAATTCTTGGATGGTACTGGTCCTCTTCACCTCAAATACATCCCCACGTATTTTCATTAGAGTAGATATGATGAGATAATATGTAAAATACTAGAGATAGTAAGAGAGATAGAAAATAGAAAATAAAAGAGATAAATGTAAAATATATTTGTTGTACAGATTTAATTCCTAAAGCAATCACTATTGCCATTATAGACTATGGTTATTAGTCAAGGGGGAAAAAAAAATCCCAAAACTTTGATTCCACCCATATTTGAAAGGTATGGTGCTTTCTTGCTCCACTAGAACAATAAACGATGTATTTAGTTAATAGAAGTGTTTCCCAGGCAGAATAAAACTAAAAATAAGGGGCGGGGGAGAAGAGACCACAGCCAGGAAAACCAGCAAGGAGAGAGAACCAGCACTGATGGAGTCACAGCCTGAAAAGAAACCTATTCTGTATTAGTAGCTATCCTGGTTTACTTCTAGACCACAAGGTAACATACATAAACCAAAACAATGGGCAAAAGTAAACACCTGCTTAGCATTTCCATTAAGGCTTATAGAAAAATTCCCCAAGTTGAATAGAAGAAAAATCTTAACTGAACACAGAAAACAATGCAAATCATTATAATGCCCACTAAGAGTTTATTTGCCAAAGTAAGTAACTCTGCGAATTGCTTTGAAATAACTTAAATTTTAGTCGTAATGATTATTACATTAGTATTTCACTATCTCACGAATACAATGGATTTTCTGCATTGTGCATTGTGTATGTGAAAAAAAAAATCACAATATGTGATTCTTTACTATTTAGTCACCCAAAACAAAATGTGTTCTAAAATCTTCTATCAAATGCAAACACAAAGGCAACTTAGAAGAGGAAATGTGAATTTAAGAAGTCACAAAAATGGGATCTAAATTCAAGACAAGAAAGTATGATTTGGCTAGCAAAAGAAATTCAATGGGCAAGTTCCGGTTCATTTCTGTGACTGAAGCTGAATAAAAATTCAGTTTAACTCCAGCAACATAGATCGATGCTCTGGTTTGACCGTATACTTTCCCACATCCGGAAAACACACACATTTGTTTTCTGATGACCAATTTGTTGTCTGAAAACAAAAACGCCGTTCATAACATCAAAATACTTATTTACTTATTAGTGCATGGTCTCATTCCATCAAGTATTTCAGGTAATTCAGTTTGGGATATAAACTAGTGAGACTAAATTCTGGCTCAAATGTTGGGCTAACATTATCAAAACATCTCTCCCCAACTGATACCATTTCCCTGGTCTTTAAAAGACATTTTGAAGGCTAGCTAGGAGAAAAACAAAACAAAAACAGACCTCACAGCGCATGACAGCACCCTCTTTTCACATAGGAAGATTGATTCATTATATGGAAACTTCATCTTAGTATTAAATTTTGCTACAGTTTCTTATGAAGACCAAGTGTCTAGTTAGGTGGCTGGAGAGCCTGCCGAGCACTATGAAAAGACATCAAAACCCAAATGAATCCCCCACATCTGAAAACGAAACTGACTTAAGGACTGAAGAATTCAGAGCTGCCGTCACTTTTTAACTAGACACATTTAAAACAAAAAGCTCAAGTAATAAGTGGGTTTTTTCCAAGTATTAAGTGTCTTCAGTAAATATTTTAATTACCAAGCCTCATAATTGGACAAGAAACATGAGACAGAAATTATGAGTGCTTTTTTAATGCCTCCAAGGCAACTTTACTCAACTCTGTTGAATGTCCAGAAAATCGAAAAACCTAACAGCAAAACTTCAACATAAAAGCCCTGATTTATTTAATGGTCATTAAAAAACGAAAAGTCCTATCTTTATCTGGCCAACCCAACTTGACATCTCAAATCGTTTTGTGGCAAAACGATTTTATTTCAAATAACACGAATCTACATTGAGGACATCTTAAGAGACTAGAGTGATCTGAATATATGCAATATGAAAACCAAACTCTCTTGTTAACTTCAACCTCAAAACAGGAGTTTCCCAAGTTGAAACCCATCACAGTAATTTCCTGACAAAATACAAAATTAAAAGATTCCACCTTGTTCATCTTGCTAAGCAGAACAGTGACCAGTCACCATCTCCCCCCAGCTAAATTTCATGCCGAAGTGTGATGGCTGTCGCTTACACTTAGCGACCTGTGCGCTGAACCAGGCGCTTTCATGGAGCACCACATAAATCTTTCGCCTTTTACCATTTCTACTTGAAAGAGTGACTGACAGACTATGGTGATTCAGCATACATTTTCTCAGAAATAAATGAAGTAAGCCCGTCACTCAAGGAAAACAACTGACAATATTTGGTGCCAGCGACAGAATCTCACCTTTCAAATGAAAATTAGAATTTTGAAAAATCTGTATCCATTGCCGTGAGCTTGACAGCTTCCCGATACTTGAAAGATTTTTTCTGATGAGATCAGTTACATTAAGAAAAAAATTTTAAACACTGTATAATAACATGTCAATATTCTGAAGAATTGCATAATTCAATGAACCAGTATTTTCCAAACGATCAATGCATGATGTTACCAAATCATGTCGAAGTAGGACATCCATTCAAAACTCCCGACAAGATAGATCAAATGGGTTTTAATGTAAGAGTACAAAGTGGACTGACAGTTTCAGACTGCACCTAACCTTTAAGAAATGAATCAAACAGAATAGTCACAATTACCTGAAGCTATTAAAATACTCTTTTCCAAATATGCACTTGTGTGAGGCCAGATTTCTTCATATACTTCCAACGAAGCACCACATTGCAACAAAATGAATGCACAATCAGATATGAGAATCCAGCCCAACATTAAAGGGTTTACAAAAACGAAAACCACGGCTACTTCTCACACTAAATTTTTTAAATTTGGAAAATAACTATTTTTCATAAAACAATGCTATTTATGTTACCAGGCAATGGTTTCATTTTTTCATGGATTGAAGTAGTATGTAAAATTTCTTGGCTTTAATTTCTAATGTGATAAATAAAATAAATAAAATAAAACCCGTAAGAGCAAAAGTTCTTTGGGATCTTTAATCCTTAAAAAATATAAATGGAAAAAAGAATATAAACAGCTGGACTAGAAGACTGAGATTAGTAAAGACTGAGTTCAGATTTTCTTTTGCTAATTCACACATTATTTGTATTTCAAGGGTCACTAAACCACCTGAAAAAGGTTTTTGGAAGCGGCAAAAAAAAAAAAAAAAAAAAAAGTTTTGGAGTGAAGAGGGGGTTAATTAGTACTGTCCTATACAGTTTGGTTAATTCCCCTCTGGAATTACAATTCACCTACATGGTTTTGTATGAAACATTTCACAATAAATATTCCAACTATGTAAAATGTTTAAAAATTACATTCAAAACCAGACTTTTACTTTTAAAAATCATACCAAATAGTAATATGTCACACTGTTTTTATCAATTCTTTATTTAGGTAACAAGTTGGTTATGTTCACTGCATTGTATGAAACATCACAATATCATACTGGAAAGGTACTATCAGTACAGGGTTGGATCAGAGTGGACAGTTTGAACAATAAACCATTTTGCATTCTTCATTCCCTGTCTTTTTACAACCCCCCAAACCCAGTAAAGGGACAGATAGCTTTTAACATCATCATGTAAAGCACTTTAACTTACAAGGCTAAAATCTAAAGAATAAATAAAATATATTGTGGCAATAATTCCTTTTAGACCAAAAATCAGGTGCACGATAAATCAAATGGTCAGGAAAGCTGTCTGTATTCAAATGTGTGGCTCTCCAGAAACAGCTTCAGGAAAATGTTACAGAAAATATCATGAATTCCATTTCACACAGGACCAGATGATGACTCATTTTAACTACACACAAGGGCAATTACATCCTGCTGAAACACAATTTCAACATATAGGGAAATGTTTACAAAGCATCCACAACATGTAAACCATGTACAAATGGATACATTCATTGCTTCTCTACCCCAATAGCTTCTTTTCGATAAATATTTTACTCTTCATGTTCAGCATTAATTGGATTTACTACATGCAAAACTCAAAAAGAATTCAAGAATTCAAGGTTATTGTAAAAATAGAATTAAAATAATAATCTTCAAGTACCTTGTGACAGCCACTCTGTACCGTGCCCAATGTTATAAAATGAAAGGTTACTGAACCCATGAAAATATCTCTGTAATATTTCCTTAGATCTAAAATAGATAATTTTAAATGTATTTATAGTCATTTCAATGTGATATTCTGAGCTTTGAAAATAACGTAAACAATTAAAAATTATACCAAATTACACACAAAACTTGTATCTTAAAAGCTGAAAAATTAAAACTATAGAAACCCACATGTAAAACAGAAATCACAATTTACATTATAAAGGCAAATCTCATCATTTAAAAAATTTGCAGCAGTGAGATGTCAAAGCAAATTATAAATAGCCATAAATTAATCCATTTGGTTTCAAAAGATTTTCTAGTGAGAGTGGAAGGATGTAGTAGGTACATGCAAAAAATTTGTAAGGGTTTGTAATATTATTGCCAAATACACTTTATCTTGAAAAGCAGGCAACGTTACAATTTGGACATTATTGGAGAACCCAGTTTGGTAATACAGGTAAAATTAGAAAAAAAATTAAATAACAATTAATAAATATATATCCTATAGTAAATTGCTCAAAGAAAATTTCAAGCCACAGAGCTGCAAAAAGGCTTCCAACTTGGTGAATTGAGAAAGGAACATCCCATACAATTCTTTACTCTTACATGCTTATATGTTGTGTGTCTTGTCTAAAAACAAAAAAACAAAAACAAAAACATAATGTATCTTCAGAGTACGGCTAACTATATTCCCATGCACCTCAGGCAGAGTTTGGGATTTGTGGTGAAATAACTCCCGTTGGTTCCTAGGGCCCAAAGTTCAATGCAGATGGAACCAGTATGCCTGAGGTCGGCAAAAATACTGCAGTACAGGCAATGCTACACGTGGCAATTATCAGAAAACACAAATATAAACAAATGATGGGAAATGCTAATGATTCTCTGCTCATATCACAAAACGCTGGGAAATCCACAAGAATATTTTTCCCTTGTATTGAAGAAAATTGTGATTAAAAGTTTTTTTTTTCCCCCAATTTTCAGAATCAAAAGCATTTTAGAAGGTTTATAAGGCTACCATGGGTCTTCTAGATCTCCAGCACCCTACAGGAAGAGAAAAGGAAGAATATTATTATTATTTACCTCCACCACTTCCAGGTTGGATTGAATTTCAAAAGAAAACAAAATCAGATGAACAAATTACCTTCCTTTCTTTGTTTGAAAAGGCACTTTTACAGAGAGGTGTGTGTAATGTATACTGTGTGTATATACATGGATCTACCTAATACAGATAGATAATTGGTTGGATTTTTTTCCCTCCCCTCTCCACCAAATGCCTTCCTCTTTCTCAAACCACTTAAAAATATTCCGGCATTGGAGAAATAGATCAAAAACATCAGCAACATCCAAAGATCCAAAGTTTCAACTTAGGGCACCTTAAGCAACTTTAGATATATGATAAATATAAACATGAATCAGAAAAGTTAATGTTCTACATTCACAAAATATTTAAGAAATATCTTCCCATGTGACTGATAGCCACCTGTATCTTAAAAACCTATTTTAACAAAAACAAAACTCATATCTGCCACTATTTAAAAGATCCTGTAATTCTTGCATTTCTTACTATCTTATGACGACTTATAGCAAAGAGGACTGTCTTGCAATCCTTAAAACGCCCATCATGGCGACTCTCTGCCATGTCTATGTGTGTCCATACTGACCCAGGATTAATATTTTGTATCACAAAAAGGGGATAAGAAACAGAATGGATTTGAGTAAGCAAGACTTCTCAAAATGTTTTCTTTTAGTTAACGACAAAAGCCAAGCCAAAAGTTTTCTAAATTTTCTACCAATACAAATGAATTTCTACTGGGTATTTTTCCAATATACCAAACCTGGTTTTTAAAAAAATTTTTTTTAATTTAAAAATAAGTACAACATGCATAGATTATTCCACATCACATGCTTTATTTGGACTTGAACACTTATAATTTCATTCTAAACACTTGGTTGACACACATTTTGATGTATGTAGTTAGGCTATACAGAATATACAAACCAAAGCTGTAATAATACATAGGTTTTTCAAAAATTAGGTTTCAATAAAGAATACAGAGAAAGGAAAAATAACCACACATCCAACAGCTCAGAACGTCTAAAAATAAAACTACAGAGATGTAAAATATAAACAAGTCAAAGAACACACAAATTATCATCCTTGGGGAAAAAAAAAAATACAGGCCAGCATCTGCCATTCTTTGATGAACTAAAATCACTAAAGAAAACACAAATTTTTTACAAAGCTAACTATGAGTGTACTATGTAAAATAATGTGAAGCAGTAGAATTCTACATTTACAAGTTTTTCCACAATATAATGTCATCTTGCTTATCAGTAAGTAATCTCTAATCTTATCCAGTATGAAGTTAACTACTGATTTGAGTAACTAGTAGCCTCATTTCTGGCATACAATATGAAACGACATATAATTTTATTAAATTCAACGTACTATAAATAGTCCATTTTAAACTATCTGATAAAGGTGTATGCAAAGCCCTTCTTAAAAAACAAGGCTATATGAATGTAACAAAACTAGTTTACCAAGATTCAAATAACAAAACGGTTCTATAAATGCATACATTCTACTTCCTAAGTAAAAACCAGCAAATCAAAGATCACAGAAATATCACCACGAAGTCAAGTCATATTTGTTCACCACTCATCTTTGTCCCTGCATCTTCAGTATAGCTCTCTAATTCAGCAAGAGCACTGTTTGATTCAGTACGGCTTGCCTGCATTGTCACTGGGCTTCCAGCATCACTGTTCGAAGAAGTAGCTGAGGCAGCTGGGTCAGCAGGGCTTTCTTCTCCCTCTACTTTAGCTAGCCTGTAACTAGTCAGCATCTCCTCCAGAAGTTGTCGGTAGTTTCCCCTATGATTAATTCTCATTTGCCTGAGAGCTTCCACCAATTTTCCCTGTGATCCACTTTCCTCGGCTTCCTCGGAGGCCTTTTTTTAAGATTCAAGACCCCAGTGTCAGTAGACAAACTAGGATATATCACATGTATTTCATAACATAATCACAGCAACACACTCATTTCTCTACCACGAGTAATAGAGTCTAAGCATGAGAACATTTCATTAAATAAGTATCAAGTCTTACTTGTGTCAATAAAAATTTCCACTTGAAATATCAAGTTAATTTTAGCAAATTACCATGAACTAGTTTACATCTTATTTCACACTGGCATTTGAAGCGTCCTCTGAAATTTACTCCGCTATTAGAATTCGACAGCAACACAAGCATTTCCTAAAACTGACTTGCTTAACAGAAAAAAACAGTAATTGGCTAGAATGATTTAGTACAAAAGGAAATTAGTGTTTAAAGCAACAGGAGAGGACAGAAAAGCAGGCCATTAGAACATTAGTTTCTTCATCACTGCTGCTAAATGACAGGTAAGGAGAGGAGGTACAAAATGTAGAACTATATAAATTTAAACTGGATTTTCGGGAAATTTTAATGCTTTTGTGGGTAAAACTTTAATTTCCTCTTTATTCTTACATATTTTAATAAAAACATTTCTATATCAAAATAAATTATTTAAACATAATAAGATATGAACAGGAAACTACTCAATCCTTTTATATTTTATTAAATTTTGGAAAACTTACAGGTTTCTACAACAGCAGCTACTTAATCTCGTTAGTAGAACAAGCTCTTTAACATCAAGCTTAACAACACAGTTAAGCTGACAGTTGAAAAGCAAGACAACCTTACACTGTGTGCCTCCTGATGTGATGCGTTAAGGAGTGCAGAACCATGTCCTATGTTCTTGCCAAAAAATGTTTAATATAAATCTAATAAAGCAAATTCCCAATTTACAGGAAAACAGGGAACAGAGGATCGCGTTAAAGGACACAACAAGAAAACAATCATGATCCAGAATGTAGGACATCCTATTCAAAGCTGGCTCAGATTCTTCTTTTTCAGTGGCAAGGGGAAAAAAAAAAAGTGGGGGCCTGATTACAGACTTCATTAATATGCTTGACTGATAACCTGACTGATCAAACCATTATTCAAAATAACTACTATCAGTCTTTCTAGAGACAACTGGGAATATCTGGACTTGGTACTAGATGATAATCTTAATTTTCATTGGTATGGTAATAGTATTATGGTTATGTAGAAAGATGTCCTCATTTCTTTTTCTTTTTTTTTCAACTAAGCTCTACGCCCAAAGTGGCTTGAACTCATGACCCCAAGATCAGGAGGTGCACGCTCTACCAACTGAGCCATCCAGGCGCCCCCCCCCGCAAAATGTCCTCATTTTTAAGAGCGGCATGCCAAAATATGCCAAAATGATGCCTGTAATTGGCTGTCAAAAGGTTCAGTGGAAAAAAAGAAAATAAAAAAGTAGTGTATACACACACACACACACACACACACATAAAGAGAGATAAAGCAAATACAGTAAAATGTTAACAATTGCTGAATCTAGGTAGAAGGTGTATAGGTGTTCACTATGATCATTTCAATTTCTCTAGCTATTTGGAAGTCTCATAAAATGTTGGGAAAGTAAAACTCAAAAGAGGTTACTGATATAGATGATCTGACACAAACTCTTAACCATCTCTGGAGATGGCTACCCTACAATTCTGCAACAAAGAAACAAAGATAACACGAATATAACCACATAAAATATGGTAATGTTTGTAAGAAAAATGAGAGCATTTGAATGCTTTGGGGGAAAAAAAATAGTGCCTTTATGGCAAAAAGCAAGAGATGACAGTGTGCATAGTGTATGTTTTACATGTATGCATATGTTTATGTATCCACTGGCTTTAGGATATTATTTGTAAAATGCCTGTGGGGAAAGGAAATTCAGCAAAATACAAATAATGATAATGGACAGTGAAGTTTTTATTTTCTTTGAGTTCTCCAATTTTCCACCTCATGTATACTAACTGTAAAGTAACTCTTCAAAAATTTTTTAAATGTTTTACGTTTTTATTTATTTAAGTACTCTCTACACCTAATGTGGGGCTCGAACTCACGACCCTGAGATCAAGAGTCGCATGCTCTTCTAACTGAGCCAGCCAGGTGCCCCAAATAACTTTTTTTTTTTAATTTGCAAAATTATCATATGGGGAGATCATAATAAAATGCACTCTCTGTTAAGATTTTTCTTACCTTTCCCTTTATGCTAAATAAATATGTTTCCCCAAATAAAGTTTCTCATTTGAATCTATTCAGGAAAGGTTAAGATGGAGCAACAAGGTGAATGCTTGCTAATCATAAACCCTATTCGTCTTTAATCAGGTTTTCCAAACGGAAATTTTCTACTTGATGGTGTATCACAAAGAACTTTTAATAGAGGGCATAAAGACTCCTCCACCTCACTCCCTGGCCCCCCCCCCCAAAACCTCAAACCAACAACTCCCTTTTTATTTAAAACAAAACAAACAAACAAAACTTCTAGGACTTTGAAACAAATTCTGAAGTGATTATCAACCTTGGTTTCATACCAGGATTGCCTGTGGAGCTTTTTGTTTTGTTTTGTTTTGCCAGAGAAAGAGCACAAACAGGGAGAGCATCAGGCAGAGGGAGAGGGAGAAGCAGGCCCCCTGCAGAGCAGGGAGCCCAATGTGGGGCAGCCGCTTAACTGACTGAGCCACCCAGGTGCCCCAACCTGTGGAGCTTTTAAGATTCAATAGATACCAAATGGGACACCTGGGTGGCTCAGTCGGATGAGCATCTGACTCTTGATTTCAGCTCAGGTCATGATCTCAGGGTCATGAGAATGAGCCCTGTGTCGGGTTCTGCGCTAAGTGGGGAATCTGCTTGTCCGTCTCCCTCTGCTCCTCCCCCTCCCCACCCCCCCAATAAATAAATTAATTAATTAAATAAATAAAATCTTTTAAAAAAATTATATAGATACTAAAAGTTCTATCAAACAATACTCAGATGCACTGGGTTGGGGTGAGTTTTTTAAAGCCTGACAGGTGATTCTGATATACAGAAACTCTACTTACTTGAACTTATTGATAAAAAGGTTGTTATATTGGTTGCCTTTCAATTTTTGTGAGTTCAAAAGATAAAGGACCTCTCACTCTCCATCTGACACCTATTATTACAGTAAGCATCTATGGGTTCTGTGAATTCTGTACTAGTGGTAGTTGGGGAGGAGCAGGTGCTTAAAAAAAAAAACACATTAAAACCAAACCTGTAAATCAAATCAGGATGAATTTACAATGGCTGGTATCACAGAGCCACTGAACTGAATAGAACTTAACCTAATGACCACATTTAAAAGTCGTTTTATCTCAAAGCAAATTACATTTTCCTATTGTGCTGGATAAAAGATGGATGGGTGAGACCTCTTCCCCAGCCATTTCACCTGACTCTTCAAAATTCTGTTCCACAACTGTCTTATGCATTTTCATTAACTGATATCAGAAAAGGAACCTACTTACTGTTCAGCTGCACTTTTTTTTTTACCTGAACTATATACACCACATCATGTTTACACATCTATTATAGCATTAATTCCACCTTGCAACTGTTCTAAGTCTTTTCAATTAGATTGAAAACTCTTTCAGGTAAACAGAATTTCACATTCCTTTCTGCATCCTCCCTACCCGCTACGGAAGGAAAATTAATGTTTCTGCTTAGAACTTTATGCACATGATCTCATTTAATCCTCACAGGTACCCTAAACGTAATAGGTACCACAACCCTAATTTTTATAACTGAAGAAATTTACAGGCTCAGAGAAATTTAAGTTGTCAGGGTGACAATGCTAGTAATAAGGGACACAGCTCAGATTTCTGTGCAGGTGTAATTAACATCAATGTCCCTCTGAATGTTCTTTTGAATACATTATGGTAGGTAACATAGTAAGTGCCCCATATAAAGAGACACTTACTAAAGAAATAGTGCTTAAAATTATTGAAGTGGGCCACAAATTATTTCCTATTCAAATCTACAATGTATTTCCTTGATATAGAAAGACTAATGAAATTACAGGACAAAAAAATATTAGATGGGATGGTTAAAATTATTCTGCACAACAGACTTAAGGCAATTATGGAGATGAGAATATAGAATTCTTTTTTTAAGATTTTATTTATTTGAGAGAAAGACAGCGAGAGAGGGAACACAAGCAGGGGGAGTGGGAGAGGGAGAAGCAGGCTTCCCACTGAACAAGGAGCCGGATGTGGGGCTCAATCCCAGGACCCTGGGATCACGACCTGAGCCGAAGGCAGATGCTTAACAACTGAGCCACCCAGGCACCCCGAGAATATAGAACTTTTTCCCTCTGTTTAATTTTCAAGGTTTCACTGTCATCTAGACACAGTTTAAAAGAATCAAATCTCTCATGAAAATACTGCCTTATCCCAAATAAGATACAGCAATCTAGATAAATCAGACAGCAAACAGAAGGGAAAAATAAACATTTTAAAAGATAAATTTTAAAAGACAAAATTTAACTAGCTAGTATTTACTTGCAGCATTTTTTTAATGCAGTTGCTGTAAGCAAAATGCTTCAAATGATTAGCTAAAGCAATGGAGAAAATAGTGAAGAATGCTAATATAAACATTTACAGTGTTTTTGGTGGAGTCCTATCTTCTGCTTTTCAGCTAAAAATAATTTTTAGAGATGAAAATCCTCAAATATGCACTCATGAGATAGAATTAACAGTGACCAATGAAGAATCTAATAAGCTGTTATTTGCTAGGATCATGTAAAATCTAATGAATTTGAAGTAATTTTAAAGAATCACTTAGATGGTCGAGACCACATAGCTAAGAGAAGTGGTATGTCATACCATCCTTAAAAATAAAGTTTAGTGTATTTTCAAATAGTATAGATCTTCTCTATAAAAATGCTTTGACAAGTGAAAACGAAACAATCTACAAAAAAAAAAACACTAGTATTCACCTAGTCCTGAAACTGTAATATAAAACCGTCAAAGCAGCTATGTTTATAACTGATCTATCTGAAATGATCAAAATAAAAAGACTATATATAAAACTTAATGTGAAAACACAATATGGAGACTTTTTTGGGTTTTTGTCCTGCCTTTCCTCCCTTCTTAAAAATCCAAATGCCTTAAAAAGATTTTGGATTAGGATTCAGATGTGTCCTATTTTAAATGAAAAACAAGTGATAAAAAACTGTGGACTTGACTGCTTAGTTTCAAAAACTTTATGAAATAGTCTTCATTAAAACCAGAGTATCTTAAGACTACTAAAGAGGTTCACAAAAGGACAGGAAATGATTTTTCGTGGATAGAAGACAGGTGGGGTACAGACGTATACGTAATCTCTAAGTAACTTAGACAACAAAAGAACCGTGTAAAGAGAATAGTTTTCAGAGTTCCCCTGACTTAGATTCGCATTCTGGCTGCACGATTTGTTTAGCTTTGCAACCTAGACAAACCACTTCCTCTCACTGAGTCTTAGTCTTACCTATAAAAAGGATGTTGAGGACATCACCTATGACTTTATATATATATATATACAACAGCTGGTAATTACAAGTCCCCCTTTACTACCCTTGGAAAATCAGCGATGTATATGGCTACTTGATTAGTGGGTATATTTTATTTATTTTTTTAAGATTTTATTTATTTATCTGACAGAGAGAGACACAGCGAGAGGAGGGAACAAAAGCAGGGGGGAGTGGGAGAGGGAGAAGCAGGCTTCCCGCGGAGCAGGGAGCCTGATGTGGGGCTCGATCCCATCATGACCTGAGCTGAAGGCAGACACTTAGCAACTGAGCCACCCAGATGCCTGATTAGTGGTATATTTTAAAGATCAGAATCTAAATCAGTGTAATCTCTACACCCAACACGGGGCTTGAATTCACAGCCCCAAGATCAAGAGCTGTATGCTCTACTGACTGAGCCGGCCAAGTGCCCCCAATCTAGCACTGTAGAAGTAAAGGGCCATGATCTCAGAGCCCTGCCTAATGTAAGATCAGCGTAGAGCAAAAGGCAGTTTTATTTTTTCTGGTCCTGTAGGTGATTATTCTCTTGGGGTCACAGACTCCTTTGAGGAACTGATGAAAACCACGCACATACTACACTTCTCATTAAAAACTGCTTATGTCCACAAACACATTTTCAAAAACTTTCTGGGGATTCACAAACCACCTAAGAATCCCTGCTAGACTCTTTTCCAAAGATTTTAACAGTTGGGAAAATGTCAATATTGCTTGCATTAAGAAGTCTGAACATATTCCAAAAGGTTGAAAAAACAAATTCAGTAAACAACTTCAGAAGACTCCCCTAAATAGTGAGCTTTCTGAATATATTTTAAATGTTTTAATTTCTGACTTACAGGGGCACCTGGGTGGCTCAGCTGGTTAAGTGTCTTGATTTCAGCTCATGCTCCCAGGGTTGTGGGATAGAGTCCCGTGTTGGGTCCCATGCTGAGCATGGAGACTGCTTGGGATTCTCTCTTTCTCTTTCCCTCTCCCTTTGCGCCCCCCCCCACCCTGCATGCACTCTCACTCTTTACCTCTAAACTAAGAAACAAAAAGGAATATTATAAAAACAAATTCTGGCTTACATTCCACTTGGCTTTCTGAAATACGTTATCCAAAAGATTTTCTTTGAATATAAGAAAAATGAATCCCTATTTCTAATGGTATTACCTGTAGGCACTCAGAGCAGGGTAATTCTCTCTCTGATATAAAGCAGACATCTTAGGAACCTAAATATGTCTCGGATTAACTCTGCCTAGCATTCTTGTTTCTTTTTTTAATATCTGTACAAAATTTTATTTTTGTTATTAAAAAAAGCCCAACTATCAGCTCCTGCCACTGTACTTCTCGGCCACATCTTCTACAACACGGCACAGACCTAAGCTGAGAAAGTTACGGAACACATTTGTGCCTAATCCACTGCTACAGCAGCTCAAGTTAAGAGCTAAGAATTTAATTAAATATCTATAATTACTTCATTTTTTCCTGCTTCTTTTTTAGTACATTTCTGCTAATGTACATTTAGTATATTTCTGCTTCTACTATGGCTCAACATTTTTCTAAGGTTGTGATTATTCTGAAAGGGTAAAGAAATATTTTCCCACATAGGATTCTGGGCTGCAAAAGTTAGTTTTTACAGTAAATAGGGAAGTTTCTCCAATCCATGTATCTGTCTAATAATGAGTTTACACTTATCATCAGATCTCTATAATTATTTCACTAGTTCACTGCTAGCATCTCTTTACTCTAACACTGCACATGACATGTTCCTAACAGATTAAAATACCACAGCTATTCCTCTGAGTGTACCATTCTTCTGCTCCAAACATATGGTGGCTCCTCACTGTAAAATATAAAGTTCAAAAGGCCTCTCCAGTCTCTCCAAAAATACGTCTGGCATCCTAAATTCTTATTTCTCACCACAGCAGTTCTCTGCTCTAGTCAAAATGAGGTCCTTTCTTTAAAGATAGCTCATATTTTGTTCTTGCCTCTCCCATCCACTTGAACTACATGGATCATCCTCCTCCTTTCATTTCTGTCATTCTAATCATTCTTCAAATCTGACTTTCCCAGCACTGTTCAATTCACATGGCAATTAATCACATTCTGTATTTTATCATTTCTTTCTAACTTGTGTGTTTACCTCTACATGGTGAACTGCACTGACCGTGGAGATGGGACCATGTCTAATGTTCTGTACAATCTCCTCCCTACGTCAATTCACCACGTGATAGCTTGTCCGTGTTTGATCTGCTGAGGTTACTAGAAAGCTTATATATAAACGTAATTAAGTATGCATCTCCTTAACTTACAGAGTCACATAATAATCCTATCCAAGGCCAGTTTTTTATCCTGAGCATTTCTCTTCAGTTTCATGGCTCTGCTGTTTATTTATTCACTGTTTAGAGAGCTACTGTGTATAGTAAGTATTTTCTATTTTTTAAAAAATGTTTAAAACATTAACCTAAACATTAACTTAGGGGTGTGAAACATTTTTTTTAAATTGTGGCTGCTCTGCCAACTTTCTTGAAGGACCTTGAAGAGATTCAGCAAGGCATAATGAGATAATTTTTCAAATTTACACCCCAGGCTTACATTTTCAAGGACATGAAGAAACATGAGCACTTATATGGTTAGTACTGAATCAGTAACACCTTCTGAGGGCTTATTTCCTCTAACCACGTGTGGAACCTAGGATCTAGCTGAAGGAATCAGCCTCTCTTCACGCCACCACCCAATTACCATGGGCTTTTCAGTTGTGTCAACATTCTTTCCTTGTTTGTCTGATTTAGGGTTTGCTCTAAATGTAGCACATGACGTATTTTTATTTTTAAATGAATTTTCACAGCTTTAAGATATAAGTCTTAATACTTTGAGGTCCCGGACACAAGACTCAGAACCACTGCTCTAGACCAAGTTATAAAACCTGTTATTAACAATATACAGTATCATTTTTATTCAACTCACTAAAATGTATTAATTGTAAACTTTTTCTTTTTGCAAGGATACTTTTATTGTTAAGAAAAAGGAAATGACAGGACATGGCTGTGCAATAATGAATCCTGCAAAACGGCTCAACTGATAGGATACAACATTTCTACCAACGGTTGATGTCTCTCTCAAGACCTGCCCCGAGGAGCTGGAGATTTGGAGGGTGAGTCTCTCTTCTTAATGAGTTTCATTACTAACTTGGGCTCCCTTAAAATCTTTCAAGCCTATGGTTAAAAATTGTTATTCATTTACAGATATCCAAAAACTTTAAAACCCTACAAGGAAATACTTATTCAAATTACTGACTCTGAAACGTAGGGCAATTAAAAAAGAAAAAAAGAAGGCACTGTTTTGTCTCTCGGTACTAGTGCGAAGATAAAAACACTACAGAGGTGCAGCTGACAGCTCATCAGTATTTCTAAGGAAGGTAAAGGGATAGAGTTTTGCTCTGATGAAGCACAGCAGGGTACAACAAAAATGGTTATCTAGTTCAACACAAAACACCTACAGTGGCAACGTTAAGGTTAAGAAAGAAGTTATCCCCAGGTATTCAACTGGGCACACAGGGGCACTGAAAGTCGGGTCTTTAAAATAATAGCTCATTTCTCTATCACTAAGTTCTAGTGATGGTAGCAGCCTGCTGAAGGAGAAAGTGAGATATTTAAAAGGATGTTCTTTGCTTCAAAATTAAGATTCAAGGGAGAAGGAGAAGGAAAAGCAGACATACAGGGAGGAAATAAGTACAGCCCAACAAAAAGGTACTCGATGCCCATTACGTGACAACAAACAACTACAAAACAGAACTGTATCTCTACCTCCATTTCTAGACATTTCCTTAAACTGACTCCTTAACATGAAACATAGTATAATTTATTACAGATTTCATTATGTGAATGTATCATATCTAGTATTTACATTACAAAATTATTTTAAATGCTTAAGAAATAAAAGAAAACTTACCCCATCGCTTTCTCTATGTGGATTCAGCCTACTATAAACAGCTTCAATAACATTGCGCCTAAAAAAAATTATGCTTTAGTTTTATTAAATTACATACAATTACTAAGCTTCTGAGTATTTAAAATAATACTTCATCTTGAATATTCTCAAAAATTAACTGCCACACTAAATGCTTGCCAAGAACATAGTTTCTACATTTCATTTAGAATTTGATTCAGCACAAGCCATTTGTTCTTACTCACAAAGTAAGAGAACCTTCACCTTTTCAAAACACATAAGTAATTCCCTTAAAAAAAAAATGCCTTTGGATGAAATTTTAAAGTTCTTCTCTACTATAAGAACCACCAACCCATCTCATCTTTAGATAATTGATATACTTCTTCCCCAAAATTACTTAATTACTAATTATAAACGAACTCAAAATTAGTTCTTTTTGTTCTACTTACTTGCCAGCAAGACCTCCCCCAGGAGGCAAATTTGGGATATTTTCTGCAGACAAGATGCGCATGACATGGGCAAGATCAGGCATTCCTTCCTCACCAGACTTTTCCATAATTTCTGCAGATTTTTAAAAAGAATTCCTAAATTAATGTGTTAACTCAGGATTCAGAGAGAGTGAAACAAGGGGAACTATTTGATAGTATCAATTTTATTTATTTATTTTTTAAATTTAAATTCAAGTTAACAGTATACTATTAGTTTCTGTAGTATCAATTTTAAAATGTAAAAAAAAAGCAATTATCTTACGATCACACAAGGAATAAAAGTAATATAAAGTTATTTGCATACATAAAAGCAAAAACTAGAAGAAATGAAATGTTCAACAATACAGGGACAGTTAAGAAAATTCTGGTATAGCCACTGAGTGAAATGGTTTACAATCACTAAAAATGATCCCTATGAACACAGGATAGCTACCTGGAAAAACACTTTGATCTAATTTTATACAAGAATAATACAAAAGTTATTAATACTGTAATTCCAAAAAAAAAGTGACAGATGAATAAGGACTGTAAGGAGGAGAAAAATTAGGAATTGTTTTATAAAATTATTTAACTGAAGAACAGTTGACAAATACTATTAGTTTCAGGTGATTCGACAATTACACACATTATAAAACGCTCACCACAGTAAGTGTAGTCACCATACAATGTTAGTACAATATTACTGACTATATTTCCTATGCTGGACTTTTCAGCCCTGTGACCTCTTTGATAAGTGGAAGTTTATATCTTAGTCCCCTCCACCTAGTTTGCCTACCCTTCCTCTGGCAACCATTAGCTTGTTCTCCACACCTATGAGTCTGTTTCTGCTTTGTTTTTTAGATTCCATATGGAAATGAAACATTGTCTTATTTCACTTAGCATAATACCTTCTACGTCCATCCATGCTGTTTTATAAGCTTTTTGATCCCAAGGTAGTTATGTTCCACAACAATTTAAAATACAAAAGGAGGAGCGCCTGGGTGGCTTAGTTAGTCAGGAATCTGCCTTTGGCTCAGGTCATGATTCCAGGGTCCTGGAATGGAGCCCCACATGGGGCTCCCTGCTCAGTGGGGAGCCTGCTTCTCCCTCTGCCTCTGCCCCTCCCCTGTACTCATTCTCTCTCTCATGAATAAATACAATCTTTTAAAATAAATAAATAAAATTAAAAAAGGAAAATAAATCAGAGAACTTGCTAAGGCTTAGAACAAAATAAAACATTTACACGTTCCATCTATATTTACAACTCATGAAAAACACATCTTTACAGCATGATTATTTGGCCAGTATTAAGACATAAACTCCTCGGGGCGCCTGGGTGGCTCAGATGGTTAAGCGTCTGCCTTCAACTCGGGTCATGATCCCAGGGTCCTGGGATCGAGCCCCACATCGGGCTCCTGGCTCAGTGGGAAGCCTGCTTCTCTTTCTCCCTCTGCCTCTCTCCCTGCTCATGCTCTCTGTGTCTCAAATGAATAAATAAAATCTTTAAAAAAAAAAAAAAAGACATAAACTCCTCAAAAATCAGAGGATGCCAACTTACTTTTAAGACAACAAAAAAGCAGTGTCCTCAGCAGCCACCATGCCTCAAGAGGCCCTCGCCATCACCGTAACCTCACCACTCCCATTTGACTCTGCCCCTGACTCCCCTCTATCTCCATAAAGACTCTATGCAGAGAAGCCTTCTCCTACTTCTAGATCTTCACATGTGCCTTTCCTTTGATTTGAAACACAATTTATGCCATTCCAACCAACCCATTTTTTGTTTTTTTTTAAAGATTTTTATTTATTTATTTGAGAGAGAGAGAATGAGAGATAGAAAGCATGAGAGGGAAGAGGGTCAGAGGGAGAAGCAGACTCCCTGCTGAGCAGGGAGCCCGATGTGGGACTCGATCCCGGGACTGCAGGATCATGACCTGAGCCGAAGGCAGTCGCTTAACCAACTGAGCCACCCAGGCACCCCCAACCAACCCATTTTGTATAGTTCGCTCATATTCAGGTTTCAACTTCACGCATCAGTTTCTCAAATTCTTCTCCAACCCAAGCCTCAAGTCGGTGCACTGCTACATAATTTCCACTGTAGATGCTGTTTACTCTATCACAGATTGCAAGCTTCTTGGAGGCAGGACTGTCATCTTTCTGCCTTATACTTGTATCTCTATAGTACAGGATTTCTCATCCTTGGCACAACTGACATTTTTGGATCGGCCACATCTTTTTTGTTTTTGTTTTTTTTTTTTTTTGGTGGAGGCCGTCTTGTGTATTACAAAATGTTAAGCAACACCCGCGGCCTCTCCTCACTATAGGCTAGTGACACCCTCTCAGTTATGACACCAAATATGTCTGCAGACATTGCCACAGTGAAAGAGAGAGAGAGAAAAGAATGAGTGTGTATGTCATAGAAAACAGAGGAGTCAAATGAATTGTAAACAAATGGGAAATCTAGGTAAAAGGTACTACATTGTACATGGGAGCTCTCTATATTTTTTCAACTTTTCTTTAAGTTTAAAATTACTGCAAAATAAAAAGTTAAAAAAAATAAGTACAGTTGATCCTTGAATGACTTAAGTTTCAACTGTGTGGGTCCACTTATATATGGCTTTTTTAATATTTTTATTTATGGCTTTTACAATATAGTACACTACCGTCAATATATTTTCTCTTTATGATTTTCTTAGTAACATTTTCTTTTCTCTGGCTTACTTTATTGTAAAAATACATACATATACATATATAGCATATATAGGACATACAAAATATGTGTTAATTAACTGTTTATAAAGCTTCCGGTCAACAGTAGACTACTGTAAATAAGTTTTGGAGGATGTAAATGTACATTTTCAACTGAGGGGGAGAGTGGGAGGGGAAGGTGGGGAGAGTGGGTGTGTTTGCAGTCCCAACGCCCATGCTGGTCAAGGGTCAACTGTAAAATCAATTCTCTCTCACAACATCAATGCTGCCTCTTACCAGTAAGATAAAAACATATGGTATAATGAATTCCTATGATTAACTTGGGAGAAATTAGTGTTAGTGGAATTAGAGCACTTGATGTTCATGATAAGCCCTGAGGCAAATTTCACTGGACTCTTCACTACTAAAAGTATAATCAGGGAAAGAGGAAATAAAATGGCAAGATTTAACAGACTGTTTTCAAATGTTTCTCTTTGGTGGTATAATAGACATATTTGTTCTTTTTGTTCTACTATCTTTGGTGGTATAATAGGCATATTTGTCTTCTCCCTGCCAATAAATTCCCACACGTTGGTCCAAGATGTGATAGTAAATCTTAGGCAGAGAGATGCTTGTTTTTTAAGGCCTTGTTTTGAAATACTTAATCGTTTTCTTAATTCTAAAAGAACTATTTGATAAACAAGGGAGAATACTCTCCCTTTCCTTCTAAATGAAAAAAAAAAAAAAAAATCACCTCCTTACTTACCTTCAACCCGTGATTCCAAGTGCTTATCCAGCTCTGAATCTTTTCTCACTGCTTCATCTGAGACCTTGGGCGCATTTGAAAAGCAAACTAGTACAATACTCATGTTATCTCGGCTTCCCTGTATTTTAAAGAAAGAAAAAGAAAGAATTAGATTTCCATAGTCCAGCAACTTTCTATTATTTCATTCACAACAGTTAATTACATTAAGCAATTATAGTTTATTTAAATCACCAGAATGTACACATTCAACGCATTAATTTCCATTCTAAAGAACTATTTGAAGCATTCCCTGAAGAAACAAGATCTCTAGATATGGGTAGATCTGTAATTATTTTATGACTTTTAATTCTGTGTACCTATTCTTACCCACCAGCACTCTACAACCTAAGAAATGAAGATACCTTCATATGTATTACATCTTCTAAACTCTGTTTCCCACTCAACCTGCATATTCCCAAAGTGGCTTACGCCCAAAAACACATGTTCTCAAACAAATGTGCCATTTTCACCTAGCTAATTAACCCGCATCAGAGCAATGCTAGCAAAACTCTACTGAATTTGACATAGCTGAAAATTAATGATCATTTAGGATACCCAAGACACTACTGAACAATTAGAAGCAGAAAAGAAAACAGATTGTAAACTGTTCTGAGGATAAAGCAGCAAACAATGGAAGGTAACTGGATGGCTGAGATAGTGTAGTCAGATATAACTTGTGGAGAAAAGACATCAGATCATTATATAGAATCAAAAATTGTGTCAGTCTGCAGAGGGGAGCCAAAACTGCTAACTTAGGGACAAATTTTACTGTCGCCTTGGTAATCACACTACTATAGACAAATGATCTATATTTTTATTTATTTATTTTTTAAAAAAGATTTTATTTATTTATTTGAGAGAGAGAATGATATAAAGAGAAAGAGAGCATGAGACAGGGGAGGGTCAGAGGGAAAAGCAGACTCCCCGCCGAGCAGGGAGCCCGATGCGGGACTCGATCCCGGGACTCCAGGATCACGACCCGAGCCCAAGGCAGTCGCTTAACCAACTGAGCCACCCAGGCGCCCCCTGTATTTTAAAAGTAGCACTATTACCGTGAGATTACGAGAAATAAATTTAAAATCTTCTCGTAGCTTTTCCTATAGGTATATTACTTTAACTAAGTTTCTTAGAACAGTGACTGTTTCAACTCCCCCCACCCCCAAAATAAACTAAGTCAATGGAGGTGGTAGGCTACTTTTGTCTGATGGTGCAGTTTGTCAACCCAAGTGAAAAAAAGCTAAGGCCATACCCATTCTAGTCTTTTCAGTCATTATGGCCAGAATCTAGGCAGGCATTGTCTGGTCCAGGCTTGCCACCTTTCTGGAACCCATGTGACACAGCCAAAAAGACACAAAGGCCTTGAAAAACTTTTGCCACCACCTCCTAAAATTCAATGTAGCAAAGCTTGAAGACAGTGGAGGTCAGGCCTTAAGAAGGCTTCAAAAAGAGTAACTCTTTCCACAGACTCCCATGCTTTAGTGGGAGAAAATATCATGAGTATATAACCAGATTCTCCATATCTGAAAAAAAAAAAAATCAGGATTTCCAAAAAAATCAGAACTGGCCCAAACTAATTTCATTCTTTCATGAAATCCACCAAGACTTTCACAATGACTTCGTATTAGAAAATATGCACTGGCTGTATGAACATATATACATATCCACACAACCACACTATGGTTCCAAACAGCATCCTCCCCCCGTCCCCCAAAAGAATCAATACATTCTACAGGGATCAGGATTGACCATATAAGTTCAGGTCAGGCGAAAGCTTTATACCAGAGATAATTAAAGTTACACACACACACACACAACACACAATTTCCATTAGGTTTTTATGTTACAAAAATTACATCTTATCAATTGGGAAATTAACTGAAAGATAGTTTCAGGAAGTTTACATAACAAAAAAATAAAGGAAATAATTTACATTTACACCTCAGCTCTGTGTGATTCCAATGATGCTTCTATTTCTACATAAAGATGACTTTCAGGGGCGCCTGGCTGGCCAGAGAGTTGAACAACTGACTCTTTCAGTTTCAGCTCAGGTCATGATCTCAGGGTTGTGGGATCGAACCCACCCATTGCTCCAAGGCTCTGCACCCAGCCCTGAGCCTGCTTAAGATTCTCTCTCCCTCTCCCCTTACCCCTCCCCCAACCCTACCTCTAAAATAAATAAATCTTTAAAAAAAAAAAAGCCCCAGAATGCTACAGTGTACTCACAGAGATATTAAAAATGAGGGGAAACAGAGTGATACTCCACATTTGTGGCTACCCTGCAAACTAGTGTGAAGTAGTTCAGTTTTAACATCGGATAACACTATATTCCTCTCAAGGACATCCAATCTTTTCAAAGCCGGGGTTTTGAGAGTTGCTATGATAAAAAGCAAGTCCCATAAAAAAAAAAAAATCAACGTGATACAGGAAATGAGGGTGGCTGTGCCCAATGACTCCAAGATCTGAGAAGCTGTGCAGCGAACAGGTACACATTATCTTGTTAGTATGTAACTGCAGTATCTCTCTTTCTTAAAGATTTATTTATTTTAGAGAGAAAGAAAGAGAATATGAGCGGGGGGGGGGGGCAGGAAGGGGCAGAGGGAGAGGGAGAAAGAGAATCCCAAGCAGACAGCCCACTGAGCACACAGCCCCACGCTGGCTCAATCCCACCACTGTGAGATCACGATCTGAACTGAAACCGAGAGTCGGACACACAACCAACTGAGCCACCCAGGTGTCCCTGTAACTGCAGTTTCTTAAAGAATGAAATAAAAGATTTTTTCAATGTATATGTATTATTTTGTTAAGACATATATATACTCATTAAGTTTGGCTCTAACCATATAATACTTGTATCTGCTAAGTATTAATATGGCTAAGTAGCACTACGAAAAAATTCTGAGATACTCGGGCACCATGGGACCAAGAAAGTTTGAGAACTGCTACACTATAGACTATACTTTTACATTCAGTCCTTCCCTTCCATACTCCAAAATACCCAACCACACTCCACTCTAATACTATTTATGTCTATTTTTGTGTTATTTAGAATTATATTTTCTGAAAGCTATAACAGAAAAACTCCTGAGTTTAGAGCTAAACAATTTTAGGGGGTATATGGGTACATTTTTCATGTTCTATTACTAATCTGGGTATATGGGTACATTTTTCATGTTCTATTACTAATCTGGAATGGCGCGGCCTTTGGAAAATAAGCCAAAAAGACACAAAGGCCCTGAAAAACTTTTGCCACCACCTCCTAAAATTCAATGTAGCAAAACTTGAAGACAATGGAGGTCTTGACTCTTGGTTTCAGCTCAGGTTGTGAGCTGAAATTTTCCCTCAATTTTATCCAACTATCAGATACTATCTCATGTCTTAAAATAAATAGGCTTCTGGTAAGTGTATATAAGCTGAATTCAGGAAAATCAAATAGTATTTTAAAAGAAAAAATAAAACAATTTAAAGGAACATTGACTTTTACAATTTAAGAAAAAGCAGGTGGCAAAGTAACATGCATAATATGATCCATTTCTGTAAAAAACAAAAAACAAAAAGGAAGGGAAAGAAAACCCTATTTTTATATTTCTATATGTTTGTATGAATAAACACAGAATTATGTGGAAGAATATGTGGCTGCTTAAGGGGGACGATATTTTTAAAAAGGACAGAAATACAAACATCTTCGGATTTGCTCACAAATGTTCTTATTAATCTTGTAATTATTGAAAAAAGAAAAGAGAACTCTTAGTATTTCCATTCGGAAAAACTTTTTCATCAAACCCTCTGTGAAACATTGGCAACGGACACATCAAACTTGAATCAGGAAATGTGAGTTCTAGTCTTGGCTTCAACACTCATCAAAATATGATTTAACAGCTATCTTTTAATGTCAAACCTCTATTTCCTAACTTGCAAATTAGAAATGGATTTTTATTTCGTTCATCTCAGGCTACTAGGAGGACAAATGAGTGTTATTTATAAGTTATGAAAGGCTATGCAAACAGCAGTTATGTAGTCTATGCAACCTGAATTAGCGTAAATACCATGAATGCTACTAGCATTGGCAATAAAATAGGAAGACTGCTTTCTTAGGGACTATTCTCTCCTAGAGTTACGTATCTTAAGAGAGTAATGCCTGAGTGGAGTCATCCAACACTTATTGCTTCATATTCCTAAGTGGCAATCCTGAAAAAGATTATCATTAGCAATAATAATGCTAACTACCTTTTTTTTTTTTTAAAGATTTTATTTATTTGACAGAGAGAGACACAGAGAGAGAGGGAACACAAGCAGGGGGAGCAGGAGAGGGAGAAGCAGGCTTCCCGCGGAGCAGGGAGCCCGATGTGGGGCTCGATCCCAGGACCCTGGGATCATGACCTGAGCCAAAGGCAGACGCTTAAGGACTGAGCCACCCAGGCACCCCAATGCTAACGACCTTTTATAGTTGTGAAAATTAAATGCATTACGGTATGTGTAAAGTGCTTAGAATAGCATCTGGCTCATAGAAAGCAATAATTTACTAATGTTATTGTGATTATGACGATTATCACAATCTCCCAAGATTTCATGAGTTAACATATAAATGCTTGTAAACTATTAGGGCATGACAAGTGTTATAAGTGTTAGAAAATATTAACACATCATTTAAATCTATTATCAGGGAATCTTCTACTTAAATATCAGACCTACTCTCTTTCCTCCTGAAATAGCTAGCACCTACTGAGTAATCGCTAAGTGCCAAGCACTGAGCTAAAGTGCTTTCCATGGATTTTAAAATTTTGTATTCAATCTTTCAAAGTTCAAAGCAATCATACCCTATTTTAATCATATTGTTTTATAACACTGCTAACCCCTCGTTTTACACTACAAACAAGTGACAAATTATGGAGTTAGAAAAAGAAATGGGTAAGAAGTTCTAACATGCAAAGGTTCAAAATATTCATAGGTCTGTTATGTTTCAACACAAAAGTTAACTAAGCTTCTCAAAACTGATTCAATTTGGGGGCACCTGGGTGGCTCAGATGGTTAAGCATCTGCCTTTGGCTCAGGTCATGATCCCGGAGTCCTGGGATCGAGTCCCGCATGGGGCTCCCTGCTCAGCAGGGAGTCTGCTTCTTCCTCTCCCTCTACTGCTCCCCCTGCTTGTGCTCTCTTGCTCTGTCAAATAAATAAAATCTTAAAAACAAAAAAAAATGATTTCAACTTGGGGCACCTGAGTGGCTCAGTCAGTTGAGCATACAACTCCTGATTTCAGCTCAGGTCATGATCTCAGGTTGTGAGAGGGAGCCCCACACCCCACCTGAGACCCCGCACTCGGGAATCTGCTTGAGATTCTCTCCCCCCCCCTCCCTCTATACCCTCCAGTGCACACTCCCACTCTAATTAAAAATAAAACCAAAAAACTGACTTCAATTTGAATGCAGCTTCATTCTAAGGAACTATGGTGGCCAACTTCCACTAAAATTGAATGACTCATGGGTTCCAACCTCTTGTCCCTATTACTGTCATTTATCATTTCTGAGATTCTAGGAATCCAGGATATTTAATACCATCACCAGGAATATTTAATTACTGATCAAAGATGTCAAGCAAAGATCCGCCACCAGAATCATTTGACCCCCTCCAAAAGGGTGGGGTCAAAATTCCTGAAAACGAACATCCTTTCAATGGAAGGGAGAATGCAGTTTATCCACAATACAAGCTTCTCTTTTACTCCAAATTGATTTTTGGCTATTCCCTTCGAAACAACACACCATTCTTTCAACAAAATACTATACAATCATGACAAATGATTTAGACTGATACCTACAGACATGGAGATCTCGCTACAACGTACTGTCGCACAAAAAAGCATACCATAGAATAACAAGTATAATGATCTCCTTTTTATAAAAATATACATACTAACAGGCAGGCAAAAAAGACTGGAAAGATATATACCAATGAATGGAGCCAACTTCAGTGAGTGGCAAAATTTTTGAATGTTTCTTTATATGTCTGGGATTACCTGGAATTTTTTTTTAATAGCTAAGTATATACTTGTTTTATAATCAGGGAAAATGCTGTCTTCATCTGCTAGTCAGGCAAAAAAACATCTGCTTGCTTTTGTCTCAAAAAGCTGCAGGTCAGAATCTCTCCACGTGGAGTCCAAAGGGAAGACATTTTTAGAGCCTATTCGATCACTGACAACCATCAATACTTTTGTAATTAACCTATCCAGAGAAGTAAAAAAAAAAAAAAAAAAGGTATACAGTATGCTTAAGGGAAAAAAGACAAAAAAACCAAAAACCAAAAACCTTTGAAAAGCTAAAGGAACCATCATTTAAAATCCTTTCAGAAAAAAGCTGCCAACTGGAAACACGAGCCCTTAAATTTTCTCTATCTGAAGTTGTCTCTTCCCATTCTATGAAAAAGAAGTAGACACTTCACCAAAATCTGGGTATTTCCAAAGACTCAGAGAACTTCCGAAACTTTCTGGCTGTGTCTGTACCTCCCAAAGAAACTTATGTGGTGGGGAGAAAGAACAGCTCTAATCTAGACAGAATAAGTAAGTCAAAACCTTTATTTCATATAGCCAAAGGTTAGTTTTGCCTTGATATCTTTTTAATCAGAGTCATACAATACTCACATATTCTAGGCACTGGCCAGATAACTCAAATTTTAACTGATTGCTATACAGGCACTGTCAAAAACCCACCTGAAACTACTGAATATTTTAAAAACATTCAAGGGAATTGCTAAATGTCTGTTAGTCTGGATTTGCTTTCTCTATTACTATCTCAAGTTAAGATTCACAGGACCTTACAAAACTAAACTAAATGTTACTGATCCACAGGAATTCTTCCAGCATTATATTTTATACTACTCTTTGGTTTTTAATCAGTGACGACAAAAACATCTATACAAAAAGAATGCTGGTATCTTCTACAAAAGTTAAGATATGCTCTACCATGTCATGTAACACTTAGATAAAGCCACATGTAAATTCTTTTTTGATTTTGTTGCTAGGAAAGAGCTTCTTTTACTAAACATAAGAAATACACAATTTACACTTTTACTTCAGTTTCCATCTTAGCTGCTAGGAGGCTCAGATCTAAATTACAAAACCTGACCTAGCCTAGGTCTCTGGTTTATCTTCCAATATTATACATGGCTTTTGATCTTTTGTATATTTATTACAGAAATATATCATATACATAATTCATTAAACTGCTTCAAAATTAGGCATGAGACCTCTGTTGCCAATACTGAGAATTTAAATCAAAAGGCACAATTCTATATAGATGCCTCAGCCACAGCAACAAGCCATAAAGTACTTAAATGACAACAAATGCCACAAATTTATTAATCTTCAAACTAGAAGGTTGAGGCAAACAAGGCTGGCCAAAAAAAAAAAAAAATTCTGGTGAAGAAAGTAATTTAAAAATATACAGATTTTCCCTAATGAAAAGTTTTTTTTTAAAATTTAAGTCTGGTTAATTGTACTTACCGTGCCTTTTCGAAATTAACAGGGTATTTTAATTATAACAAAAAGACTTACATACCTTATGTAAACAAGTGTCCACTACCCAATTGCACACATTTTCCAGGTCATCAGATACCTCAAGCCTAGATTTAACAAATTCACAGAGCTCCTCATTACTCATAACATCCCAGATCCCATCACAAGCCAAGATGATAAATTCATCCTCTTCTGCTCTTAAAATTTCATAAACCTCAGGCTCTGGAGAAACAAGTTGTTCTGTTGGGCCCTTGCCATCAACACACTTGTAATCATAGTCCCCCAAAGCACGAGACACTGCTAATGAACCATTAACACGTTGTATCATTACGCTGCCTCCTGCATTTTGGATTCGCTCCTTCTCCCTTGGATTGCAAGGTTTGTGATCCTGGGTAGAAAAGCAGACTTGTCCATTCCTATACAGAACAGCACGTGAATCACCACAGTTGATAAAGTAGATATGCTTAGGTGAAATCAGGACCCCCACTGCGGTTGAACCACTTCTGTCCATTCCGTTTCTGAGGTCTGAAAAGTTACGCATGTATTCATCAATTTTCAAAAAGCCAGTTCTGATGCCATTCTTGACATTTTCCACGGAGGGCTCAAGAGCAGATCCTGATTTTCCAGCTGCCCTAAAGTCTTCATTATTAGTGATGTGTTCTAATAAATGTGTTGAGCAGTAATTTGCTACTCGAGATCCAGCATGACCATCATAAACTGCAAAAAATGACCAGTCTTCCAAGCCGTGAGGAATACCTACAACAGCTGTGTGTGCATCTTCCATTTCTACTCTCCATCCTTGCATGCTGCTCAGGCCATAACGTAAACCATTCCCAGCACCATGAGCATTATGTTTCTCAGTTTTGGGTTTATCCAAAAATGCACCCATGTTTAATAATGAATCTGAAAGAAAACAAAAATTGTCAAGGGTTATATGTTTAAATCTGTCAGAGGATTATCTACAATATTCCATCTATTCTCTAGTAACGCCTATCTCAAATATATTTTTCAGTATTATCTGAATTTACTGAACAAAAAAGAAACCAAGAAAATTTCCCCATACATCCTTATTCTAGAACAGTGGTTTCTCAATCCTAGCACATTAGAATCATCAGACCAATTAAATCAGAATCCCTAGGGATGAGACCCAGATATCAGTATTTTTTTTTAAGCCTCTCTGGTGATTTCGATGTGCAGTAAGCTGAAAAGCACTGTACCAGCAAAGGAAAACTAAGAAACACAACCTGCTTAAGTTTTCTTAAATATTCAATTTATAAGAAAATTCAGGGTTCAATATAGAAGACTGAACCATCAGAATATTCAGAATGGTGTTGCATCTTTTCTAATACATTAAGGTACTATTTAATATATTTCATAAAGACTTCCAAAAGCATGTATTGTGAGATACTTTCCCCCAGTGATCCGGACAACCCCCAAATTTAATCAAAACATAAAATCTCCATTCTACAAACATCTGATTTTATCAAAGCTTTACTGTTTATCAAATTAAAACCTTTACTTGGATTGACTGAAATCTATTACTTAGAGTCTGTTAAAACAATATAAGTTTAATGATGTGCTACAGAACATACTTAACATTGCTGTGTTTTCTAATCCGTGAAGTAGCATTAGGACAACTTCTACTCAGTGCTGACAGACTTAACAATCCATAGACAGGATTATAAAGTACTCCTATGCATCCCTCTCCCTCCTGACTTCACTATTATTTTAGAATAAAGCTTTTCCAATTTCAAATGACCTGGACTAGAGTGGTGGTTCTCCAAATAAGCATGCAGATGCCCTGGTAGTTTCCCACCTACAATCCTGGCCCTAAAACTCACTAGCCGTGTGACCTTGAGTAAAGTGCTTAATCACTTTACTTCAAATTCCTCCTGTGAATTAATCAGTCACTTTTCCCTTCTCCTCCTCTCTGGCAAATGGGTATCACAACAATAATACCTACACTTCACAGGGTTGCAGTGAAGAATGAGTTGATGTAGTGCGCTTAGAACAGTACTTGAAACAGAGTAAAACCATAAAATGTTTGTTATTTGCTCAAAATGCAGATTCCATAGCCCATCCACACACCCAAAGTTGTTTTTTTCCAGTACATCTTTGATGGGGACCTTCGAAAGAGCATGCTGGCGGGGCGCCTGAGTGGCTCAGTCATTAGGCGTCTGCCTTCAGCTCAGGTCATGATTCCAGGGTCCTAGGATCGAGCCCCGCATTGGGCTCCCTGCTCTGCGGGAAGCCTGCTTCTCCCTCTCCCACTCCCCCTGCTTGTGTTCCCTCTCGCTGTGTCTCTATCAAATAAATAAATAAAATCTTAAAAAAAAAAAAAAGAAAGAAAGAAAGCTACAGGGAACATTAAGAATCAAAAGGAACCTGGAAGTCCAGCTTTGGAAAACCATCAAATGAGCACCCACCCCCCAACTCTCATAACAAACAAGGAGCCAAATACTGTGAAAGTTACACCCAGAAGAGCCTTGCTTGCTTGCAGGTACTCTCACTGCTAGGATTCCTACCTGCTGTCTGTTTCCTTCTGAAGTTTCTTGCTCAAGATTCAAAGTCCAGGAAATGAGTATCTGACTGAGCTTAGGTCACTAGTACACTGTCTGGCTTTATCGGGGACTGCATTCTTTCACAAATAGGTCATTTTTTTTTTAAAGATTTTATTTTATTTATTTATTTAAGTAGGCTCTACAACCAGCATGGGGCCCAGCGTGGGGCTTTAACTCATGACCCTGAGATCAAGACCTGAGCTGAGATCAAGAGTCGGATGCCTAACTGACTGAGCCACCCAGGTGCCCCTAAAGATATTATTTATAAATAATCTCTATACCCAACGTGAGGATCGAACTTACAACCCTGAGATCAAGAGCTGCATGCTGTTCCGAATGAGCCAGCCAGGCACCCCACAAATTGGTCGTTTTTAAGTCCCAAATTGATATTTTAAAGTTGGGGTTGTCCCTTAATGATTTTGTATTTTACTTATTTTTAAGTAATCTCTTACACCCAATATGGGGCTCAAACTCACAACCCCAACATCAAGAGTCAAAACACCTTCTGACTGAGCCAGCCAGGTGCCCCTGATTTAATTTTTCAAACATGAAATATCACATATATGAGAGTTTACATAATGTATACATTTGGCCAAAGAGTAATAAAATGAACACCTATGTACCCACCATACAATTTAAGAAGTAGAACATTATCAAGACCACCGAGGCATCCTATTATCCTGAATGTTATCATCAGTATTCCTTGTAGTTTAACCATCTGAGGCATAGTTTTAATATGTTTGACACTATACATTGATGTGAAGTACAATAAATGTTTACTCCAGTATTTTTGGTTTCGGCTCCCCACTATATTTTCTGAGCTTCATCCACATTGATACAGAGCCATAGTTCACTATATGCCACTATATGCTCATGTATAATTTTTATCTATTCTACTATCAATGAATATGAGTTATTTTTCATTTTTTAAAATAAAACAGTGCTATTGTAGAGTTTTCCTAGAATATATACCAACATTCCCAAGTACTTAAAGTATGCAAATCTGACAGTTACTATACATGATCTTTTTTTTTCCAACAAAGATCACAAAACAGGGGCACCTGGGTGGCTCAGTCAGTTAAGCGTCTGACTTCAGCTCAGGACATGATCTCAGGGTCCTGGGATTGAGCCCTGTGTAGAGTCCCGCATCAGGCTCCTGGCTCAGCGGGGCATCTGCTTGTCCCTCTCTATCTCCCTCTGCCTCTCTCCCCGCTCGTGCTCACGTGTGCGCTAATAAATAAATAAATAAATAAATAAATAAATAAATAAAATCTTTAAAAAAAAAAACAACACAAAACCATTACCTTTCCAAAGTTTTATTTCCCAAATGCTCATTTGCTAACACTACTTTCTTTAAAATAGTTACCTTCTTGGTAAGTAACCTTTATCCTTAATGGGAAGATTGTGTGTGTCTGTGTGTGTGTGTGTGTGTGTGTGTGTGTATTCTCTTTTATCTAAAAGTATCTGCATACTGCTGTGGAATTAGCAACTTCTATTTTAAGTTGTATTATTCTTCAAAAGCAAAGAACTTTGCTATGAGATAATCAGCAAACTTCTATGCAGTAAAATGTACTTCTTGGTCATTTCTCATATAAGCACTGTAAAAACTAGATTTATTTTTTTAAAGATTTGAAAGAGAGCGCGCACACGTGCCAACAAGGAAAGGGGGAGCGGGGGGGAGGGTGGGTTGCAGAAGGAGGGGAGACAGAGAATCCCAAGCAGACTCAGTGCTGAGTACAAGGTGGGTGGGGCTTAATCCCCCAACACTGAGATCACAACAGGAGCCAAAAATCAGGAGTCCAACACTCAACCAACTGAGCCACCCAGGTGTCCCCAAAACCTACTGTATTTATTTTAAAGTTAAAGGTCTTGTTTTTATAAAATTAACTACATTGATGGCACACTAACAGCCCTTTATAAACTCCTGGTTCAATTTCTTTGCTGCAGTAATTTACCTATGAATGATGGAGTAAATGATTTTTACCTTAAGTAACTATGACTTTCTTCCATAAAAGGTTGTCTTTGTAAAGAAGTCATTTACTACTGAAAATATACATTTGCCTAGCATCTCTTTGCTTTTGCTACTCACCCCCCAAAAACAGTCATTATTACTGAAACACAAGTTAGCAAACACTAAGGAGAAAGTATGTTACAACATCTATATTTTATTAAAATAAAATCAATCGTAAAGCAAATCTTCTACAATGTACAATTATTCTGATACTGGTTTCTTCACACCAGCACTGTATACTGAAATACTGCATGTTTCAAAGGCATTTGATGACAAAGAAATGTGTTTTAATTTTTTGCCATACATTCCATGTTATTTCTGTCATTTTGACCAAGACAGAAAAAACAAGGGTTTCCCCAGTGACATTGCTATCTTTTACTGTTCAAAAGAAACCTCAAAGGGCCTTGTAAACATTTATAATTTAGTGCAGTTTTGCACTCTACTGATGGCTTTATCAAACATCTCTGGGGAAAAAAAAACTCAAAGGTTTTTATACTCAGGATGCCTAATTTTTAAATGACTTGCTAACTTGTTATGATTTCATGCTATCATTTAGTTACATGTCAAACAACACTGTACCTCAGGCAAGGTACAGTTCCAATAATATAGATCCATATTTCAAACAATCTTCCTCAACAATCTCAGAGTTTTTTGCACTTGATATTTCAATCTGATTGTATCATAGTTTTTACCCCAGAATGAGAGCTTATACTGGTATTAGGAGTTCTAACATTTTTTATGTGTATGCCTGTGTGTGCTTTATTATAACTACAATCAATCTTTTTTGATAGGAGTCTTTTTCAGTCACTTGCTCACTTTTTGAAGCAGCTTCATTAAAACCTAATCATATGAAAATCAACATAATCACAGGTACACTTCAATCACGACGATGACGAATATAAGTGAGGAAGTGAAAATTCCACCCTTCCTTAGGATCTCTCATCAGCACATTGGACCTACTAACAGTGTGGGAAGCCAGGGCCAATCACCGTATTAAAAGCAATTTGCCTTTTTCAAGATGAAGGACTATAATAAGGAGAAGTTCTAATTTTTAAAAAACTTAATACTGATGGCTTGTTCTGTGAACCCACATTCAGAGATCAGTGATGTATACAACTCTGTGGGCACAGACTTTTTACGAGATTGAGAATGTATGCACAGCGAGCATTATCTAAAGACTGAACACATCTGTCTTTTTCCATTGCTGCCTTTGAGGAAAATACATTAGTGAAACCACAGCAGCAGCATATGACTTTTTCAATCAATATATCATAATTGTACTATGAAGTAAGAATCTGACAAATGATATTTTAAAAGGGGTTCTCATACTTGGAAGATTAGGGACTCGTCTTTTATTTATTCTAAGTAATTTGCTTAAATCACTCTAAGTAATATTTTTATTTCTATTTTTTTATTTTTACTATGACTTTTTTTTAGGTAAACTCCAAGCCCAATGTGAGGCTCAAACTCACAACCTGGAGATAAAGAGTCACATGCTCTACTGAGCCAGCCAGGTCCCCAAGTAATCACATTTTTAAAATCACTTAAAAGGTTTCACATGTGTTTACATATTATATAGCATTCAATTCTGGGATGACCCTACAATTTCTCATTTATAATTAGTGCTTAAGTTCCAGCAATAAATTATACATACTTTTAATGTATCTAGCAAAAGAATACTTCAGCTTCTTTCAATCAACTGAAAATTACAAACAACAACAGTACAACAGTTACTCATTCAAATATTTTCTTTCCCCCCTCCCCTTTATTATTATTTTTTAAAGTAAACTAGCCCCAATGCGGGGCTTAAACTCATGACCCCAAGACCAAGAATCACATGCTCTACCTAATGAGCCAGCCAGGTGCCCCTCATTCAAGTACTTTCTGAGTACATGCTGCATGCCAAGCACTGTATCAGGTACTAGGAATAAGTTGTCCCCTTCCCTAAAAGAACTTCTAGTCTGGTGGAAGATAAAGACCAGTACACAGATTATGAAGGCACCCAGTGATATAGGGTACAATGGGTATGCCAACAGGAGGTGTCAAAGATAGCCTCATGTATTTAAAAATTTTCCAGGGACACCTGGCTGGCTCAGTCAGTGGAGGATGTGACTCCTGATTTTAGGGTTTTAAGTTTGAGCCCCGAGTTGGGTGTAGAGATTTCTAAAAAATAAATCCTAAAAAAAACACAAAGATTAAAAAAAAAAACTTTTTTTCTAAAGGAAGAAGCCCAAGCTGATACTTACATGATGGAAATGGGAGAAGAAATTAGCATATACAAAGACCAAAAGAAGAGTAGGAGCACAATTAATTTGGTATAACTGATATGTGTATATTTGTATGTGAGTATATACATGAGCATTTCAAGGGGGAAAGCAGAAGCACTGAAATCCTAAGAATAACATTATTTTCACTGAAATGTCCATTATCTACTTATCTTAGAATCATGGATTTGAGAACTCAAAAATGTGTCATCCTCTTCTTGCCTGAGAAAGTAGTAAACCCATCTGACAAGTGTGCTTTTTACTGAGAAGAACAAATACGGGAAAAAGTTCTAGACGTCCTAAAATTTAGATGAGTTATCTATAGTTTACATTCTTCTGTAGAATAAGCCTCCACATAAAAAATTCTGATACCTTTGAGTTTGCTTACAAACCAACCCTGAAAGGGAGTAAGCGTGGAAGGTGGGCAACTTTTAAATATAACAAATCAAATTTCAGAGAGACTTGAAGGGCTGTTCAAATACACCACAATGTTCGAAATAAGGTCAAATATATGCAAATACACATAGTCAAAAGGTACTCACAGTACCCATCACCAGATAATTAAAACAGTTGCAAAACTGAATTTCGGGTTCCCTTTTTTCCTAAATCCTTCTTCGGCTCATTCACAATCATCTCTCTATTCCTTAGGTCCAATGAATCCATAGGACAGAGGCTTTTTTCTCCCTTTCCCCATGAACATGTCTAGGGACTAGAACTTCATCTAAAGAACTGGATTCATAGTTGCTGGAGAAGAAAAAAGCCTAGTCTCTGATTACAAAACACCCAAGATTCAATGGATTGTATTTACTATTATTTCTAAAAGCATTAAATATAGTGCACTTAGTTAACAATTATTCCGATGATAAACTCTCTAACAAGAAAAATTATCTGAAGCATTGTTCCTTAAAAGTTTCTCTGAATTTAAAGTTCTAGGTCCTTTGCCTTAGCTGACAGACCATGGTTGATTTGTTCCCATCAATCTTATTTCAAGAGGGATACAGTTACTTCAAAGCCGCCCACAGTTTACAATCAAGCCCAAATACATTTCACATTTATAAACAAAAGTGAGAGCACAGTAGGAAACACTTAATAATAGATCAAAGAATATAGCTTCATTTTTTTTAAGTATTTATTTATTTGACAGAGAGAGATACAGCGAGAGAGGAACACAAGCAGGGGGAGTGGAGAGGGAGAAGCAGGCTTCCCGTGGCGCAGGGAGCCCTATGTGGGGCTCGATCCCAGGACCCTGGGATCATGGCCTGAGCCGAAGGCAGACGCTTAACGACTGAGCCACCCAGGCACCCCTATAGCTTCATTTTTTCAAATAAAAAGTAACTTATAAAAGTGAAGGAAAAAGCTGTATTGCACTAAACATTTGTAATAATGGATTCTAATACAGCCTCAATTCAAAAGCAGAACTATTCTACCATAATTTGGACACTAAATTTTTTTAAAATCGTGCCTTCCCCTCTCCTTAACTATCCTCACCTATGCAAAGTTACAACCTTCAAGAAATGTCAGATTTCAGTCTTACCTTTTCCAAAATCCTTTCACCATGGTACTTTATTAAACTTCATTAATAGTTACTTCTTTCCCATCCATTTAGTACCTGCTACTTTGCATAATTAATGGTCCCTCTGTGTTTACCTCCTACTTCCCAAAATAGTATGTTTATTTCCTTGCCAAAGAAGTACTGGAATAAATGTCAGAGGACTGACATTTAGTTTGTCAATAATTAGTTTGAAAGAAGTGGTTTAACAAAGCAACACTTCATTCCCAATAAATGATAAATAATACATCGTACGGCCTTTACCATAAGGCCTTATCCTCCCTAGAACTGAAGTAGATTTGATGAAGGATATAGACGTGCGTTGTATTATACTGTAGAGAGAGGCCACAGGCAAGAAAAAGAAAACTCAACTCATCATTCCAGTGTTATAGAAGAGCCTCATTCTGTCAGAGAAAGACTTCCAGGGAGGATAGCATCCAGGTGTGGGATCTGGGTTAATGGATGCTAAAATGGTGTCCACCACATTAAGGCAATCCAGGGTTTATACCATATGAATGAAACTGTGCATTCCAGAAGACAAGTAATCAACTAAATTATGTATTTGGTTATTGTACTATATGCTTATTTCCCCTTGGATTTCCTCTATCTTTAAACACAGTTTAAAAGTTCTTACTTTATCTCAATTATATTATGTCAAATTAAGGGGGAAAAGTCTCACGCCCATGTTCTAGAGAGGGCTTTGAAGTCACAGTGAATGCTCTCTGTGTCCCTTAAGTCAGAAATAACAAGAAGCAGTAGTAATAAGGGATAGTCTCCCAAAGGGGAGAAAAACTTTGGCTTAAGCAAAAGAGCTGAGAATGAGAGTTCTGGCCACTCCTACCTGCTTGGACCTGTTTTTGTTTTTAAAGAAGTAATAGTTGGGGCGCCTGGGTGGCTCAGTCGTTAAGCATCTGCCTTCGGCTGGGGTCACGATCCCAGGATCCTGGGATCAAACCCCGCATCGGGCTCCCTGCTCAGCCGGGAGCCTGCTTCTCCCTCTCCCACTGCTTGTGTTCCCTCTCTAGCTGTCTCTCTGTCAAATAAATAAAATCTTAAAAAAAAAAAAAAGAAGTAACAGTTTACTCACACATGATAGTCATAAAGTCATTTTAACAGTTCATTTCATGGGATCATCTATAAGGTTTGGCCATGGAAATTTTCTCATGAGTTATAAAAACATCTATTAGAGCAGATTATTATGACCAAGTGCCATAATTTATTGAAATAATCTGGGAAAGCTTCATCCAACAGAAAATCCAGAAAACTAGCTACATGTTTGAGTATACATATATCTAAATCTCAAAAGACTAAAATGGTCCCAAAAGAACCAAGAAATCTGTCGTGGGCTAGAAGAATTAATATTTTCTGATAATAAATAAAAGCATATTAACTTGCACCCAAAATACAAGTACATGTAATAAGCATACCATCTTAAGACAATGAACTGAAGGAAACAAGGAAAAGAATGCCTAAACATTGGGTTTGATTCCTGGCTCTACCAAGTATCTGTTTTCCTAGGGGGAAAAAAAAGAAAAGCTGTACAATACAATACTGAGCATTTCTTCCTGTTCTGAAATTCTATGTGGTTAGAGCCTGACTAGTAAGTAAACTACCAACTGCTGCCAACAAATATAACATTATATGACATCGTAAGACCAAAATACAACTCACAACGGATAGTTCAGTACCACTGGGCAAGTTTGTATTTCATTTGCAGTATCGGGAAAAGGTAAGTAAAGTAAAATAAATTAAGTAAATGAATTAAGGATTTTAACCAGCTTTCTCACTTTAAAGTTGGAGAACTTACATAGGCTTATTGCCCAAGGCTCCCAAAATGATTGCAACCATATCCTCTTTTCCAACTTGAAAACAAAACCTCAATTAAGTCAAGCATGTTCTCTCCTATGAAATCTTACAAACTACTCCAACCAAAAGTATTTATCACCTTTCTGAACTCCTAGAAGTAGTGTCACACACAAGCCTTATATTAAATGGTATCATTTACATCATTCCAAATGTATTTGCCTATGTCATATGGTACCAAATTTCAATTTCAACCTTTTATTCAAACCAAAGGCAGTCTTCTTACTGAAATTTACCATTAAACAGAACTAAGCTTGCTTGTTATTATGTTTTCATTATTCACCCATGGAGTTTACTTATTTTTTTTAAAGATTTTATTTATTTATTCATGAGAGACAGGAAGAGAGAAAGGCAGAGGCAAAGGGAGAAGCAGGCTCCCCACGGAGCAGGGAGCCCGATGGGGGGCTCAATCCCAGGACCTCGAGATCATGACCTGAGCTGAAGGCAGACACTTAACGACTGAGTCACCCAGGAGCCCTACCTTTTGTGGGTGTTTTTTTTTTTGAAGGAAGAAGTCACTAATTTGTCACGGTTATCTTTTTGAGAAGTTTAGTTTTACACTCTGTGTAAAGAAAGTCAATGCTGGGGCACCTGGGTGACTCAGTTGTTAAGCGATTGCCTTCGGCTCAGGTCATGATCCCGGGGTCCTGGGATCGAGCCCCGCATCCGACTCCCTGCTCAGGGGGAAGCCTGCTTCTCTCTCTCCCTCTGCCTGTTGCTTGTGTTCCCTCTCTCGCGGTCTCTGTCAAATAAATAAATAAAATCTTTAAAAAAAAAAAAAAAAAGGGAAGTCAATCCTTCTCCATGTTCCTGGGCACTGTCTGCCTTGAAGAATGACCGTTGACTCAAGAAGGGAGTAACATTTTGGTTGAGAACATCTCTCTGAAATCCCACAAGACTATGATAAGGGACTTTTAAATCCATGGAGATAAAATGAGTGAGAGCAGAGACAACAGTGAAGCCTGGGAAGTGGCAGAACCAACACTCTGACTTAGTTAAACATGAAGCTAACTGTGAGGCAACAAGCAGCACACTCATTGAAACTGCAGACTGGAGGCACTGCTGGAAGTGGAGGTGAACGTGGGGCTAACAACAAGAGGACCGACTGAAAGTCCACTGGAAGAGGCAAGTGGACTTCCCAAAATCCTCCTCTCTGGGTCAGCATAGCTGAATGAAAGAATACCGCTCCCTCACCCCAGAAAGATGGAAGTTTATTTCTGAAGAAGGTAAAACAGAACATTTAGAACTGGAGAATACCAGGGAGAGATTAAGGCTGGAAACTAGCCTTAAAACATAAAACTCAGTAAAAGTTTACTCTAAGTAAAAGATGAGAAGAAGCTTATTTATACTCTTTTAGAATCTCACTAGTTCTACAGGAAAGGTCTTAGGTACTGACACTGGAGGTTACTCAAAAAAATAGGTCAAATCACCCCATAGTGAACCCCACAGCCAACAAACCCCATAGACAGGCACAGAGCTTCCAATCAGCTATTCAATGTCCACTTTAAAAATATAAGCAGACAGGGCGCCTGGGTGGCTCAGTTGGTTGGGCGACTGCCTTCGGCTCAGGTCATGATCCTGGAGTCCCGGGATCGAGTCCCGCATCGGGCTCCCTGCTCAGCAGGGAGTCTGCTTCTCCCTCTGACCCTCTTCCTTCTCGTGCTTTCTATCTCTCATTCTCTCTCTCAAATAAATAAATAAAATCTTTAAAAAAAAAAAAAATATATAAGCAGACAGTCCATGCCCAAACATAGAAGAATTTCCCTAAAAAAAGAGAGAGGGGCCAAAACAAGCAGAAACAGGCAGCTTGGAAAAGAAAAGCCTAGAAAGGGACTAGGCTGGGCAAAGAAAAGTTAATCACAAAAGGAGGAGGAAGGAAGCATGCAAGCAAACTCCTTTCAGAAAGGTAAGAGAGATTTTGAATCCATGAAATAACAGGATGTTATTAAAAGGAAAAAGAGAACATTCAGAGGACTAAAAGATCTCCTGTAAAGTAAAAACAGAATCATAAGAAGAGAAAGCTGGGAAAATGAAAGTTGAGGGAAATGCCCAGAAATTATAGCTACAAGACATATGGTACAATAGGAGAGGATCAGCCCAGGAGGTTCAAGAGCCAAAAAATGGGAGTAAGGGAATACAGAAAATTGAAGAGAAGAAATGCAGGCACACCTTGGAGATATTGCAGGTTTGGGTCCAGACCACTGCAATAAAGCCAAGTATCGCAACAAAGAGAGTCAAATGAATTTTTCAGTTTCCCAGTGCACATAAAAACTACGTTTATACTATACTATAGTCTATTAAGTATGCAATAGCACTATGTCTAAAGAAACAATGTGTATACCGTAATTTAAAAATACTTTAGGGGCGCCTGCGTGGCTCAGGTCATGATCCCAGGGTCCTGGGATGGAGTCCCGTTATTGGGCTCCCTGCTTAGCAGAGAGCCTGCTTCTCCCTCTCCCTCTGCCATTCCTCCCCCTAATTGTGTTCTCTGGCTCACTCTATCTCTGTCAAATAAATAAATAAAATAAATAATAAAAATACTTTATTGCTAGGGCACCTGGGTGGCTCAGTCGGTTAACCATTTGCTTTTGGCTCAGGTCATGATCCCAGGGTCCTGGGATCCAGGCCCCATGTGGGTGAGTCGGGCTCCTTGCTCAGTGGGGAGTCTGTCTTCCTCTCCTTCTGCGCCCCTCTCCAGTGCTTGCGCAAATAAATAAATAAATAAATAAGTAAGTAAGTAAGTAAAAATACTTTATTGCTAAAAAATCCTAACCATTATCTGAGATTTCAATAAATCACAATCACTGATCACAGATCACCCTAAGAATTATAATAATGGGAAAGTTTGAAATATTCCAAGAACTACCAAATATGACAGACAAAAAGTGAACAAATGCTGTCAAAAAAATGCTGTGGAGAGTCCAGCTTAATGAAGAGTTGCCACAAAACCTCAATTTGTAAAAATCACAGTATCTGTGGAGCTCAATAAAATGAGGTATGCCTATAGTTTATAAAAATAATATAAGGAAACTTCCAAACTGAAGGGCGGGCATGAATTTCAAAATTGAAAGAGCTCATCCTGCAACAAGCACAATGGATGGAAACAATTACCAAGGTACATTAAAAATTTCAGAACACCAGAGATAGGTATAAGAGCGTATAAGCCATCAGAGAGAAAAAGGTTTAATTCAAAAACTGAAGAATCAGAATGCCAACTGGTCCCAACTGGAAGTAATCCTATTTTGAAAAAATGAGGAAGTATGGGGGAGTATGCATATGTGTATGGTTGGGGTAGTGGAATGAAAAGAGCTACATTTCATCTTCAGTAATAGCATAGAGAATTCCCAGATCTGGGCAGGGTGGGGGGAGGAAATCAGGGACGCCTGGGTGGCTCAGTCAGTTCACTGTCTGACTCCCGGTTTTGGCTCAGGTCATGATCTCATGGATTGAGAGATCGAGCCCCATGTCAGGCTCTGTGCTGGGGATGGAGACTGCTTAAGATTCTCTCTCTCCCTCTCTCTCTTGCCCCTAACCCCCTGCCTGCACTTTCTCTCTCTCTAATAAATAAACAAACCTTTAAAAAAAAATCAAAAAGCACATTAGAGATTTAAAGATAAATTCCAAAGCTATGTAAGAATTTGAAATGGTTGGTTCTGGGGAATCTTCTCCAAAGAGAGGTGCTCACAAAACTGTTTGGTTCTTTAAACTATGAAAATGTTTAATTAAAAAAAACAACTAATTTAAAGAAGCATAAAGTAAAACAACAGCACACTATGAAATAAATTGCATTCCAGGGGCGGCTGGGTGGCTCAGTCGTTAAGCATCTGCCTTCGGCTCAGGTCATGATCCCAGGGTTCTGGGATCAAGCCCCGCATCGGGCTCCCCGCTCTGCAGAGAGCCTGCTTCTCCCTCTCCCACTCCCCCTGCTGTGTTCCTTCTCTTGCTGTCTCTGTCAAATAAATAAATAAAACCTTAAAAAAAAAAAAAAGAAATTGCATTTCATATCATGAGCTAATTTCCCTAATACATAAAAATGTCTCACTAGGGATTAATAATCCAAAATATATAGAGAATTTCTACAACTCAACACCAAAAAAAAAAAAAATCCAATTAAAAAATGGATAGAAGACCTGAATAGACATTTTTCCAAAGACATACAGACGGCCAACAGACACATGAAAAGATGCTCAATACCACTCATCGTCAGGGAAATGCAAATCAAAATCACAGTATCACCTCACACCAGCTAAAATGGCTGGTATCAAAAAGACAAGAGAGGCACCTGGCTGGCTCAGTTAGAAGAGCATGCAACTCTTGATCTCAGGGTCATGAGTTTGAGTCCCACAACGGGTGTAGAGAATTCTTAAAAATAAATAAAGACACTATGATACCACAGGTTTAAAAAAAAAAAAAAAAAAAAGGGGACAAGTGTTGGTGAGGATGTGTATTCATTCATTTTCTGTAAGTGTACACAGAACTGGAAACCGCACAGAAGAGAAATCAAGCAGTTGGAAGACAGGAGTGAAAATGTACCCTTTCCATTTTAAAACATACAAATGTAATAAAATCAAATTACATAAATTTAATGCCATTAAATGAACGCTAGTTCAACAAGGAAAATTCCTTTAGAGTGAATCCTCTTTTAGCAATCAAAAGCTCTAATTCATAAAAATCTAAACCTTTATAAATATCAATATATTGACACCCAAAGGTTTTTTTCCTCTGCAAACAAATCAAAGAGACAATCACCTACATTAACAGAGTGAGCAATTAAGACCCAACAGATATATCCTGTTCCATTTTAATATATCATTTCCTTGAAGAAGTAAACTCATTGGTGAGTCCCACTATTAAAAAGAATAAAGAAAAACCATAAATCCTACACTCAATGCATGAAGAAAACTGAGGTGTAACAGTATGTAGGAGGTTACATCAAGCTATGATAAAGCATATCATAAATTTATTTAAAAATGCAGATACCATGTAACTAAGGGAAAAATCCTTTTCTCCAAAGAATTTAGAACAAGCGTAAATATCTAGTGCTGCTACATTGTAAATACAAGTAACAAATTCTACCTAAATGAATTGCACTTCTGTAAGAGACCAGATTAAAAAAAAATTCGCATGGTGCATTTTACAAATTTATAGATATAAGATTAACATATCCTTCATCAGACACCATGAATATAAAAGCTATACTATGAGGCATGTTAGCAGAAATTCAGTATTTCCGATAACTCTTTCAAGACATTTCTTTGGTCTAAGACTGTAGTATAAGCATATTCTGAAAGCATTTGAAACAAATTCAATATTAATACAGATTTTAGCTAGCAATATACAGCTACACAAAACAATTTTTCCACATTTTCACAATGGCAGAAAACAAATTTACAGATGCCCTTGAAGAAAAAAAAATTACAAAGATACAGTTAAGAGAATAGAATTGCATCTATTATAGGGATTGGTGTATAAACTCAGCATACGGCTAACATTATGTAGACTCAAAATTACCCTTGCAAAACCGTTAAAATAATAAAAGCTAACCTTTATATAGGCCCTTTAATATGACCAGGCACTGAGCCTATATTAACTCCATCTATATCACTCAACTCATTTAATCTCTGCCAACACCCTTATGAGGTAGACATTACGGTCCTCATTTTATAGAGGGCACTGAGTCACAGAATGGCTGAGCAACTTGTCCAAGGTAAGGAACCCAGGTTGTCCAAACTGTAATCCAGGCTGTCCGGCTCCAGAGTCCATGCTCTTAACCACCACCAACATACAATATAGTTGATATTAAAAGTACACCAGGTTTGTTGAGTTGAAACAAATCTGTTTCTTCACATGAATAAAAACATCTGCATGTCAGAGCCTTGATTCTGCTTTCTCTCACACACACACTATTTTGAATCATTAACAAATCCCATCAATTCTATCTCCAAATATAGCCCAAATCAGTCCATATCTCTCCATCTGTAGCTGCACCAGCCTAGCTTAAGTCATCATCACCCTTTGCCTGCACTACTACAATAACCTCTTAATGAGCGGTTCCATTTTTGCCTCCCTATAATTCATTCTCCAGGGTGATCTTTCCTGAAGGTAATGAAATCATGTCACTCCTGACTCCCACTGAATTTAGAAGAAAACCCAAACTTAGTACAGTACTCTACGATCTGACCCGTCTGGTTCTTGAGCCTTACTTCCAGTAATTCTTCCATCATCACTGACTGCTGGCTAGCCACAGTGGTTTTTTCTTATTCCCTCACTACGTCACACTTGTTCCCCATCTCTGGACTTTTGTTTTTCCTGTTTTTTCTTCTTGGAATCACCCTTAACTCTACACCCCCAGTTGCATGGCTAATTCCTTCCTGACATTTAGATCTCAGCCCAACTGTCAACTCAGAGAGACGTTCCCTGACTACACAATCTATTCTCCAAACACCATCATGGCTCATTTTACTGTTTTACTTTACTCATAGCCTGCCAAAATTGTTTTTCATTAAATTCTTTATTTTTTACCCCAACAAGAATGTAAGTTCCACGAGTGGAGAAACTGTATCTGTCTTATTCACTGTCAAAATGACTATAACTAGTCATGGAACATAGTAAGCACCCAATAAAGTATTTGTGGAATGAATGAATAAATGGGCAAGTGAGCACCAAATGAAGCAGCACTGGGTGATGCTCATATTATGGGAGGTGTACTGCAATTGAAGATGGCTGAGCCATAGTTCACAACTCAAGCTCATTAAAGCTAGAAAATATACACACCACAGTCTAGATTAACCTAAGGTTCAATACTCTAATTTGCCAAACATATGAAGTACTGCATTCACTAAGAACCACATTTTAAGAAGGACTCTGACAAAACATAAATATATCCCAAGCAGAAGAATGAAAATAGCTTAAAAAACACTTGAAGAACATATAAAGAACATTTGAAAAAGCTGATATTGCTCAGACTAGAGAGGAGGTACAGGGCTGGTGCTGAATACTGAATTCTTACAAAAGAAGAAAATGCTTATCCATTTGTTCCAGAGGGCAGATCTAGAATCAATGGATGGAAGATAGGTGTCTAGTTAACATTAACACATTTTTAAAAAGATTATGTTATTTATTAGGGATACTGAAAGGATGCAATCAAATTAAAAATTTGGAATTTCAGTTGACATGCACTCCCACCCCCCCCACAAACGAGATTTTAAAAAAGGCATCTCTATATTTGAAGATGTCAATTGCTTATAAATACATGGAAACCAAGATGCATCATCATCTTGGTGTAAACTGCAACATAAAAATGTCAGTGCCCCTTCCACGCTAAAGTCAGAAAGAGAATATAGAAAGAAGAGCAAATGAAGGAGAATGAGGAACATAAAATAGAAATTGTGATCCCCACTAAAATGATTATCACTGAGACTACTTATAAAAAAAAGTAACACGAAGAAAAACAAAAATATTTGTACTCTTGTTTAATAATGCAAAATCTCTGTATATAAAATATACAAAAATTAAAATGGTTGCTATTAGAGGCACCTGAGTGGCTCAGTCGGTTAAGCCTCCAACTCTTGATTTCAGCTCAGGTCATGATCTCAGCTCAGGTCATGAACTCAGGGTTGTGAAATCAAGCCCCAAGTTGGGCTCTGTCCTCAGCACTGACTGAGTCTGCTTGAGGATTCTCTCTCACCCTCTCCCTCTGCCCCTCCTGCTCTCTCTCTCAAATAAATAAATCTTAAAAAAAAAGGGGGGGGTCGCTATTAGACTGGATAATATTATAAGGGTTCACCACAATTTAAAAATACTCTCTTAGGGGCACCTGGGTGGCTCAGTCAGTTAAACGTCTGCCTTCGGCTCAGGTCATGATCCCAGTGTTCTGGGATCGAGCCCCACATCAAGCTCCTTCCTCAGCTGGGAGCCTGCTTCTCCCTCTCCCTGCTGCTCACCCTGCTTGTGCTCTCTCTCTGTCCAATAAATAAATAAAATCTTTAAAAATAAATAAAAATAAAAATACCCTCTTAATGCCAATACTACCGAAGTAAAACAGGTACGTGGGGGCTCAATATATACTATTATTTCTACCTTTATGTATGTCCAAAATTTTCTATAACCAAATTTTTTTTAACTAATTTAATGCTGTCTCTCTAGGTTCTACCAAAATTAAGACCACTTCTTCCTCAACAACCATACTCGGATACTGGTGATCGTAATGAAATTTAAACTGCAGGACATGCAGAGAAGATCCTGCCAGAACAATTTCATTCTCCCTCTATTCCCTCATAATTATAAATGCCAAAACCACTCATACTTCCATCAGCCCTAGGCCAAAGATAAGAACCTTTAGCTGTCTCAACGGCACAAGGGGGCCAACTGCAAAGAGGTTTGGTCAGAAACCAAGCCTCTTCAGGGACAACCAGGTGACTAATTTGAGAGGGTTAATGGTCCTCTCACCTCTTACTATTTCAATTAATTTCTGCTCCAGAGACTCATTATAACAAGTAATCACAAAATGCTTTTATCTTATTTGAGGCACTAAGGAATAGGCAAATACTTCCATGGTGCTCATTCTGTTGCAGGCACTGTTTTAAATGCTTCACAAACATTCTACTCTTTACAAAAACAAATATCTGAAAAGCAAACAATTCGCAAAGAGACCTTCAACCAAAAATCTTTAGACACAGCAAATTATAAAATTTCAACCACGGATCTTCAGATACTGCAAAAGTCCCCCGCTCCTTCCTACAGCTGGCACACTATTTCAAAGAGGAGACACAGGGACATTGGCAGCCTTGCTTACGAAAAGCACAATCTGTCAATCCCATCTGCTTCCCATCAAAAGGATAAGGTGGTGTCCCTCAGGCCCATGGACACAATTTTTTTTAAAGATTTTATTTATTAATTTATTTATTTGAGAGACAGCACGAGCCAGGAGGGGGTTTGGGAAGTGGGAGAGGGAGAAGCAGGCTCCCCACTGAGCAGGGAGCCTGATGCAGGCCTCGATTCCAGGACTGAGCCAAAGGCAGATGCTTAACGACTGAGCCATCCAGGCGCCCCTGTATTACTATTTTAAAAGATTAAAAATAGTAACAAATAGAATCTATCAGCATATCAAAAATATGTTCCTCTATAGCAAAACAGAAATAGAAAAATGGTTATGGGGCGCCTGGCTGGTTCAGTCGTTGCAGCATGAGACTCTTGATCTCTGGGTTTTGAGTTTGAGCCCCACATTGGGTGTAGAGATTACTTATAAAATCTTTTTTTTTTTTTAAAGATTTTATTTATGTATTTGACAGAGAGACAGCAAGAGAGAGGGAACACAAGCAGGGGGAGTGGGAGAGGGAGAAGCAGGCTTCCCGCTGAGCAGGGAGCCCGACGTGGGACTCGATCCCACAGGACCTGAGCTGAAGGCAGACACTTAGCTGACTGAGCCACCCAGGCGTCCCTAAAAATAAAAAAAAAAACTAGTTATATATTTGGAAATCGGTAATTCACCACAGTAACATCAAAAGAGAAAAATCTTTGTGTATAATGATGTTCGTTACAGTGTTATTTAAAATAAGAATAACTTGCACTTCTAACAATAGAGGAATGGCCAAATCTATAGCAGTAGTTCTCAACCGGGGAGATTTTGGCCCCCAGAGGACATCTGGTAATATCTAGAGACACCACTGGTTGTAACATGTGGCACAGGGAGGGGATACGGCATCTAGTTAGTAGAGGCCAAGTAGGCTGTAAAACATCCTACGATGCACACACCCTGGCAGCAAAGAATTAATGGGTCAAATGGCAACAGTGCTGAGGCTAATAAACCTTCATCTATAGAAATACTATACACTCATATCTACTAAGAATTGGGGGGAACATATTTGTAGTTTAGGTTGGGGGGGAAGCACAGTATGTTTAAGCTATTCGATTTTAAAAGCAATGAAGAATCCCATGGGAATTCAATCTTTCTCTCCTCCAATCACTCTTAAATAAAGCCACTTAAAGCAGTAGAGTAGACAAAATCAGGCTACTCCCAGTCTTCCAAAGCATAATGCAGAGGGAAATGGAATAAGGGTAAGTAAAGACTTCAAGGAAGCAAAGCACAATGCAAGTGTTTTATCTCTAAACTGTTATTCTTCCAAACATGTAAAGGGATGCAAGTTTATCACAGTGGCATAAAAATTATTTTTGTACTGAAGACATCTGAAAATCAACAGATGCTTTGAAAGGCTTTATCTCAACTCCACACCCCTTCTCTGCCTAAAAAGCAGAGTCCTCCAAAAGCCTTGAACAGGACAAAAATCACCCTTCAAGGAGGCTTCCAATAACAAGAAATTTACACTCCTATCACCTGCAACAGAAAGTCAGCACTGGGATGAGAAATCAAACAAACATTGTCATACCTCTCATCTACTCTCCTAAAGACCTAATTTGTCTTTCCTAAAAGTCTTGTTTTTCCATGAGAGCCTTTTTTCTCCTTCCCCTTCCCCTATTAGGGGGAACTCTAAATTCTAAACTCTAAATTCTAACCACTTGTTTAACCTCCCCTGTATATACACAAATAAACTCTGTCTTTTCTCCTGTTACTCTGTATTTTGTCAGTTTGATTCATAAGCCCCCAACCCATGAATATGAGGGTAGAAGGAAAGTCTCCTTCTATTTCATTCTTCTAGGCCCTTTCTTGGAAAAAATTTTGAGAGCAAACTCTGCTAAACGAGAAATGACTACAGAAGAATTAGTGATGAACATTAATCATAATGAAGCAGAAATAGTAAAATAACTAACACAGACTGGAAGGTACTGGAAAGAACTGAAAGTAAAAGGAAGCGCATATGTGTGAATTTCTTCTTTCATGGGAACAATGGTCATATGTGTTTGGAGCTATTAAATAAAATGACGGAGGTTAGGGCGCCTGGGTGGCTCAGATGGTTAAGTGTCTGCCTTCGGCTCAGGTCATGATCCCAGGGTCCTGGGATCGAGTCCTGCGTTGGGCTCCCTGCTTCTCCCTCTGCCTCTCTCTCTCTCTCTCTCTCTCTGTCTTTCATGAATAAATAAATAAAATCTTTAAAAAAAAAATAAAAAAAATAAAATGACGGAGGTATACATTAAAGAGAAGTAATTAAAGAATCAATCTGGTGTCAGAAGACAAGGTACTAAATATTAGAAGTAAACTAATTTCCACATCTCTGAGATATCAAGATAGAATTTCAGATTATACAATTACAAACAAACCATCAGAGAAATACTGAGATTTTAAAATATCTAAGTCGTAGCAAGAAAAAACATGCCCAAAAGAAAGACGGCAAAATATTTTAAAATTTTCAAACATTTAAAAGAGAAAGCAAACAAAGACAATTCAGAACAAAGACATGTCATATTAAAAGTATAAATTCAACTATTTAAAAAATAATTCTCAAACTGGAACACAAAACAAACTCATCTATATACTACATTTTAAAAAACTCACTCATGGGGCACATGCGTGGCTCAGCTGTTAAGCGTCTGCCTTCGGCTCAGGTCACGATCCCAGGGTCCTGGGATCGAGCCCCGCATTGGGCTCTCTGCTCAGCAGGAAGCCTGCTTCTCCCTCTCCCATTTCCCCTGCTTGTGTTCCCTCTCTCGCTGTCTCTCTCTCTCTGTCAAATAAATAAAATCTTAAAAAACAAAAACAAAAACAAAACCCCACTTATAACAAAGAAACCCAGAAAGATGGAAGATAAAAGATCAAAAAACAAGGGCAACAAATGCAATAATATATTAATTAATAGCAACCTAGGTCAAATTCAAGGGGGAAAAATCCAATTTAAAAGACAACAAATATAATCCACAAAGAAAATTTAACTGTAGTGATAAACTGAATAACACCAACCAAAATATATTAAGTGAAAAAACACTTATAAGGTAAGACAACAGAACTAATTTGCCACTCTTAGGTTATGGTAGATCAAACAATTATTATTTTTTTTTAATGGGCAAAGCTGGAATAATCTGAGCAACAAAATAAAGTGGTACTGGATTATAACCCAAAGTATAAAAATTCCATGAGTCCATACTGATAAAAATGAATGACTGAATAAATGAATGGGAGAGAACAAACAAATCTCCAGTGCAGAAGAATTCCAAATAATTTATGCAGATACATCATACTCAAATAGGTGAACCATCACTTTCCGCCCTTTCAGGGTGGTCTGGGCATAATGACTTCCTTTTCAAAGAGCTCAAAATTGGTGCTGGGGCCCCTGGGTGGCTCAGTCGTTAAGCGGCTGCATTTGGCTCAAGTCATGATCCCAGGGTCCTGGGACCGAGCCCTGCACTGAGCCTGCTTCTCCCTCTCCCTCTTTCTGCTGCTCTACCTGTGCTCTCTCTGTCAAATAAATAAAATCTTAAAAAAAAAAATTAAATCTAATATATATTAAATTTTAATAATTAAAAAAATGAGGAAACCAGAGTAAATAAGTATGGGTTTAAGTTTATAATAATGTATCAATACTGGCTCCTTAATAGTAAGGGCTCAACTAACTGGGAAGTTCCCACTTGGGGTTTCTCACATCATTGTGCAGATACTGACTAGGGAAACAGTCACCTGAAAGTTCATTTAATGGTTGGCAGTTGATGGTTACTGCTGGTGAGAATTCAGCAGGAACTGTCCCCAGGAGCACCCACATGTGGTCTATCCAGTTTGACTATCTCTGGGCAGTCAGACTTCTTACATGAGAGCTGGCTCTCCCCAGAGGGAATGTCCCACGGGAACCAAGCAGAAGCTATGTGTCCTTTTCTGAATGTCACCAGTACTGCATTCTGATGGCTACAAGCAAGACACTAAGGCCAGTTCAGATTCAAAGGGAGGGGATACAGACCCCACCTCTTACAGCAGAGACTCCATCTTTTAAAAAGGGAAATTAAAAAAGAATTTACAGGGGCACCTGGGTGGCTCAGTCAGTTAAGTGTCTTCCTTCAGCTCAGGTCAGGATCTCAGGATCCTGGGATCGAGTCCTGCATCAGGCTCCCTGCTCAGTGGGGAGTTTGCTTCTCCCTCTGCCCCTCCCCTCACACACACACACACACACACACACTCTCTCTCTCTCTCTCTCTCTCTCTCAAATAAAATCTTAAAAAAAAAAAGAATTTACAGACATATATTAAAACTACCACACATGGCAGAAAGACTGAAGGTTTACTTTGAAAAAGCTGAACTATGAAGACTCTGAATTTAGAGACAGCATATTTAGTTGAGAGGCCAGGGCAAGAAACTTTACTGAAACCAGAGATTTTAGCTATGAATGCTGAAACCCTCAGCCTTCTTTCCAAATTTAATTTCCAGAAAGATGTTTACAAATCTCAGGAAGGTAACTGTTCTGCTCTCTGAGGAAATTCAATAGTCCCAGAGAAAGTACTTACAGATTACTTACACACAGGATCCTCAACAAAATGGTCAGGTCACCCTATGAGCAGGACTACCAAGTGAAGGTCCCTGTCCATTCGCACAAGTTTCCAAATTTAAACATGAATAGACACCTGAAGATTACCAGACACTGAAGGAAAATATACAATGTGAAAAACAGAATAAATCAAAAGAATGAAACAAAAAGTAATCAGAAAGAAAAACAAAGTAGGAAAAAAAAATCGTCAAGAGAAATAAGAGTATTATATTCATGAAACAAGAATGAAATGTCATTTAAAAAAAAAATCTGGATGGCTCAGAGGATCATGCAACTCTTGATCTCGGGGTCATGAGTTCCAGCCCCACACTGGGGAAGGGATTACTTAAGTAAATAAATAATTTAAATAAATAAATAAATGCCACTAGCATATATGTTAAAAAAAAAATCACACGGGGGAAAAAAAGTGCTCTTTAGGGCTTAAAATGAGGACAGCTATATTTTTAATAAAAGACTGCAAAATTAAGTCAGAAAAACAACCCCAAAGTAGGATTCTCTATACCTCTCTCATCCCCCACCCCTTCCCACACACACATACGCACACCCAAAAAAGGAGAGAATAAAACTAAGTTTTAGGATCAGTACTGGGTATAGCATCCAACTAACAGATATTCCAGAAAGAACAAGGAACGCAAAGAGAAGACATTTATCAAAAAAATGATTCAGAAAAGTTCCCCAGCACTAAACCTAGGTATCAAGACTGAAAGTACCTGGCCAAACTGATGAAAGCAGAACCACAACAACAACAAAAAAAGATAACTGAAATTTCAAAACACCGATAAGACAAAACCCCTGAAAATTCCCAGAGGGGAAAAAATAGGTCACACAGAGAGAATCAGGAACCACAACAGCATCAGAAATCTCAGAGTATTATCTGGCAAAGTAAAGATGCTCATAATTTCCTGTGGAGTTGTTGGGTTATGAGAGTATCCACCCTAGAGAAATTCTATACACGAGAGAAGCACATGATGACACTGATGCAATGTAATACTCTACAGAAGTTAAAAATATGGGTTACAACTACATGCATCACCATGAATAAATCGCAAAAACAAAGCCAGCTGGGAAAAGATACAGAGAGTGTGATGCTATTTATGTAAAGTTATAAAATGTACAAAACAATAAATAGATTAGTTTAGATAGGTGAATAGCCAGCCAAAGTATTAAAAACATGCTTGATTAGTATAAAAACTAAAGCTATTGAACTACTAAAACCAACTGGATAATAGTTACTTCCAAGGAAGAAGAGTCAGAAGAGATGGAATGATAGTATTTAGAGAAAGTTGGTAACATTTTCTTTCTTTCTGAGAGCAGTTTGAAGCAAACAGAGCAAAATGTTAATGTCCCTTAAATCCTGAGACAGGCACATGGATCCTCGTCAAGAATCAAATTCTCATGCTGCAAGAAAACGTTCATGCTGTTCAAGAAGCTGCATATACTGACATAAAAATTCAGTACAACTTCATTTCAACACAATTAATTCTGAACCAATTTCTTTTACAATTAAATGGTCATTAATACCCATTTCCTTGACAAATATTATAGTAAAATTTAGTCAACCCAAAAATATGAGTACTTGCTCTGTTCAATTTATGGAGTGTGAAAATGCTATGTAAACACATATGTAGAACAGAAACTGTTTAGCCAAAATAAATGTCACTTCTGTTTTAACAGACGCCTGGTCTAACACTTATAAATAAAGGATCAACTCATTTAAATTTATCTGCCTACTGAATTTTGAGAGTTCTTCTAAATTACTTTCAAAAGAAAAATAAGTTTTAAAGAATGGAACGAAGAGGAGAAAAGTTTCAAAAGTGCTGAAAAACAAGACGTGAGATTTACAGATTCAATATATTCCCCAAATCTATGTCTTTAAATTTCTCTAGACTTATCAAATAACTATATGTACACAAATAGTTATCAAATATCTGTACACAAACAAAAGCCCTAGGGTAGTGTAATCGTCAGTGAAATGTTTTTTTGTTTTGTTTTGTTTTGTTTTTTTAAAGTAAACTCTAGGGGCGCCTGGGTGGCTCAGTCGTTGTTAAGCGTCTGCCTTCGGTTCAGGTCATGCTGGGATCGAGCCCCACATCCGGCTCCCTGCTTGGCGGGAAGCCTGCTTCTCCCTCTCCCTCCCTGTGTTCCCTCTCTCGCTGTGTCTCTCTCTGTCAAATAAATAAAATCTTAAAAAAATAAAGTAAACTCTATGCCCAACGTGGGGCTCAAACTCACGACCCCACGATCAAGGTTTGCATGCTCTACCAATTGAGCCAGGTAAGCGCTAGTGAAATGCTTTGATGATGAAAATAATCGTTCACATTTATATATTAACCCATGTGATAAAGGATTTTCTCATTCAAGACAGAAGGAACACAGCCCATTTATCTCTAACCCTTCCCAATACACCACCAAAATGTTAGTAAAGATATTTAAGTATAAAACAAACAACAATGAAGGAAGGAAGAGGCATGCCATCAATGGGTAGAGATATCAAAAATCTTTGGAAGGTGTAAAAGATGGAAGCACGGTGACTAAGTAATGAAACAGAATGCAAGAATCAGCAGTTCAGAATATCCAAGTAGTAAATTAGAAGTGGGAAGAGGACTCCTAGCCAGGTTCAGAACTCAAACATAGCATGGTGCTTGGACACAGTAAAATGGGGAGAGAACAAGAGAATGAAGACAAGGGAAGCTACTGAAAGTTACAGAGAACCATTAATCTCACCCCCCCACCCCCAGTTCACATCCAGAAAAGCTTCTGCCAGACTTTTCACCCCAAACAAAAAATAGAAGTGTTCTTTTCTCATGAAATTTAAAATGAATTTCATATGCATATCTAAGAAGCAGTATGAACAGACAAGTCAAGGATAATCAACCATGTAAGGAAACCCAGCAGCACGAAAGGCAAACAGTTGGAATGATACCACTGTTGTGGGAACTTCAACAATGAAGAGAATTTTTTCTAAATGAGAAATCAGAATCGTCAGAGATTCAAAAAGATACTGTCGAGGCGCCTGGGTGGCTCAGTCGGCTGAACGTCCCATTGAGTGTCAGAGTGTTGATTTCGGCTCAAGTCGCGATCTTGGTGTTGTGAGGCACTTAAGCAGGGCACGGAGACTGCTTAAGATTCTCTCTCCCTCTCCCTCTGCACCCACCCCCTGCTCATTCTCTCTCTCTTTAAGAAAAAAAAAAAGATACTGTATCTTGCTTCCATTAAACAGGAACAGGGTGCTATGAAAATGAACACAGAATGAGAAACAGCCCTTCAGATTTAAATACATGACTGCCCCTACCACTCCCCCTGCCAAAAAAACAAAACACACACCTCGCTCATTTCGGAAGTTTAAATAACTCAAAGCAATCTCCCAGCCTGTATAACAAAAACAAAAATAAAAGGTAAAAAGGTGAACAACACAGAGGTTCAATCCCGGTAGTGCCACAACAGACCAAATACGTATTCCAGAAACAGAACAAGAAAATAAATTATCAAAGAAATAAAGAAGAGAAACAATTTCTTGGAGCGGAGGGAAGATAGAAGCAATCAGACTCAAAGCCCACTGCTTGGGGGAGAAACAGGGTGAGGGGAGGGACCCATGTTCAGACAGATCACTGTGAATTTTTAATTTCTTAAAAGCTTTCAGGGACAATGTGGTGGCTCCCCAGAACGCAAAAATAAATCTACCGAATGATCTACAATCCCACTTCTGGGCACATATCCTAAAGAACTGAAGCAGAATCTCTGAGATATTTGCACACCCAGGTTCGCAGCAACATTTCACAACAGCCCAGAGGAGGAAGTAACCCAAGTGCCCAATGACAGATGAATGGATACATAAAATGTGGTATATACACATAGTTATTATTCAGCCTTAAAAAGGAAATTTTTTGAATCACTACATTGTACACCTGAAACTAACATAACACTGTATGTTAACTACACTAGAATTAAAACTGAAAAAAGGGGGATGAGGGGGAGGTAATTCTGACATAAGCTACAACATGGATGAACGCTGAGGACATTACGGTCAGTGAAATAAGCCAGTCACAAAAAAGACAAATACTCTATGATTCCACTTATATGAGGTATCTAAATAATCAAAATCCTATAAACAAAAAGTGAACTGTGGTTGCCAGGGGCTGAGGGAAGGGGACATAGGGGAGTTGTTTAGTGGGTACAGAGGGTTTCAGTTTTGCAAGATGAAAAAGCTCTGGAGATCTACTGCACACCAATGTAAATGTACCTAACACTACTGTATATTTAAAACTTATTAAAAGGGTAAATTTTATGTTTTTTTAAAGCACAATTAAAAAAAATGTTTAAGCGTTTAGGGATATGAATGAGGCTAGAAAGTCATCTACACAAAAATAAGAATCCAGGGGCACTTGGGTGGCTGTCGGGTTAAGCATCTGCCTTCGGCTTAGGTCATGTTCCCAGAGTCCTGGGATCGGGCTCCCTGTTAGGCAGGGAGTCTGCTTCTCCCTCTCCCTCTGCCCCTCCCCCTCTTGTGTGGACTCACCCTCTCTCTCTCTCTCTCAAATAAACAAATATTTAAAAAAATAAGAATCCAGGGCACCTGGGTGGCTCAGTCAGTTGAGCGTCTGCCTTTGGCTCAGGTCCAGGGTCCTGGGATAGAGCCCCACATTGGGCTCCCCCTACTCTGCGGGGAGCCTGCTTTTTCCTCTCCCTCTGCCTGCTGCTCCCCCTACTTGTGCGCGCGCGCGCGCGCTCTCTCTCTCAAATAGATAAATAAAATCTTTAAAAAAAAAAAAACTAAGAATCCAGGGGCGCCTGGGTGGCTCAGTTGGTTAAGCGACTGCCTTCGGCTCAGGTCATGATCCCGGAGTGCCGGGATCGAGTCCCACATTGGGCTTCCTGCTCAGCGGGGAGTCTGCTTCTCCCTCTGACCCTCTTCCCTCTCGTGCTTTCTATCTCTCATTCTCTCTCCCTCTCAAATAAATAAATAAAATCTTAAAAAAAAAAAAAACTAAGAATCCAAATGACAGTGGACCTATCAGCAAAACTAGATGACAGAAAATTCCTTTGAACTTCCATCAAATGATGGAAATCAAATAATTTCTAACTTTAAAGTAAAATCTTCAAGGCCCCTGGCTGGCTTAGTCAGTAGAGCATGCAACTCATCTCAGGGTCGTGTTCAAGCGCCATGTTGGGCATAGAGCGTGCTTAAAAAAAATAATAATAAAAATTTAAAAAATTCAATAAATAGTTGTATAAACATGCTAGTTAAAGATAATAGAAATAATTACCAGAAAAGCCCACAGATATTACAAAAATTGTTTCTGGAGCATCTGTCTTCAGCTAGGTCATGATCCCAGGGTACTGGGACCAAGTCCCGTGTTGGGTTTCCTGCTCAGTGGGGAGCCTGCTTCTGCCTCTCCTCCCCACTCATGCTCTGTCACTATCTCTGTCCCTCTCTCAAATAAATAAGATCTTTTTAAAAAAAATTTGTTTCTGGACGGAAGTATTTATTTTCCTCATTATAAGCCTTCTATACAATTTTTTTTAAACCAAGCACATATTTTTTAAAAAACCTGAGCACATATTACTTATTTGTTATATATAAAATTATCTTTGAGTTTTATAGACTGCTCACTTAAGAGATAAGGAAAATAAAGTTAAATTATCCTTATTTTCTTATTGCCTTCCATTATAAAATCTAAAGCATAGGGACACCTGGGTGGCTCAGTCATTACTCGTCTGCCTTCGGCTCAGGTCCTGATCCCAGGGTCCTAGGATTGAGCCCTGCACTGGGCTCCCTGCTCAGCGGGAAGCCTGCTTCTCCCTCTCCCACTCCTCCTGCTTGTGTTTGCTCTCTCGCTGTGTCTCTCTCTGTGAAATAAATAAAATCTTTTTTTTATTTTTAAAGATTTTATTTATTTATTTATTTATTCAAACAATATGCAGCATGTTTCTCTGAATAAAAAAAAAAAACACTGTCAGGGTGCCAGGGTGACCCAGTTAAGCATCTTTTTAACTCCTTTTTCTTTTTTTTTTTAAAGATTTTATTTCCTTATTTGAGAGACAGGGAGGGAGAGCACAGAGGGAGAATGAGAGAGAGAAGCAGACACCCCACTGAGCAGAGTGCCCGATGTGGGACTCTATCCCAAGACCCTGATATCATGACCATGAGCCAAAGGCAGATGCTTAACCACCTGAGCCACCCAGGCACCTCAGTTAAGCATCTAAGTCTTGATCTCAGGGTTGTGAGTTCAAGCTCCCAGTTGGGCTCCACATTGGGCATGGAGCCGACTTAAAAAAAACTGTTAAAAAGTCAACTGTCCATGTTAACCATGGAGCCTACTTAAAAAAAAAAAAATTAATGATAGTATGGGGTACATGGCTGGGTCAATCCATAGAGCAGATGACTTTTGATCTCAGGGCTCTAAGTTCGAGCCCCGCCTTAGGTGTACAGATTAAAATTAAAATTTTTCAAAAAAATAAGCAAACAGGGGTGCCTGGGTGGCTCAGTTGGTTGAGTGACCAACTCTTGGTTTTGGCTGGGGTTATGGGATCCAGCCCAGCCCAGTGTAGGACTCTGCACTCAGTGGGAATCCACTTGAGATTCTCTCCCTCTCCCTCTGTCCCTCCTCCTGCTCGAGTGCACACACTCTCACTCTCTAAAATCTTAAAAATAAATAAACAAAATGATAGCAGTAATAAAATCCATAATCAGCTCATGCTCAAATGATGCTTGAAAAGTTACATGGTACTAATACCAATCCAGAGCCTTCAAGAGCTTATTCTTTCACAAATATCTGCTTCAAATCCTAAATACTAGTCTCCACTTGACTGAGAAACAAAGAATACTTTTCCCTTCACTAAACTCACAGAAACAGAACATCTGGCTCTCATCCTCCCTTCCAATTCTTAAATCTTTCAGAATAAAATCAAAAGTTCTCTTCTTCCAAATCAACTCTGCCAAATTGTAGTATTAGTGGCATTCACTTAAGATTTCTGAAATAATAACAGATATGGAAAGTTCACAACTGTTGAACAATTTAACAACTGGATAACTGTTAAACTGATACTTTTAACATTTTTTATTATAATAGTTGGATAACTAGGCACTGACCACACCCAGTTCCAGTAATAAAGAGATGTAACTGACAGGAATATCAATTAATCTGGCTGCAAAGCTAGCGTTTGATTTGGAACATTCATGCATGGTACCCCCAGGTCTTTCCAACTAATTCTAATAAATATCTGCTTGCCTTCCAAAACAAACAAAGAGACAAAGATTCTCCCAAAGGTTGGAAACTATAGCTCTGGATTATATTGTGAAAACAAATCAATTAAGTCACAGATTTTGTGATTTTATAAGGTTCACCAGATCTGAAAATAATTCAGATCTTCTTATTCTAATTCAAAAGAACAGCTAAAAATTTCAAGCTTTGGGCAATGGTACCACTTGTTAATCCCTCCTCTAGTCCTTCAATAAAGAAAAGGTAGGTCATGAAATGGAAATAACTTTATTGACAGTGGCCTTTTGCTTCAGCTACTATTTTAATGAGGAAAAAAAAACCTAACACTCTTTGGATATGTATAGCATGGGCTAAATATTATACTACATGCATATCTGAACTGCGAATAATATGCATTCAGGTTATAGCCCATGGTCAACACTGATGACAATGCTCTAATTCAAAAACAGTGGTATTTAAGATATGCAAGAAAATATCTGCCACAGATTTTATATCCAGCAAAACTGATTTCAAGTATAAAAGAGTGTAAATGAACTCTTACGAACCTGTAAGAACTCAGGGAATATTGTTACCATGAGGCCGCCTTCCAGAAGAACCTGACTTGAGATAATGATAGAAGGATGTTAGGAATGAGGAAGACAAGAAAGAAGAAAAAGGGTCTCCTGAGGGCAAAGAGCTGGACTGTTGGATGAATGACCCTGGGAATGGCAGAAACCTCATTCCCAGTGGCCATCATCGCCATTAGCTCAGATCCATGAGGCACTGCCTGCCATCGTGGGCTGTCAAAAGCTAGAAATGCCAGACTCTCTGGTACCCAGGATCTATTTATTATGGGTCACAGAACCCAAAGAAAGCCAAGTCATGCCCTCTTCTTTTAAATCGCCACCAAGTTATGAGCTTTAGCACAAAATAGACTTGAATCAAATGCAAGCTCAACCACTTACTGTGTGACCCTGACCTAATTATTTAATTTCTAAGGCTATGATATGTTCATCTAAAAGACAGGAGTAATAAAAGCACCTACATTACAGAGTTGTTGTAGTAAATGAATGAGATAGTGCAGGTTAACTGTGTAGGTCAGTGCTGGGCATAAAGTAAGTGCTTTCAAAGTATGAGCTATCATTACCACTACTATCCATAAATCAACCTAGTCTATCATAACCAACCTAAAGCATAAATAAAATCAGGTGTAGTCAAACAGCAAAATAAGTTATAATTTACATCCCAGATCAACTATCCATATATAAACTGACAGAGAAGAAAGTATCCGATGTTTAGAGGATGATTATCCTGTGGATAACATTTTGAACTCTCAAGTTTTTCCAACTAGGCTCAACTACACTTAAATATTCCTTAAAGGCTTTTTCACTACTGAAATCCTTTCAGTGACTTCTGAAACCGACAAACCAGAAAAAAAAATTATTTAACTGGATATTACCAGAACATTTTAGTTGATTATATGTATGTTTACTTATATTTCAAATGCAGCAAAATCACTGCATTAATCTGTTACATTCTGTTACATATAAACTCCCTGTCAGACACATCAAGGGGTACCACCAGTATTAGATGTCTTAACTGTTAAAAAAAAAAAAAAAAAAGTCAATTCACGATAAGAACCTAAGATTATAGAGTCCAATCCATAAAGTTCCATTCTGTCATCCAACTTGCTCCCATTGGTGAAGACCCCTGGCTGTTGTTCTTACATATAATAAAATGCACCTGGGACGCCTGGATGGCTCAGTCGTGTTAAGCATCTGCCTTCAGCTCAGGTCATGATCCCAGGGTCCTGGGACTGAGTCCCACACCAGGCTTCTTGCTCTGTGGGGAGCCTGTTTCTCCTCTGCCGGCCACCCCCCCTGCTTGCGCTCTCTCTCTCTCTGACAAATAATCTTAAAAAATAATAAAAAATAAAATGCACCCATTCTATGTGCATAGTTTGATGAGTTCAATGTAGACACTTGGGTAACCACAACCGCAATAAAGACAGAGAACATGTCTATCATTCCAAAAAGTTCCTTCATGCCCCTCTGAAACCAATCCCCCCTGAACCTCCAGACTTAGACAACCATTAATGTGCTGTCCATAGAGCAGTTTTGCCTTCTCTAGAATTTCATGTAAATGTATAGTATGTACCCCTTTCTGTCTGGCTTCTTTCACTTAGCATTATGTCTCCAAAATCCATCCACATTGTGTTTATCATTAGTCTGTTCCTCTTCACTGCTTCCATGGCTTTTAAAATTTGGGGGTCCTAATATTATTTGGAAGAAGACTGAGAGGCAAAGGCTAAGGGGAGTAGTTAGGCCTATATAAAGAATGCATCACCAGCTATCTGCAGGTGTCCATTAAAAGTTTAATATTTTAAGATAAAAGAATTATTTCCCCTTGACCATAATACTAAATTTTATAGCTAATGTTGCTGAAATCAGAGGGAGTTCATGTCCTATCTTTATCTGACTATATAGATGATGAAATAACGGCTAAATGTACCTTGAACTTTGTCATGATCTATGTTTGTTTTACTACAAGACTGATTTCAAACATACTGACAGATACCACCTTTTTAACTTCAGCAAAAAAGCAGCCCAGAACTCAAATAAGTGCTCTTCCTAATCCTGATAGTTTTTCAATTAGCAATGACAATAAAACTGCAGGGCTACATGATTGACTTCTAGTTGTCCTCTGTCCTCACCTCCCTCCCAAATAAATGGTTCCAGGTTACAAAAAGCAAATTACGAAAAAAAAATCAGACAGCAAAAAGTTTCAGGAGGCTTTCCGAGTGAATTTTATTGATAGGTTTGATTGCCTTTAGTGCCATGTTTATGAGTAGTTAGTGAAGTGGTACAGAACATGGCTCTAATGCATCATTATAGCCCCAACACCCACAAAAGTGAAATTTACTTCACCCTAAAGGAACAAGAGTATGACCAACATTTCTAGAATATTTCATATGGGGAATGTTTCTTATGCTATAATATATAACTATATCATTACAAAAATCACCAAAACAACTCAAATACTGATGTCTTTTTTAGAATTAGCTACTTATTCTTCAGTCTGGTCCTAAAAGGGAGGCTTCTCAAGATAAGGTACTTTGTTGCACTTCACACTACCAATAACTCCTCCCCTTTCCTGAAACTCTTTCCACTTCTGCTGACTTTCAAAACACAAAACTCCCAATCATTCAAGCCCATTCTTTTTCCTTCAGCCTCCAAAATTCAAGAGAGAAGTAGGCTCCCCAAAATAGTAATTAGCCTCAACCCAAAACATAGTATCTGCCCTTTGATCCAATCTCATTGCTTCAGCTATCACTTTTTTAAGACAGTTTTTTAAATTTTTTTTAAGATTTTATTTATTTGACAGATAGCACAAGCAGGGGGAGCGGCAGGCAGAGGGTGAGAGAGAAGCCGGCTTCCCGCTGAACAAAGAGCCCAATGTGGGGCTCCATCCCAGGCCCCTGGGATCACAACCTGAACCAAAGGCAGACACTTACCCAACTGAGCCACCCAGGCGCCCCTTATTTTTTTTAAGTAATCTCTACACCCAACGTGGGGCATGAATTTACAACACCACGATCAAAAGTCACACGTTCTACCAACTAAGCCACCAGTGAGGCACCCCCTTAGCCATCACTTCTCAGATTTTTAATCCTTAAGCTTGGCTGCTCTACCTATCTCTTCAAACAGAACATAACCCAAATCTTCCCCTCTGCATGCAAACCACCTTTATATTCCAAATCTATTTGTATTCACTACCTATTAATCTACCTATCCATAATCCTTCTTCTAGTAACTCAGGCTAGAAACCATTAATCTTTAAATAAATCCAATCACTACACACCAATCACTATGTTCCATCAAATCTCCATTGTAAATGTCTCTCTTATCCTCCACGCTAATCTGGATTATCTAACTGCCTCCTAGTCGGTCTCCCTGATTTCAATCTCCCCTTCCTTCAAGCCACCCTGCAGATTTATCACCAGCTTCATTTCCCTAAAACATACCTTAAGTGTCCCAGAAAGATGCAGTGGCCTTCCACTCCCCAAGTTACACTGAGTACAAAACATCTAGTATGGAACCTTCCTCTTTAACCTGCTCTGCCTAGGCCTTACACAGGCCAAATATATCATTCTTATTCCCACCTTTATCAATTTGCTCTACCTTCTTTAAGTGAACTAACCAAATCATTCAAGGTGCCTAAGAAATAATACCTCCTTTTTGTCACCATCAGTAACCCTTCATCCCAGCCTCTCAGCACCCCTATATATACAGTCATCCATATTCCTTTTGACATTTTTGTCTTCCTTATCCTTCCTACCTAACTTGTGACTCTGACACCTAGTACGTACTACATAAAATACAGATTAAGCTAAAAGATACTTCTTCAAGGAAGGATATCCTAGTCAATCATTCCAAAGTTCATAAAAACAATAACTTGGCAGAGACCCAAAAATCTATTGGAACACCGATTAACCTCTGTCATCTACTGTAACATATATTAAGTACAAGCAGTTCTTATTTCCAGCAACCTTTTAAGATGTTTAAAGTCATTTTATTATTTTTATGATTCCTATCTTTTATTGCTTTTACTTTCCAAATCAACCAACATTTCCAGGAATGGCCAATTCCACCATGGTGACTAAGCATTCTCCTCAAGGGCTTTGCTCATACATGGGAGCTTAGGTTTGTACGTAGCATGTTACACCTAGTGATGTTACTTGGCCACCCTGTTAGGAAATCTCTTATCACTGCCACCACAACACACCAGAACCTCCACACACTCATGCACTTCTTCAGGAATCTGTCCATCTCAGACATGAGCTATATTTCTGTCACTGTCTCCAATGTCTGTGTAAACTCTCTGACAATGGAGTCCTTTCCAGCTGTGATTTCCAGCAATTCTACCTTTGGGGTTTCACATTTAAAGAACCCAGTCAGTCATACCCACTTACTGCAGACAGAGGGCACACTACTGAATTTATCACTTGGTTAGTTTCCAAACGCTTTACATTAAAGCACCCCCACCTCCCACCTCAGTCTAGCCCTATAAGCCCGCCTCCCACCTCAGTCTAGCCCTATAAGCCTGCCTCCCACCTCAGTCTAGCCCTATAAGCCCTGCTTGAGAACATCTTTGGCTCTAGACCAGAAGCCATTCAGCTTAACTCTTCCTACGGGTCTTTGGGCTTAGAGTTAAGGAGGAGCAAGACTAAACTAGCAAAGGGAGGAAAAGTATAGAGGAAAAGAAATATACACAAAGGATTATTTACCTCAAGTATAAAGCAATTACCCTGTCCCCCACCCCCCATATTACTATTCAAGTACTACCCTTCCTAACATTTACTTCAATCCAAATTTGGATTTTAAATTTTAAATTTTAATTTGGAAATTAAATCCAAAGGTATTTTAAAACTACCTTTAGGTTAAAAATGGGGGTGGGGGTTTTTTGGTTTTGTTTTTTAAAGATTTTCTTTTTAAGCAATCTCCACACCCAACATGGGGCTTGAATCCACAACCCTGAGATCAAGAGTCACATGCTTCACAAACTGAGCAGCCAGGCGCCCCTTAAATGTTTGTGTCATTTTATAGACACACCATGTAATTAATCCCTAAAAACTCTTAAACACAATTAACAGAAACACCAGCATTCTAATGGCAAAGAAAATCTGTTATTTATGCCTACAAGATTTTGTCATTAAGAAAAAAACCAAACATGGGGCACCTGGCTGGCTCAGTTGGTGGAGCTTACAACTCTTGATCTGGGGCTTTTAAGTTCCTGGCCCCATGTTGGGGGCAGAGTTTCCTTAAAAATAAAACCTTAAAAAAACAAACAGGAAAACAGAAAACGGACCAAATGAAATGCAAATACACACAAAGAGAAATTCACATGGCCACTAAACATATGAGAATGTTCACCCCCAGGAGTAATGGGAAAATGCAAATTTCCTAATAGGGAAAATGCAAAATTAAAGTCGCAGTGAAATAGCGTTTCTCTCATTAGATTGAAGAAAAAAAAATTCTCAATACCAAATGTGGACAAGGACATAGAGCTGTGCTGTCTGATCTAAGACCTAGTAGTCACATGTGGCTAGTAAGAATTTGAACCATGGCTAATCCAAACTGAGATATGCTGGTAAGTATAAAATACATACCATATTTCAAAGAATTTAATAAAAAATATAAAAATATCTCATTTTTATTGTTTTCATACTGAAATGGTATCTTCAATATACTAGATAAAATATATTATTAAATTACCTTCACCTGCTCCTTTTTGTTAAAGTAGCTACTAGAAAATTTGAAGTTATGCTTGTGCGTGCTCTCTGACAAATAAAACCTTTAAAAAAAGAAAGAAAGAAAATTTTAAGTTACGTGTATGGCCAATATTGTATTTATATAGGACAGTCTGATATCATTGATATAGAGCAACAGAAACTTTTGTATACCATTGGTAGGAGCATAAATTGCTACAACCACTTTGGAGAGAATTTTGGAAATACCTTGGTAGGTTGTACGATGAGAAAAGCCTACAATTCAGCAATTATACCCCTAAGTATGTGCTCTAGAGAAACTCTTACATATATATTATATAATATATATATCAAAAGAAATGTAAATTATATTTTAACACCAGTGTTTACAATTACAAAAATAATCCAAATGTCCATCCAGAGCCTAGACTGTGTTATAATCATACAATGGAACACCATATAATACATATGCAATACTATGAGAGGAATTAGAGCAACAAGGAAGAACTTCACAAAAATTAAGTGAGAAAAGCCAATTGTATGAAAAGGTATTCCATATATGATCATGCACAAAAACTATAAAATCTCTTACGAGCTTGACCTAAGAGCAATGTATGCTATTTAGACACAGATACACACGCAGAGACCATATGTGTGACGGTAGGCACAAAATTCAGGAGTGGGGAAAAAGGATGGAATCTGTAAAGGCAACAGGAGGGTTCAAGTATGCTGGAATGTCCTATATCCTAAACTAAGCTGTGTAGTGGGTACTTTGGTATTCATTATTCTTTATAACTTTCTTACACCTGAAATACATTTGTGCTTTTAATATGATTTTATGGACCATGCCCAGCACCATACTTTATGGTTTTGGAGATATAAGCAAAAACTTCACAATTTTCACCATGTTGGAAGCAGTTATTCCTTAAACAACATCAGGGGGCAGAAGCTACATATAAATACCAATTACGTGAATACCAAATATATAAACACCAATTTTATACCTCTACTACCATTACAATGAGACAAAGGGAACAATATATATATACTAAATCAAGGTTCAGCAAAACTTTTCTTTAAAGAACCAAAAAGTATTTGGGGCTGTACAGGGTCATATGGTTTCTGTCACAACTACTCAACTTGCCATAGCAGTGGGAAAGCAGCCACAGACTCTATGTAAACAAATGAGCATAGCTGTGTTCTAATAAAACTTTATTTACAAAAACAGGCAGTAGACAAAATTTGGCCAATGAGCCATAACTAGGTGACCCCTATCTAGATCCATCTTCAAAAAAGAAATCATGGGGTGCCATGTACCTCAGTTGGTATAGCATGTGACTCTTGATGTCAGGGAAGTGGGTTCAAGCCACACACGGGGTGGGGAAATTACTTAAACAATAAAATCTTAAAAGAAAGAAACCACTAAATCCATTAAGTAGAATTCTGAAGGAGAAATGGATTTGCATGGTAACAAAATATGCCACGATTTACCTGATAATCACAAAAGAGAAAATGTTCCTTGTCCACGGGGACATCTAGCAATCATCAACTTCACCTGATCAAACTTAGCCCCACTAATCGTGTTAAATCAGGCATTTTGTGCCTCCTGATGCGATGTAATACGAAGCAGCATCAACTATGAAGTATCCTGGCCAAAATGTTTAACCTGAATTTAACTGGTCTTTAACAGCCTACAGAAGACAAAAGAGTAAATTTTTAAAAAGACCTGAAAGAAACAAACAAATTCTGAATACAGGACATTTTACAAGATAATCAATCTCTTCAAAAAGAGATTTTGAAGTAGGTATTTAGGTTTAAATTTAAAAGAGAACTGAGACACAACAGCAAATACAGTATAATAGTGCACGATCCTTCAATGGACCTTGGTGTGGAAGGGAAAAGCTATCTAAGTCATTTTTTACCTAACTGGGGAAATCTGCACATGGATTCGGGATTAGGTGACTTCTGGCGATTAGATAATTGTGTTATGTATGATGACAATAGTGTAGGTAGGAAGAAAATGTCACTTTAGGGGGAGATTCATATTTAAGTATTTAGAGGTGAAGTATTAGAAGGTGAAAAATAATTTATTTTTAAATGGTTCAGCAAAGATTATATAAAGCAAATATGGTAAAAAATATAAATACTGTTGAATTTAAGTGGTGGGTAGATAGGTACTCAGTATACTATGACAACGTTCTGTGGGATTACAAATTTTCATAAACTAAAAAAAAAGTTCATAAATATAGCATTATATGTCAACTATGCTTCTACAAAAGAAATTTTTCATAATAAAAAGACAATGATGCATTGAGATTATTAGTTTATTAAATTTTATTCATCACTCTCCTCCACAAATACTAGTTTTAAGTGTCCCCCAGAGTTCTCAAGGTTACATATCAAATTTGACCCAAAAGAAACTCTTCTCAAATTCATGACCCTGATGCTTTTTCTGCTTTCTAAAAGCAAGAACAAGTCAATTACAAAATAATTATACTGCCCTTTGAATTTTATACATTTTAGAAAGATTCTTAACATATGAATATACCTGTATTTCCTTTATAGCATTTTTACTTACTACCTTGTATAATTAATCATATACATTAAGTTTTACTCCCTCCTCCAGATGGCAGATTCAAATAAACTTTGTTCCCCAAAGTGCCTAATGCTAGCAGACAATATTTACCAAATAAAAATTGAACAGAAGGCAATTTGTACTCATACCTTTAAAAAGTTAAGCATCTAGGGTTTGTTTTTTTTTTAAGTTTACTTATTTACTTTTAAAGAAATCTCTACACCCAATGTGGGTCTTGAACTCACAAGCCCGGGATCAAGAATTCCTTGCTCTTCCAACTGAGCCAGCCAGGCGCCCTTAAGCATCTCGTTCTTGAGATGGAATGTAAACCTCTCTCCCCTCTTCCTACTCCCTAGTCTCCTCTCATTAAAATATACTGTTTCTGGGCGCCTGAATGACTCAGTCAGTGGAAGAGGTGATTCTGGATCTCCCCTGCATGAACTGGAGCCCCAGGCTGGATGTAGAGACTACTTAAATAAACAAACTTAAAAAAAAAAAACAAAAAAAAAACTTTAAAGATATTGTTTCTATGGAAAGCTTTACTCAGCAGGTATTTACAGATACAACAAATACAATGTAGATACATGGATAAAGCAGCATATAAAACTAACACAGCTGTTGCCCTTAGGTAGCTTACACTCTAATAGAAAATGAGAATCTGGGGCGCCTGGGTGGCTCAGTCGTTAAGCGTCTGCCTTCCGCTCAGGTCATGATTCCAGGGTCCTGGGATCGAGCCCCCACATCGGGCTCTCTGCTCAGTGAGAAGCCTGCTTCTCCCTCTCCCTCTGCCTGCCACTCTGCCTACTTGTGCTGTCAAATAGATAAATAATTTTTTTTTTTTTTTCACAGAGAGAGTGCGAGCGAGAGAGGGAACACAAGCAGGGGGAGTGGGAGAGGGAGAAGCAGGCTTCCTGCCAAGCAGGGAGCCCGATGCGGGACTCGATCCCAGGACCCTGGGATCACGACCCGAGCCGAAGGCAGACGCTTAACGACTGAGCCACCCAGGCGCCCCAAGAAATAAAATCTTAAAAAAGAAGAGAAAGAAAGAAGAGAAAGAAAGAAGAGAAAGAAAGAAAGAAAGAAAGAAAAGAAAAGAAAAGAAAAGAAAGAAAGAAAGAGGAAGGAAGGAAGGAAAAAGAAAGAAAGAAAGAAAGAAAAAAAGAAAGCAAGAAAGCAAGCAAGCAGGAAAGAAAGAAAGAAAATGAGAATATTAGAACAGAACTCTCAATTTGAGTCTTGGACCTCAAGATATCATATGGTCCAGCCCTCTGCCTTAACTCAGGTAGAACTATTACATTGCAAATTAAAACTACTAAATCCTAGAAAGAATAAGTAACTTGCAAAGTCATGGAATCATTATTAGTTTCTACGTGAACCTCAAACTGGGTCTTCCGCCTCCTAGGTTAGGTACTCTTTGAACCTACGATGTATCATGTAGTGGTATAGTAACAGCAGTAGTAATAGCAATAGAAAGCACTCGAATGTTAGTGACTATATGTGCCAGGCTCTATAGTAATGGCTTTCCTTGGACTGTCTCAATCTAACAATTTTATGAACTCTATTATTATTCTGGGGCACCTGGCTGGCTGTGTTGGTAGAGCATGTGACTCTTGATCTCAGGGTTGTGAGTTCAAGCCCTACGTTGGGTGCAGAGATTACTTAAAATCTTTTAAAAAATAAAATAAGAATTTTTTAAATATACATATATTATCATTCACTTTACAGATGAGAAAACTGAGGTTTAGAGACAGTAAGTAACTTACTTTAAGTTACCCATCTATGGAGTGATGGGAAGGAATTCAAATCCAAGTAGTCTGACTTTAGCGTCAATGCCTCCAATCATCATCCTCCTTTTGCAGCTTTTTCCAGAAACATAATCCACTCCAAGTCTAAAGCCTTCTTACATTTAATATACACTTACACACACAAATAAACCGTGCTAAGCATCCTACAGCATTACCTAAATGTATAAAGTAGCAAAAAATTCAGAAATACGTATCTATATGTGTTGACAAGAAACCTCATGCACGTTTGAGAACAAGTAATTCTCACCTCGGTCTATGGGTATAGAAGGTTTTCATTCACATGTGACTAAGAAGGATTTTATTATTATCAAGGCATTACTCTGAAATAATAGAATTAAGGCCTAAAAACATAAGTCTCCTAATGTCATGACCATTTGGCCAATTCCTCTGACCATTTTTCAGTTGGTATACTCCTGAAGCTACTGCTATATAGCATCTCCCAAACTTTGTTAGCAAAAAATATCTGACAACCAATCAGACTTACCTTTGTTAGACTGTTTTCAGTCCTCATAAACAGGCACAGTCAAAGTTATTCCAGCTAGCTCTCTAAAATTAACTATGCATCTCTTCTCCTTTCTATTCAGAATATACCTTACACTTGACTCCATACTTTACCCATGCAATATATGCCTGAACAAAAACAAAAGACCCACCTACAAGAATTCCAGTCTGTAGGGTGATCAGAAAGTCCGAAAACATAGGTATTATTTTAACATTCTGTACTGGAGTATCAACAAACCATTTATTGTCTATGCATCTGTGCTTCCAGATCTGGTGGCCACCCTGTACTTAAATAAAAATCAAGAAATCACAGAGGCAGAAAAAGCAACGCAAACCAGAAGCACAAGAGAAGGGCAAATAACCTGAACTAAAAACAAACCTATCACTGAGAAAAAGACTCAAGACGTAGGATAACAGTAATAATGCAATCTAAATCATCACGAATCCTTCCAAACTTCTACTTCCCTTCCAAACTAGAGTTAGATTACATAAAACAAAAGCAGAGTATAACTGAAAACCATTATATATTAGGCAAAAGTTCTCATTTCACTTTCACGTTTTGCTTCAAAACACTCAAGAACAGATGAATAGCAAGAAATTAAACTCGGTTTCCTTACATTTAGGGCCGACAACCACACAAGCTTTAATTAAATGCTGTACTATATATAAATGAAACCAGTTACAAGAGATAATTTAAGATATCAAGTAAGGCTTTGTTTTTTATTCCAAAATGTTGAACAGCTTAGTGAACCTGGTCTGACTTGCAGCACTAAATTTAATATATTCAAAAAGTTCAAATTCTGGGACGCCTGGGCAGCTCAGTCAGTTGAGCATATGACTCTTGATTTCGGCTCGAGTCATGAACTCAGGGCCATGGGATCAAGCCCCACAATGGGCTCGGGGGTCTAGCACTCTGCATGGAGTCTGCTTGAGAGGCTTTCCTTCTCCCTCTGCCCCTCCCCCACTCACTAAAATAAAATCTTTTTTAAAAAAGTTCCAATTCTTCTGCACATCAGCACTTTGATAAAAGTGATAAATACAGGCACAAAAATATAGTAAAAGTGAAACTAGTAATTTGAAGGCTTAATTTGGGTGCTATAACTGAAGTCTCTTAGGTCATGAATGGAACCAGTGTTCATTTTTATGTTGAGACACTGAAATAAACACAAGTTGATTTGCTTTAAAATAAAAAAAAAATCTCAATTTACTGCAGCAAGCAAGATCACATGAGAGTCTGACTCAATGTCTCACAAATGAAAGCAAAAGACCGTTATGTATTAAGATAAAAACAAAGATCTCTCATGCTTATCTTAAATGTGCAATGTTTGTGTAAACTCAAGAAGAGACATTTTTACCAAACTGGATCATCACTAGGAAAGGTACATAACAGAAAGTAGAAAAATTAGCACCTGCTTCATATCATGCAGTAAGACATCCTCATGCAGAAATTTACAATGCAGGAAAAACAAAGGCACAACTTCAAGTTACACACCACAGCTCTAGACTTAAGGGAAGCAGTAACAAATATACAGACCAATTTCAGCATAATAAACTGAGACAGATTGGCTCCATCAGCTATCTTAACAGAACTGTCAAATAACCAGAAAACAGAAGTAGCAGTCACAAATCAGTGACAGTAGTTCCAGACACTAATAGCCAATCACTAATCTTTCAGCTATACTCACAAAAGAACCCAAACAGCAATTTTTTTTTTCTAAACACAAATGACAACATATATTTTATAGGTGAATCCCAAGTTACTTAAAGCAGTCTTGCTAAAAAGTCCTGTTTACCCTGCTCCCATTAACCTACCTTCTCCCATTTCCCTGTCCAAGAACTCATTCATCCAAGTTTGGGCAGTAAATGGAAACACCTGAAGGCCTCAGCTTCCCTCATGCCTAATACAGGGATCTCTTTTCTATCTTTGGCTCACCTTTTAATCTTAGGTACAACAATAATTCCCCCTTCCTACTTCCTCTTTCCGTTTATCAGTCTTTGCCTAGTTACAGAAAAACTCTTCTTCCCTCTTTGATTTTTCTTCCCTCTCTCTTGTTAAAAATAGTAATGCTCTGTGCGCCTGGGTGGCTCGGTCGTTAAGTGTCTGACTCTTGATCTCAGGGTCGTGAGTTCAAGCCCCACACTGGGCGTGGAGAGCCTACTTCAAAATAAATAAATAGATAGATAGATATCTAGATAGAGAGATAGATAGATAGTAAAGCTCTAGGGACTACCGACTGACTCAGTCAGTGGAGCATGCGACTGTTGATCCCAGGGTGCTGAGTACATGCCCCACCTTGCATGTAGAGCTTACTTAAAAAAAAAAAAAAAGTAAAGCTCACAAATGACAGCATATATTTTATAGGTGCATCCCAAGTTTCTAAGTGTAGTATAGGAAACACCATATACCCCAAACTGTCCACTCCTAATTTGAGTCATCCACAAAAGAAGCACAGTTGTAATGTACACTGAAGCAAGTGCGTTTGCTATCCGAATGTAAAATCTGTGAGAGCAGGGATTTTTGTCTGTTTTGTTCAGTCTTCAGCCATGAATGGTGCCTTACAGGTTAGAAGGCACTCAGGGAATGCCAAAATGGCTGAGGATGGGGTGGCTACAGACTAAATACTATTAACTACGTGGAATTCTTTACTTCTCAGTGGGCTGGTAGCCTACAGTAAGTAAAAGTAAAGGGAAGCCACTCATATCTGAACTTGATCTTCCATACATTCTATCACTTAGAGTTGCTTTGAGTTCATTATTTCCTCTTTGTAAGGGACTCAGAAGAAGGGCCACCTGTATTTAATAGGTAATACCAGTTCATTAACTCAGAATTGAATGCTTTCATGAGAAGAGGGGAAAAGAAACATTCTTTCCCAAAATAGGTTAAGTACCCATGAGCAATATGGACACTCCTAGATTCTCCTACTTACGACATCTATTAACTCTCCCTTTTCCATGTTAAGAGTGCACCTATACATACCTACAACAAGAAAATAAAATGCAATTAGACTTAAGAATCAGTGACATTACTCTCAAGCTTTAAAGTGTTTTGAAATCCTTCAGAACTTCACAAATTATACTTTATCAAACCTGCTTCTCGGGTCTATACTATTTAACAAGCAAAATCTATTCACTTAGATTTTTCTTATAATACAACTTGATTATACCTGATAATAACCACATTTAAAAAATAGTTTCCCACTAAGGAAAAGCTTTTTCATGTTTCTGTCACAAAAATGCACTTAACATACAGAACCTATTTCGAAGTGGGGGACAGTCTATGTAGACAAAAAGCACAACAATACTAGACACAGGTCTTACCCTGCTTATACCCCTGCCAATATTTGGTTCCATCTCTAAAAGTGAGACAAGTTCCTTAATATTCAATAGAAGTCTTCCAACATTCATCTCTCTCTCCTCTAAATACCAGACCATGTATTTAATAGTCTTTCGTTCAAAGGAATGTAAAACAAGTTTTTCAACAAGGGTTATGTTTCCAAACTTTAAGGTCTTTAATTTTCAGAAAGAAATCAATTTAAAGCCAATAACTGTTATACTGATATTTCAACATACTAAAAAAAAAAAACCTTTGACTCCATTTTTAGTAAGTTAATAAACTAGTAAACGAAAAAAGCTTTGAATTGGTGAACTGTGCTTTAAATGTTACAAACCATGTTAAATTTCCCTAAATATACGAACAAGTTAAAATACCACAATTGTTAAACTACTGGGTTCTTAAACTTAAATAAGTTATTACATACAAAGGGTATCATTATAAAAGGTATACGTCATGCCAAGAAATAAGCCGATATTGTAGATGTGGTCACAAGTTAGCTGTAGCTAAAAAAGAAAAATATTTACTTGAGAACTCCTCTATGTCATGACTTACCATAATCCAGAACAAAATGTTTATGTCTGTTATTAACATTAAATTGAAAAGGGGGGGGCGCCTGGGTGGCTCAGTCGTTAAGCATTTGCCTTCGGCTCAGGTCATGATCCCAGCATGCTGGAATCGAGCGGGCTCCCGGCTCAGCGGGAAGCCTGCTTTTCCCTCTCCCACTCCCCCTGCTTGTGTTCCCTCTCTCTGTCAAATAAATAAAATCTTAAAAAAAAAAACAACATTAAATTGAAAGGGAGAAATAACACACCCTGAAGTTTGAATGAAACTTAAAAAAAAAAAAAAAAGAATGAGCTACCGTATGGTTTTTTTTTTTCTAGGTTGCCAGATGATGCTAAAAATGAAATCTCACAATCTTTATAAAATCTGAGAATTTTTTTTTAAGATTTTATTTATTTATTTGACAGAGAGAGACACAGCGAGAGAGGGAACACAAGCAGGGGGAGTGGGAGAGGGAGAAGCAGGCTTCCCACCGAGCAGGGAGCCCGATGTGGGGCTCGATCCCAGGACCCTGGGATCATGACCCGAGCCGAAGGCAGACGCTTAACGACTGAGCCACCCAGAAGCCCTAAAATCTGAGAAATTAAACTACAGTATACAGACTACACTTTTGGAAAATTTCATTCCATCAAGAATTTAGTAAAGACTCTTTTAATCATAATACTGATTCAACTACCTGAGCAAATCACTCAAGTTAGTCTAAATGGCGGTTTTCTTTGGCGGGGGGAGGGGGGGACTATAGCTTAAACACTGAAAAGTGTAACCCAAGTCCAGTCTATGCAAAGAGGTTAAACCACGTTAGAATTGTTTCATTTGAAAAAACATTCCAAAATGGCTAATCAGAGATATTAGCATACTTAAATTACTCTCGAAGATCAAGTCATTTTCTTTTAAATGTTTTGTTATAAATATCAACAAAAATAAGGTAAAACAAAGATTATGAAGTATCTTTTTGTTCACCTATACTTGTTAGATCAGTTGCTAGAAGATGACAGACCCTGTCATTTTATAAATTTTAAAGTCAAGCAAAAACTACAAAAACCAATATTCCCAAACTCTACCCTATTTCCCTTCACTGTTTAGTCGGAGTACAAAATAGTGGGATGGAAAGTAGTCAGATTACATTTCCAGCGTTTACCTAGTATCTGAGAATTTTACCTCATAGCCCCAATCTGTCAATTCTTTTAATCCACAATTCTACTGATATGATAAATAAAATGTTTCTACCATAAAACTTTAAAGCTACTAATAATTTGGTTTCAACCCAAATTCTGAAATTAGTTCACTAAGAAAAAATAAGAAGAATCAAGTACAATGTGGAAAAAAAAAACAAACACAATGGATATCCAGAAGTAACCATATTCCCCCAAATTCTCTTACCACTAACCATAATTTTATATTTTATGCTAAGTATTACTTGAATAAATTTTGCTATTCAAATTCTGGGATTTAAAAAAAGTTTAACTATTCTAACTCTGACCCTGTCAGTTGTTTCCCAACTAATTTTTTCTTAAAAATCAGTGAACTGTGAAAGGCAAAGTTCACAGAAAAAGTAAAATACCATGTGTTATATTTTAATAAGTTAATTTTATTCACTTTATCTTATGAAAGACCACTTATATCTTATGAAAGACCACTAGGGAGTTAGAATTATACTATTTTACTACTTCTTATCCTAGGTAATGTCACAAGATACTTTAAAATAGTTACATGTAACATACAAGTTTTCATACAATGTAGATAATATGTGTAACTAACACCAATGAGTGGTGGGGGGAATTCACTGTATCATGTGCAATAAAAGAAATGTTTACCAACTCATTTACAAGGGCATGTTTAAAAACTGAGCCAATGGTGAAGGGACTGTGATGAATCTCCACAATCACTAACCTACACTATGGCAAATTCTACTCTTCCAAGAGTGCCAAGAGAGTCCATCAGCATCAAATTTTAATGGAAAAGACTTCGTAAAAAATGTACATTATAGGAAAATAAATTTTCAACAAGAAAACCACTTTTTCTGACCTTTTCAACTTGTGAATCAGATATTCTTAGAAGCACAGCTATTTAGACATGCCATTCCTTCAGATGATGCAATCTTAAGGGATTTGGTAATTATAACATGTTAATTACTAACATAAAATAATATTTATTGCCATGACTATCAGACAAACTTTAAAAGCTTTCACCTATTCCCGAGTCTTCACAGAAATCAGACACCTGGTATGAGAAAATAGGTGTTGAAAGCTTTGCTGGTCACTTCTAAGAGAATCATTACAACCTGAAGAAATTCAAAGGATAATGTACAAAAACTGAGGAAATCTTAACTAATGGGTATGAAACATCACATAAAAATATTATTCCATGCTGACAAAGCAACATAAAAAGCCACTGCAGAAACCGTGATAAGACTTTATGAGAGCAAAAATAAATGAAAGGGAAAAACACAAACAACAACCATTAAAAGAAAAAAAGACACAGAGAAACAAAAAAGCACAGTAAAAATGAGGATTATCCCTGGAAAAAAATGTTGATAAAAAAAAACCCTGTTCTAAACACTATATTTTAAAAGTTCAATTGAAACAATACATTGCCCATTGAAGAGGCCTACAAAAATATTTCTTTAAAAATTACCATTTTAAAAATAGTATAACTTCAACCATATTTTTTTTAAAGCCTGTACACTTGGAAAAGACTATTATAATTAGAATAACTTGTCTCCATTTAGAAATTCTCTATTTAAAAGTAGGCCAACAATAGGAACTTTGCTATTGCACAACAGAGAAAGTAAATGAAATAATGTCCATTAACATTCAGCGTGGATGGCATGTTTCTCTATCTCCCAGAACATACCAACTTACGTTATCTGCCCGGAACAATCTACCACTTCTACATCCGAGCAGTAGCTCAAATAAAATGAGTTCCTGTGTTAATCCCACAATAAACCTCAGTAATTCTCACATTACAGTTGTAAACGTTTGTTAACAGAAAAAGAATGTTTTTCCCAAAATAGTTACATATCACTAAGACTACTCAAATTCCTAAATAATCCTTTTACAAGACTCCTGCCAACTTTATTTTGATACATTAAACATGTGGTGCCTATTTTAAAAGGTCTGTAACTGTGACTTCATGAAAACAGCTTCCTAGTTAGCTGTTCATAAAATAACTTCTTTTTAAAGTTTTCACGTTGTTTTTAAGCCGACTTGAATACTGATGAATCTGGGCCGGCTTAAGAAGCAGTTTTGCCAAATAAGATGGGCAAATGTTCTAGATCTGTTAAATCCGACATTAGAGGTCAGGCAACTTAAAAAATGAAATAACTATTTTCAACATTCACTGAGTCCCTCGTTTTTAAAATTACCTCGGTGTCATTTCCACATTTGACGTTTAAGAATACAACCTTTTTGGGCGCCTGGGTGGCTCAGTTTGTTAAGCGACTGCCTTCGGCTCAGGTCATGATCCTGGAGTTCCGGGATCGAGCCCCACATCGGGCTCCCTGCTGAGCAGGGAGTCTGCTTCTCCCTCTGACCCTCTTCCCTCTCGTGCTATCTCTCATTCTCTCTCTCTCAAATAAATAAATAAAATCTTTAAAAAAAAATAATACAACCTTTTTTTTTTAAAGGTTATTAGGCTCAGTTAAATTACAAAACAAAACAAAAACTGATCTGCCACAAAAAGCTGATTAGTCTATTCTTAAAGGGTGTCTGGAAGATTTGGGTTACTGGCGGTAGAAGAAGTTCATTTTAAAACTTCTCTGTTAAAAAGAATGACATCCAAAAAGGATCGCTGGGGAAGGAAGGGAAGAGAAGCCCGGAGTCGGCTAAGAAGCGACTTAAAGCCACTAAGAAGGAAGGAGGTGGTGAGACGCACAGACAGAAGAGCGAGAAAGAAGATTTAACAAGGAAGTGAAGTGGAGCGCAGAGTGGGGCAGAAGCTGATGAGGAAACAAATGGAAAAGGTAAGGTTTTAAATAAGCACGATCCAGGAAGGGATGAGTTAAGGCCTGGGGTAGCCCCAGTGTTTCGGTGTGAAAGAGATGCTCGCAGACTGAAGCAGAGAACAGGGGAAAGCAGTTTACTTCCAGGCGTTGGAGCAAAGTAAAATTCCCTGCCCCGAGCCTCTCCCAGCCTGGCCGAGCGCGGAGGCGGCGGCTGGGGAAGGGGCCTACCCAGGAGCCAGGCCCGGCGTTCTGCTCCCCCAGGCTCCACGGCAGAAGAGGCGAGGATTAGGCAGGCAGGGCCCACGACCTTAGCCCGGCAGCACCCCGAAAACGGTCCGGGGCCTCGGCGGTGCCCGCGAGCCGTTTCCCCTACGGCGGGGCGCGGAGCGGCCTTACCTGGGGCGAGGGAGGGAAGCGAGGTCTAGGGCGTCCGCTCTCGCCCGCCGCAGAGACCCCCTGCTGTACTCAGCCCAGGCTTCCGACCGAGGCGCGACCCTGCCTCAGCCGCCGCTTCCCCTTCGGGGTCTCGGCCACCGCCTCCGCCGCCTCCGGGGCTGTTTACACCGTCGGGCCCCGCACGCCGCCGCCGCCGCCGCTGCCGCCTTCTCTCCACCCTAGCGCCGTTGCCGATTCGGCCGCCGCCACCTCCTCCGCCGCAGCCTCGTCTCTCTGGAGCATCTTCCAGCCACCGAACCCTGAGAAACAGAGACTCCAGCCGCGCCGGCAGGAAACTCCCCCGCAACTGCTAAGGGGACCAGGCGGTCAGAGTACCGGCGGCTTTTCCGCCATTGAGCAGCAGCCGCTCCGCTCCTTCTGCAACCCCCTCCCCGCACCCTGTCCTCCCCGCCCCTCGGCGAGCCCCGCCCCCGGCTCACACCCATTGGGACGGTGCAGCCTCTTGCTGCACCCAGTTGGCTAGACGACCCGTCAATCATCACCCTCCCTCCTACTTCGGCTGCTCTGTACCTCGGTACTTAGTTTTCACCGCCCACAATGCCCCGCCTCTCAGTTCCTAATTTCCCATTGGGCATCAGCGACCACCTTCAATTGGCAAGGTCAACTATCCATCAAACACCGCCCACTGAGTGAGACCCAACCCTTCATTACCATTTACTTCATTCAGCCCCGCCTCTGGGCGTTAGGGACCAACCCACCCCAACAGCCATAAGTAGAGATCACCATCAATCAAATAACGCCCACCTGCACTCCGCCTCGCAAAGACCGAGCCCTAGCGATTCTCTTTTCTTATTGGTCCAAAAGGTGACCCGAACCCTCAATCATTGGCTTTCTGTCCGTGTCCGTCACTGAACCAATTTCCAAGTCCGTCACACTGGCTTTTTTTAAATGAACGCGCAAAAGGCGGGGAAGTATCCGAATAGCGATTGGCTAGTGTTCGAAAACGGTCAAATCCAGAGTGTATGCGGATCCTTCCCGTCCTACGAGAACCATGCTCCTTTATTTTTGACCTCTAAGCCTTGCGTAAAACAGGCTCAATAAAGGAGCCAACGCTCTGTCCAGTTATAGGTGTGGAAGCCTAGTCCCACCCGGAATTGCAGGGGGTTGGCTGCTGATTGGCTAACAAAGTCCTGTTAGGCCCTCATTGGAGGACATAAACGCCTCTCTTTGGCGTAGAGACGGGAAGGGATGGCGCAGGCGAGGATAAGAAGCGGTCCGGGGAGAGGCAGTTGTTTTGCTTCAGCCAACGGGTGGGGCGAACGCGGGAGAGGGAAGCTAGGAACGCAGGGCCCTGGGGGAGGTGTTGCGGGGGAGGGAAAAAGCCCGGATGTTTCCTAACAATGAAATCATCGCCGACCAATCAGAGCTGCTGAGCTGTGCTACCTGCCTGACCTGTCCACAGTAGGGAAGAGAATGAGTTAGTGAGCGGGAAACTGGGGTGTCAGGAGATGCTGGAAAGCGAAGTGAGAAAATGGAACAGGTGATCCCTTCAAGAGGACTCTGTGCTGTTAGGGGTTATTTTTATTCTCTCTAGGCCTGCAACGCCTGGCATTCAGCCCTTGACATTTCCGTGTTTTGTTTCTTAGTCAACACTGATTTTTAAAACTCTCGGCCTAGTCTTTGACATTCATTTGTTCGTTCCACAATTATTGAGCGCCTGCTGTTTGGCAGGCACTATTCCTAGAACTGGAGTTACAAAACTAAATTAGGCAATCCCAGTACAAGATGATAGGTGCTATCACTGAAACATGCAAGGGATGGGGGTGACATAAGGGATCGTCTCTGTGGATAGGTTTATCAAGACGGCTTCACAAAGAACAGTATGAGTCTAGAAGGAATAATGCAATAAGCAGAAGAGGAAAGTGGACAGGATTCCTTCAGCAATCGAATTAGACTAACAGGTATTGCAAGTTAATTCCCCTCCAAAGAAACAAAACTTAAGTGTAATGAAAGCATTCTAATACCTTAGGATACTTTTTTTTTTTTTTGAAAGTGCCCTGTTAAAGGATTTAAACCTTATTCACACTTTTGTGTAAACTGGTTTGGACAGACAAGTTAAGCTAAGACCCAGCAGAGTGCTATTCAGCTAAAGAGCTGTGGATGTTTTAGGAATAAGGGCAAATTTAGGAATAGGACAATTGCCCAAAGTCATGGTGAGGATGGCAGAAATAAAGACTTGATTGCAGTTCAGATTTTTTGTCTATGACCCAAATTTGCATAACATTAGTGTTTTTTACAGTAGGGTGGCTGGACCACCAGGGCGGTACTCACCTGGGGTGCCGATTCCTGGGTCCACTCACACCTGTAATCTCAGGGACTCTGAAACAAGACTTAGAAAGGTGAATTTCTAAATTCTCCAGGTGGGTTTTCTGCACACCCATGATTGAGATCCTCTAGTATAGGTAATGGAGATACCATAGACTAAAATTCAATTTCCCCACTTCATGTTGGGAGGAAAAGTAATGAAGAAAAAAGAAGTAGGCCCTTTAGACTTTGCCTTTCTCTTGTCCCCTTTACTATCAGTATCAGTTCTTAGGAAATATTTCTTAAATAACTTATAGAATACATTCCCTTAAATCACACTTCTTTGTCTGACACACTTTATACAGGGCGAAAGGAGTCTAGGATCCCAGCTTCCAAAATAGGAATCTAAAGATCATAAAAGTGGAGACATTGTAGGACCCTGGTCTTAAGAATCCAGGCAATCTCAGGAGGGCATCAGAGAAGTTTCCTGATCTGCTGGATTTCCTTCTCACGTTCCCTTGGTTGAGCCTAAAACTAATACAAAGCACAATCATTTAGGTGGGCTGATGATTGCATATCATTCATTCTTTCAATCTCTAAAAATACAGATGCACTGAATGCTGTTCTAGGGGCTAAGAATACAATAGGGATCAAAACACATTTAGATTAATTTTGTCGTGTGCTTTATTTGATTAAAACTCTAAACCAATAAAGAAGGCCCAACAAGATTCACAAATTTAAAAGGTAAATTGATGTGTACCATCATAAACATATAATGTATTGGGCGCCTGGGTGGCTCAGTTGGTTAAGCGACTGCCTTCGGCTCAGGTCATGACCCTGGAGTCCCAGGATCAAGTCCCACATCGGGCTCCCTGCTCGGCAGGGAGTCTGCTTCTCCCTCTGACCCTCTTCCCTCTTGTGCTCTCTATCTCTCATTCTCTCTCTATAATAAATAAATAAAATCTTTAAAAAAATTTAAAAAAATAATAAACATATAATGTATCATAAACATTGAGTACCATCACCACGGGCTCTGTTACTGTGTGGATGCAGCTAATCTAAGCACTCTGAGGCTTGTTTACTTGTTCTGTAAATAGGAATCACGGAAATCTTCGGAAGCCAGGTGAAGAGCTTTAGATGCTGTTAGTAATGCAAAGCACTCTCCAAAAGACAGTGGAAACAATACTAAATGTAATGTAGAAAAACTCTTGATTTCTCCAATGTTGGCTTTCATACTCTGGTGTTCCTTTTTATTTTATTTTTTTAAGATTGTATTTATTTATTCATTTGAGAGAGAGAGTGCACACTATCTCAAGTGAGGGAAGGGCAGAGGGAGAGAGAGAATCATGGAGCTTAATGTGGGGCCCTATCTCAAGACCCTGATATCATGATCCCAGCTGAAACCAAGAGTCAGACATTTAACCGAATGAGCAACGAAGGTGCCCCTATTTTTTATTTTTTTTAAGATTTATTTGTTGGGGCCCTCCATGTGGCTCAGTGGGTTGAGTGGTGGACTCTTGGTTTCGGCTCAGGTCATGATCTCAAGGGTCATGAGATTGGGCCCCACGTGGGGCTCGGTGCTTAGAGGGGAGTCTGAAGATTCTCTCCCTCTGCCCATCCTCCTGCACGTGTGTGCTCTCTCTCTCTCTCAAATAAAATAGACAAATCTTGAAGATTTATTTATTTGAGAGAGATGGAGGGGGCAGAGGGAGAAAATCTTTCAAGCAGATTCCCCACTGAGTGAAGAGCTCCACGTGGGGCTGGATCTCATGACCCTTGAGATCATGACCTGAGCTGAAACCAAGAGTCAGACGCTCAACTGACTGAGCCACCTAGGCACTCCTGGTATTCTTTTTTAAATAAGACATTAGATATCAATTGTCTCCAAAGTTTAGTTGCCTCAGTTTTGCTGGTACCCTAAATCCACACCTGATAATCCAGTACTGCCTACTTCATGTAATTATTATAAAGATGAAATGGGATGTGGTATACAATAACACCTAACACATTGGCTGTCACAGTGGAATCATAATTTTTATATGTCACACAGAAGAAATTTCACATATTCATTCAGCATATTTATATGCCGGTTATGTGCAGACCATTATGCTCTTTCTGACAGGGAGCTTTGGTGTCAAATTTCAAGTAGTCCAGTTTGAGCAGATGGATCCACACCCCTCTTCACCACTGGAAATATTCCACTGATAAACCTCTTTTCTTCATAAAAAAAAATTTTTTTTCACCAGTTCCACTCTACACTTATTAAGCATTCACTGTGAATCAGGTACCAATAATCAGGTAAATAATAGGCACTGCTGCCTTTGAAATTAATTAACTGTGATATTGTGATATAATAAGAAATCTATATTTAATCTTCATCCCAGTTCCTGGCAGGGAGCTCCTAAAACCCTTACCATTTTTTGTGTGATAGGGGTAAGGAGAGCATTTTTGTTATTAACAAGAAGCCTTTTTTTTTTTTTTTAAGTAAGCTCTAGGCCCAACATGGGGCTTGAACTCAAGACCCTGAGATCATGCTCTACCACTGAGTCAGCCTGGTGCCCCTTAAGAAGCCTGTTTGAACTCCTAAAGTTATGCTAACGTGGTAACTCATAGAGAATAGTTGCTTGCCAAAGGAAGCAAGTATATAATAAGGTCAGAACTTTCAGCCTCACCCCCTACTTCTGGGGAGGGCAAAGGAGATGGAAATGAACTTAACCACCAATGGCCAATGATGTAATCAATCATGCTATGTAATGAAGCCCCCATAAAACCCCTAAATGACTGGGTTTGGAGAACTCCTGGGTTGGCATACACATTGAGGTGCTGAGAAGGCTGTGATCCTGGTGAGGCCAGGGACGCTCCATGCCTCTTCCCACATAGCTTGCCCTATGCCTCTCTTCCATTTGGCTGTTCCCAAGTTCTATCCTTTATATAAATGGATCATAGTAAGTAAAGTGCTTTCCTGAGTTCTGTGAACAATTCTAGAAAAATTATCAACCCTGAGGAATGGGTTGTGGGAATCCCCATTTATCGCTGGGTGGTCAGTAGTACAGGGCACAACCTGGGACTTGTGATTGGCCTCTAAAAATGGGGACAGGGGCGCCTGGGTGGCTCAGTTGGTTAAGCGACTGCCTTCGGCTCAGGTCATGATCCTAGAGTCCCGGGATCGAGCCCCGCATCGGGCTCCCTGCTCGGCGGGGAGTCTGCTTCTCCCTCTGACCCTCTTCCCTCTGGTGCTGTCTATCTCTCATTCTCTCTCTCTCAAATAAATAAATCTTTAAAAAATAAAAATAAAAACAAAAATAAAAATGGGGACAGTTTTGTGGGACTGAGTTCTTAACCCGTGGCAACTGCCCTAACTCCAGGTAGTTAGTGTCAGCATTGCTTAAGGAGAGGAAAAGAGCCCACATATCAGGTCAAAAGTGTTGTGAGTAGAGTAGGAAACTTTTCCTTTTCACTGACCACCACTACTTTCCTAGAAAGCCTCAATCCTGATTTTAATGAAACCACAACATAGTTTCTCTTAAAAGTTTGTCTCAAACAGCTCCAGAGAGCTCTTTAGGAGGAAGGCCCTTTTATCCCAAGGTATCTGGGATTCAGCAAGAATTAGGCCACACAGGCTAAAAATTATCTTAAAAATCCATAAGAATATTGCCCTCTGCTCCATATTTAATACTTATTTCAACACTAAAATATTGTTTAAAGTTTTTATCATCATGAGGGGACAAGTTTTTTTTAAACCATGTCATAAAGTGCGAAATATGTTTGGCTAACAGAAAACCTAAACAGTGCCTTAAATTATAGGAGGGTGTGGGTGGCATATTCTTTCACATAACAAGAAGTTTGGAGGTGAGCACTGATGTCAGGGTCAGTGCTTCTACAATTATCTTGTTGCCCCAAGATTGCAGGACGGTTACTGTAGCTTCCCATAAGTTGCCCAAGTTGAAGACAGTAGGGAATGAGGGAATCACATGACTACCCCAGCTGTAAGGGAGGCCTGCAACTTAGGGAACTGTGATGTCATAAGTTTCTGAGAGTAAAGGTTCTCAAACTCGACCAAGCATCAGGATCCCCTGGAAGGCTTGTGAGAACAAGGATTGTTAGGCCCCACCCCCAGAGTTTCTGATCTAGTACTCTCTGGTGAGACTTGAGAATTTGCATTTCTTTTTCTTTTCTTTTTAAGATTTTTTATTTATTTGACAGAGAGAGAGACAGTTGAGAGAGGGAACACAAGCAGGGGAAGTGGGAGAGGGAGAAGCAGGCTTCCTGCTGAGCAGGGAGCCGGATGTGATGCGGGATGCGATGCGGGATGCGATGCGGGATGCGGGGCTCCATCCCAGGACCCTGGGATCATGACCTGAGCTGAAGGTAGAAGCTTAACGAATTTGCATTTCTAACAAGTTCCTTGGTAATGCTGCTGCTGCTGCTGGTCCAGGGACCACACTTTGAGAACCACTGACTTAGGCTAATCTGGATCCATTGCCTGGCATTGGTACAGTGCTGCCCAGGCACATGGACACGTTAGCATTTATCAATATTTTTGCAGCTTTATTTCTGTTTTATCTCTGCACAGATGAAAATAAAATCAAGCAGGGGCGCCTGGCTGGCTTCAGATGGTACTGTATGCAACTCTTAATCTCGGGATTGTGGGTTCAAGCCCCACGTTGGATGTAGAGTTTACTTTAAAAGTAAATAAATAAAATCAAGAAAGAAAGAAAGAGAAAGAAATAGAAAAGGTAAGGAAAGGATAGGAAAGGGAAGGATAGGATAGAAAAGGGAACGGAAGGGAAGAAAAGAAGGAAGGAAGGAAAAAAGAAAGGAAGGAAATAAGCTCAAGCAGAGGCAAAATCAAGAAGTCCTTGTAGACTCTAGTGGGTCTTCAATGCACCCAGCCTTCTCTTTCCCAACCATTAAAGATCTTAGGCCCTGGGACACCTGGGTGGCTCAGTTGGTTAAGTGACTGCCTTTGACCCGGGTCATGATCCCAGGGTCCTGGGATCGAGCCCCGCATCTGGCTCAGCAGGGAGCCTGCTTCTCCCTCTGCCTCTGCCCTTCCCCCTGCTTGTGTTCTCTCACTCTCTCTGTCAAATAAATAAATAAATGAAAATGTTTACATTAAAAAAAAACAAAAACAAACTTAGGCTCTGAGACACCAGAACTTTACAGCCTTCTAACTTCCATTAAAATCAATATGCAGGGCGCCTGGGTGGCTCAGTTGGTTAAGCGACTGCCCCTGGCTCAGGTCATGATCCTGGAGTCCCGGGATCGAGTCCCGCATCGGGCTCCCTGCTCGGCAGGGAGTCTGCTTCTCCCTCTGACCTTCTTCCCTCTCATGCTCTCTATCTCTCATTCTCTCTCAAATAAATAAATAAAATCTTAAAAAAAATAAAATAAAATCAATATGCAAACAATGAATCATGGAACACTACATCAAAAACTAATGATGTACGCTCGGCATCAGGGAAATCCAAATCAAAACCTCAATGAGATACCACCTCACACCAGTCAGAATGGCTAAAATTAACAAGTCAGGAAACGACAGATGTTGGCGGGGATGCAGAGAAAGGGGAACCCTCCTACACTGTTGGTGGGAATGCAAGCTGGTGCAACCACTCTGGAAAACAGTATGGAGCTCAAACAGTTGAAAATAGAGCTACCCTACAAGCCAGCAATTGCACTACTGGGTATTTACCACAAAGATACAAATGTAGGGTTCCGAAGGGGTACATGCACCCCAATGTTTATAGCAGCAATGTCCACAATAGCCAAACTGTGGAAAGAGCCAAGATGTCCATCGACAGATGAATGGATAAAGAAGAAGTGGTATATATACACAATGGAATATTATGCGGCCATCAAAAGGAATGAGATCTTGCCATTTGCAACGACGTGGATGGAACTGGAGGGTGTTATGCTGAGTGAAATAAGTCAATCAGAGAAAGACATGTATCATATGACCTCACTGATATTAGGAATTCTTAATCTCAGGAAACAAACTGAGGGTTGCTGAGTGGTGGGGGGTGGGAGGGATGGGGTGGCTGGGTGATAGACATTGGGGAGGGTATGTGCTATGGTGAGCACTGTGAATTGTACAAGACTGATGAATCACATATCTGTACTTCTGAAACAAATAATGCAATATATGTTAAGAAAAAAAAAAGAAGAAGAAGATAGCAGGAGGGGAAGAATGAAGGGGAGTAAGTCGGAGGGGGAGATGAACCATTAGAGGCGATGGACTCTGAAAAACAAACTGAGGGTTCTAGAGGGGAGGGGGGTGGGGGGATGGGTTAGCCTGGTGATGGGTATTAAAGAGGGCACATTCTGCGTGGAGCACTGGGTGTTATGCACAAACAATGAATCATGGAACACTACATAAAAACTAATGATGTAATGTATGGTGATTAACATAACAATTAAAAAATTATTAACAAAAAAGAAGAAGTGGTATATATACACAATGGAATATTATGCGGCCATCAAAAGGAATGAGATCTTGCCATTTGCAACGATGTGGATGGAACTGGAGGGTGTTATGCTGAGTGAAATAAGTCAATCAGAGAAAGACATGTATCATATGACCTCACTGATATGAGGAATTCTTAATCTCAGGAAACAAACTGAGTGTTGCTGAGTGGTGGGGGGTGGGAGGGATGGGGTGGCTGGGTGATAGACATTGGGGAGGGTATGTGCTATGGTGAGCGCTGTGAATTGTGCAAGACTGTTGAATCACAGATCTGTACTTCTGAAACAAATAATGCAACATATGTTAAGAAAAAAGAAAAAGAAGAAGATAGCAGGAGGGGAAGAATGAAGGGGAGTAAGTCGGAGGGGAAGATGAACCATGAGAGACAATGGACTCTGAAAAACAAACTGAGGGTTCTAGAGGGGAGGAGGGTGGGGGGATGGGTTAGCCTGCTGATGGGTATTAAAGAGGGCACATTCTGCGTGGAGCACTGGATGTTAGGCACAAACAATGAATCATGGAACACTACATCAAGAACTAATGATGTAATGTATGGTAATTAACATAACAATAAAATTTTTTTAAAAAAACTAATGATGTAATGTATGGTAATTAACATAACATTAAAAAAAAAGAAATGTGGGGCGCCTGGGTGGCTCAGTTGTTTAAGCGACTGCCTTCGGCTCAGGTCATGATCCTGGAGTCCCAGGATCGAGTCCCGCATCAGGCTCCCTGCTCGGCGGGGAGTCTGCTTCTCCCTCTGACCCCCTTCCCTCTCGTGCTCTCTATTTCTCATTCTCTCTCAAATAAATAAATAAAATCTAAAAAAAAAAAAAGAAATGTATGCCATATAGAAGCTGAGAAATGTAAGAATGAATAAAGAACATCAAAAAAGTAAAAAAAAAAAAGAGTAGTAAATAAGCCATAGAGGGCTAATGCACAATATAATGAATATAGGCAATAATATTGTACTATAATTATTATGTAATATAAGTATCACTACATTGGCCATCATATTACAATATATAAATTTATCAAAGTAACCTGCTGTACATCTTAAATTTATACAATATTACATGTCAAATTTATTCAATTAAAAAACAAGAAATGTAAAAAAAAAAAAATCAAGTGGCTACAATGCCATGGGCAATACTTTAACTGAAGTTTATCTTAAGGTCCTATAGCTCTCTCAGCTTGCGTTAGTCAGAGTTCCACAAGAAACAGATGATGCACTCAAATTGGGAATTTTGAGGAAGGTGTAATAATAAAGGGACTATTTCCAAAGGAGCAGGCAGGGTAGAGATAAATCATACAGTCTAATCTCCTTGGTCTAGTAGTTGGGAGGCACACTATCACACCTGTGCCTCAAGGGATGTGGGTCGGAAGGGTTCACAGGAACAGTACATAGAGAGGGTTGTGTGCAGAGTCCTGTGTCAAGAACTGATCCCCAGTAAAGGAGAGAGTGAGCCCTTTTCAACTAGGGAATAAATACCCCAACCTCTCTCTCCTCTCTTCCTTTGATCTACTGCCAGGGCTACCCCTTGGCCAAACCCAATGGTACTGTAGCCTACTGATATTATCCATTCAGGTCACAGAACAGAAGGGAGAAAGGTAGAGGGCCAGCTGGACATCTGGAGGCAGAACAAGAGATATCCAGCACAGACATATTTGAATTTTATACCATTTATTTCTAGTTATAGAATTAGTCTTTTTCTATGGCTAAGGGAAGGTCAAATTATAAAACAGAGAAGAAAAATATTAGAAGAAATCCCTAAATCTCAGTTCTTGGAGGATGGCCTGAAGACCCCCCTGAGGTCAAAAGTCAAAACTACTTTTGCAATAATAGTAAGACGTTATTTGCCAAGTTCACTCTCGTTCTTTGAGTAGAAGACAGAGAGCTTTCCGGAGGCTATATAACATGTACTATTGCAACATACTGCAACAGCAGATACGGAGCCCAACGGTCTTCCATTAAGCCAGAGATTAAAGAGATTTGCAAACACAGAAGACAATGTCTCTTTCCTCACTGATATTTTTGTTTTAGAAAATACAGTTGTTTCACCAAAAAGATTCTATTTAGGTGAACACATAACGGGCTTATTTTTTTTATGAATTAAAAAATATTTTTAAATTTCTCAATTTTAATTTCTAGCACAATAAGTGTTTATAGACATAGCCCACACAAACAAAAGCTCTTTGGGTATTTAACAGGTGGTAAGGGCGCAAAGGAATCCTGAGAGCGAACTCTGAGAAACGCTCTAACTCATACTCCACGTCAGGCTAGCTCCAAACCTAGTCCAGCTTTAGCTGGTTTAATGAGCTGGGGGTGAGGAGGAACCCAGAAGGTAAAATGCCTGCCTTTCTTATCTCTACTCTCTTTTCTTCCCCTTTACCTCTTTTTAAACGTACCTGGTCCAGGGACCACACTTTGAGAACCACTGACTGAGGATCCATTCCCTGGCATTGGCACACTGCTGCCCAGAAACATGGCTACATTAACATTTATAAATGTTATGTTATTTATAAATACTAACAATAAAAAATTTAAAAAAACATTTATAAATACTCTTATGGCTATATTTCTGTTCTATCTCTGCACAGATGAAAATAAACTCAAGCAGAGGCAAAACCAAGAAGTCTTTGCACACACCAGTGGGTCTTCAGTACACCCAGCCCTCTCTTTCCCACACAATGGTGTGTGAATCCCTACGGTGCTTTGTGGCTCCAGTCGTAGAACACTTATCCTGTTCGACCTCATACTATGATTATTTAGATGATTTATTGTTCCAACATTCGACCCTCTCTGAAGGACTTGTGTAGGAGCATGTGTGTGCACACACGTGTATGTCCATGCACAGGATGAGAAATTTCTTGACCTGGGGTCCACAAAGTCCAAGGGGATTGAATTCACGAGTTTATGAACTTGGACAGGACACAAAGTTACACATTTATTTTTACTAACTTCTAATTGAAAGTTAGCATTGCTTTCTTATAAATGTAGACAGCACCACAATAGCACTAGCAGTAACTGATTTTATCACCAACAGGAGTGATTGATATTTTCACATTGCATTAAAGTTGTTGCAGATCTCTTGAAATACATTTACACTCAACACTATTTTGAAATCACAGGACTTATTAGACTCATCACTAGATCTTATTATTACTGGCTGGCTCAGTAGGTAGAGCATGCACCACTTGGTCTCCTGGTTATGAGTTCAAAAAAATAGAAAAGCAAAGGATAAGGAAGGGAAGGGAAGGGAAGAAAAGTTTCCATGTTGGGTGTAGAGCTTACTTGAAGAAGAAGAAGGAGGAAGAGGAGAAGGAAGAAGGAGAAGAATAGGGGCGCCTGGGTGGCTCAGTCGTTGAGCGTCTGCCTTCGGCTCAGGTCATGATCCCGGGGTCCTGGGATCGAGCCCCGCATCGGGCTCCCTGCTCGGCGGGGAGCCTGCTTCTCCCTCTCCCTCTCTCCCTGCTTGTGTTCCCTCTCTCACTGTCTTTCTCTCTGTCAAATAAATAAATGGAATCTTAAAAAAAAAAAAAAAAAGGAGAATAGCAGCATACACATTACCGTATCACAGATTTGCTTGTTTTTTTTTTATAGTTTGATGACTTTCAATATAATTGGTTTCCTTTGAAACTTTGTGAACTTTATATATTTAAAGCCATTATTTGAGGGGCGCCTGGGTGTCTCAGGTGGTTAAGCATCTGCCTTCAGCTCAGGTCATGATCTCCAGGTCCTGGGATGGAGGGTCCCAGCTCAGTGGGGAGTCTGCTTCTCCCTCTCCCTGTGCCTCTCCCCCTTCTTGTTCTCTCTCTTGCTCTCAAATAAATAAATGAATCAACAAACAAACAAACAAACCATTATTTGAGAAGGAATCCCCAGGATTCGCCAAAGGGACACTTTGAAAAAAAAAAAAAAAGTCAGGGGAGTAATAACGCCCGCTGAGGCAGCAATCTTCAGTTCAGGGAGGACATTATTCCTTTGGTTGTGCGTTGTACATAGTAAATGCCCAATGCGTATTTACTGAATTGCATTTGGGGGATTTCAAGCAGTTGACTGGCTGTTTGCCTTTTCCTCAGTGTCAACCCGCCGAGGCTGGGCCGGCCCCCACCCCACTTCCTCCTGAGAGAGGAAGTTGATCAAGCTATCGCCATCCTGCATGCAATCCCCACAGCCTTGGAGGCCAAAGCCGGCTGCCTCAGAGTCAGATGCTCCTTTGTGTTTTAAAGTGAGGGTCATGCACAGGAGATGATTGAGATTAGGGTTACAACACAGTGGGTGGTATCAGAAATACTTTTCACTTGGAGCCCAACCATATTGATGCTGCAAAACTACAAAATGTTTAAAAGTGCTTGGCTGTGGGAAGCTCTACTCTCAGCCATTTATGTAAGCACTTTAGCATTTATGCCCAAGTTCATTTACATTATTTGTCCGCTTTGTTATGTTTTGTTTTCTTTTTACAATAAACTATACATTTCTGCCAACTCTTCATCTTTTCCTTCTTAGCAGCATTGCTATTTGCTTATGCAATATGGTGGTTTGCGCACGCTTCAAAAACCCAGAGGAAACCTTGTGCTACTTTTTCCTTCTTTTTCTTCCACATCTGCAACGACTCCTTTCCTGTTTACTTGTCTGAAAACTCTTTTTCTCCTGCTGTTAAAGCTGGGCATGAGCGCTGATCTAAGCAGCGAGATAGTTGTAAGAAAACTCCCAATGAAGAAGTCATGGTGAAAGGGACATGCAGGACTTGAGTGCTATACGTTTCAAAGGCTTCATAGTAAGGCCCGCCAGTAATGTCCTTTAGATAAAGGCCTTACGTTTCTGGCAAAGAGCAGAGACCTCAGCAGTCAGGTAACTGGTCTAGAGGCAGGTGTCTTATCAAGACCTGGCCACAGAAAGAGTGAAGATCAGGGTGGAGAAATTCAGGCTCTAAAGCCAAGTAGAAGTAGGGACAGGAGAGGAAGCCGGAGGGTCCCAGAAGAACAGCCAGAGCCCCAGAGCACACCAGCAGCTTAGAAATGGCTGGAAAGGAAACCTGTGAGAGGCCAAATGAAGGTTTCTTATATTCTTCCTGCTGGTGACTGGAACTTATCCCAAAGTATGGGCTGAGTTCAAACCTTGGACAAGGGTGAAGGTACGAGGCCACAGAAGGGTTGGGTAGCAAGGATAGGAAACGCCATCATAGTGAGTTTCCAAAAGCTCCATGGTTGTTTTGTACTTTTGTTTTGTTTTTCAGAATTTTTTTATTAGGGAAATTTTCAGACACACACATAAATAGATTGATATTATATAATGAGCCCCATGTACCTAGCACACAGCTTAAACAATTCTCAACATTTTGACTATAGTGCTTCAATTATCCCTCTCCACGATTTCTTTTTTTAAGATTTTATTTATTCATTTGAGAGAAAGAGAGACAGAGAACACAAGCAGGCGGAGAGAGGCAAAGGGAGAGGGAAAAGGTGACTTCCTGCTGAGCTGGGAGCCCGCCCTTCCTCAAAATTTTTTAAAGATTTATTTTTTTAGGGGCACCTGGGTGGTTCAGTCAGCTGAGTGTCTGCCTTCTGCTCAGGTCATGATCTCCAGATTCTGGGATCCAGCACTGTCAGGCTTCCTGCTCAGCAAGGAGTCTGCTTCTCTCTCTCTCTCTTTCTCTCTCTCCCCCCTCCTTCTGCCCCTCCTCACTGCTCGTTCTCTCTCTCTCAAATAAATAAATAAAATCGTAAAAAAAAAAATGTATTTATCTGGGGGGGGAGGGGCAGAGGGAGAGGGAGAAGGGAGGCAGACTCCCCGCTGAGCATGGAGCCCTTCGCAGGGCTCCATCTCCCTGAGCCAAAACCAAGAGTCCGATGTTTAACTGACTGAGCCATCCAGGAGCCCCTACCCTCAATTTTTTTAAGATTCAGTTTTTAGCCCTCTGATTTCTATACTTATCTTCCTCAGAAATGTGCCCCATTCTTATGACTCCAACTACTGTCTCAAAGCATTTGAGCCCCAATTGTGAAGCAACAGTCCCATCCTTTGATGTACCCTTAACGACCTCCTGGATTTGTCCATTTCAAGGTCTCAATGCACTTCAGTCTGTAGCAGACAGTGTTGGTTGCCTTCCGAGCAGCCATCCCACCTTGACCTCATGTCCTTTTTTTTTTTTTATAAAGATTTTATTTATTTGACAGGGGAGACACAGCGAGAGAGGGAACACAAGCAGGGGGAGTGGGAGAGGGAGAAGCAGGTTTCCCGCAGAGCAGGGAGCCTGATGCTGGGCTCGATCCCAGGATGCTGGGATCACGACCCAAGCTGAAGGCAGACGCTTAACAACTGAGCCACCCAGGTGCCCTTGATCTTATGTCCTGCTATAGAATCTCACTTAGTTGATGTATGAGGGGGAGGTTTAGTTACCTTCCAGCCCCAGTAATTAATCTTGATTAATCTAAGCTGTCCATGATAGTTTCATTCCCCCTTTTGGGTGACTGATTTAGGAATGTGCATATGAGTTTTCTTTAAAACTCTGTCATAAAGAGTTTTCCTTACTCTCATAAAGGAATATGAAAAAGGTGCTCTCTTCCTTTCTTGGAGCCAGACTACCTACAATTGTATCTTAGTGATGCCACTCACTAACTAGGTGACTCTGAGCAACTTACTTAACTTCTGCGTATCTCAGTTTTTTAATCTGTAAAATGGGGATGATAGAAGCAACACATGACGTTGTTGTAAAGAGCAAAGGAATTAATATATGCAAAGTGCTTAGGACAGTGTCTACCCTATCAATAGTGCTATTATTTAGCACTATTTATTTTAGCTATTATTATTATTTTGTAAGGATGTGATGCTTGGAGCTGTGGCAGCTATCTTGTGACCATGAAGAGGCAACCTTGAGGATAAAGACCGACTCACTATGCATGAAAGAGAAGAAATGTGGAAAGGAATTTAATCATTGATGATGTCAACTTACTAAATTAGACAACCCTGGAACCAGTCTCCCCCAGAATTTCTCATTAAGTGAGATATAATAATTTTGCTTATTATATGTGTCTCTTTGGTTGAATTTTCTATTACTTGCAAACAAAAGCAGCCTAATTAATGCATATGCCCCAAATTAGATTTCTTTTTTTCTCAAGATTTTATTTTCAAGTAATCTCTACACCCAATATGGGGCTTAAACTCACAATCCCAAGATCAAGAGTCACACACTCTACCAACTGAGCTAACCAGGTGTCCCCCCAGGTCAGATTTCTTTTTCCCTAAGCTTGCTCAAGTTTGTTGCCTCTGTCAAGGCATCAAAATTTCCCCAGTCTTCTTTATAACTCCTGATATCTAGCCAGTTGTGTCATTGTTTCCTTCCAACTTTTTCTTTCCCTTCATTAGCAAAGTTACCATTAGTGGCAAAACAAAACATGATGCAACTAATGCCCTGAACTGTCCTCATGAAAAGTGAGGGGCTCATAGAAAGTGAAAATATTGGTCATAGCCAATTTTGTCTTGTTCATAGCATCTAGCACATAGTAGGCATTCAATATATATTTGTTGAATGAATGGATGGAGGGATAGATGGATGAGGCATTTTCCAAGTGAAGATATTCCAGAGAATAATTTTTCAGAGCAAGAAGTCTTCCTCAGAGGCACCTGGCTGGCTCAGTCAGTACACCATGACTCTTGATCTCAGGGTCGTAAGTTCAAGGTCCACATTGGGTGTAGAGTTTATTTAAAAAAAAAAAAATTCCTCTGCCAAATAAGTTTGTTTATTTGATTAACCATTAAACAAAATTGCTTCAGGACTTCTCAGAGCCTTCAATATGCTTCTGTGCATTAAGAGAGGGACTTAACTATTTGGTGCCACCCCAGCTTAATTGGCCAGAGAGGCAATTCTTCTTGAGTTATCATTTTCTCGAGTTCCATAGAACATAGCTCGAGCTATTTTTGCCAATTATGGCTTTTAGGCAGGAGAGAAAACTCTAGAACAACCTATGCCCTATATTACTTTCCTACCTAGTCATTCTCATTTTCCACTGGAAAAAAAGTTGGGCATAACAATGAGGTATCGTCCTATGGGAAAATTGGGAGAGATTACTATGTATGCATCAATTTTTGCAATTCTAGTATGGCTTACTGATTGTTGAAATAATGCGTACATATCCTAAAGTCTAAATATTGGAAAATTCCCACACTAAAACACTATTGATGCAAATATATACTAGTGCATGTAGTAAGTTAATAAAAACCCCAGAGCAAACTGATAATGATAAGGCTTAATGGGGCATGAAATGTAAGAATAGCAACTTTTTAAAGCCATAACTAACCTAAAACCATGCTAGTGGAGCACTGATAATAAAAGTGTCCTTCCTGAAAACGATGGGAATTTCTACCAGCCATATATGCCCAAACATGCAGCTGTGCATGTATGCCATCTCCCCAGAAGAACACAGAATTAGTCCTCATTAAACTCTAACAAATCATAATTTTAGTTTATGAATACCAGAACTTCATAACCCTCAGTAACTCAGTAGGTTTCGAGTAAGCCTTAGTTTTATGTGAAAATGAATGCCATTGGAATTGGCTGAGCTAATACTCATAAGAACCAGAGACCGTACTTCTGAGAATCACTTCAGTGGGGCCTGTCTAGATTAGTACAATGTACAAAGAGCCCATCTGTTTATCTCCCTCAAATGTTGGAGGCCCTCATGGAGGGCCCAGATTAGCCTTTACCTCAGGCCTATTTTATTAGCTGCCATTACTTACTCTTACCAGATTAGTCCGCATCATCATCTTCTCACACTTGAAGGATCTAATATCTAGCAGCAATAAAAGTTACCAACCCCTAAATTAGCAGCTAGCAGTTTAAGGTCTCCATGCCTCTAATGGTACTCAAAAAGTTATCAAGGGAGGGGCTCCTGGCTGGCTCAGTCGGGAGAGCATGTGACTCTTGATCTCGGGATTGTGAGTTTGAGCCCCATGTTGGGTGTGGAGATTACTAAAAATAAATAAATAAATAAACCTTAAAGAAGAAAAGTTCATCAAGTGAACATGAGAGCTATTTTCAATATTTAAAAAAAAAAACCTAAAGGAAATCATGCATTTATTTGTCATACAGTTGCACTGGCCACATTTCGTGCTTCCGAGTCTGGAATTATACCAACTCAGCAAAGAAATACCAGTTATCTCCCAGTGATCTGAAGTTCAGAATGACAATTTTATATCTTTGGTTTATAAAACATGCTAAAGTAATCCTCATTTCATGTCTTCACTAATCGAATTCTCCCCACTTTTAAAGTTTAGGCTCAAGATGCCGCAGTCCCCAGAGATCTCCCTTTACTCTTGAATTCTCCAGCACTGGTTGATAATTTTACTATCCTAATTTCTTAACAAGTGCTAATCCTACTCCCAAACACTAGGTCCTTGCCTTTGCCATCACATCCGAATCAGCAGTGCATACATAGAATGGTCTCAGTTGTTAAGCGTCTGCCTTTGGCTCGGGTCCTGATCCTCCTGGGATCCAGCCTGGCATCGGGCTCCCTGCTCCACAGGAAGCCTGCTTCTCCCTCTCCCACTCCCCCTGCTTGTGTTCCCTCTCTCGCTGTGTCTCTCTCTGTCAAATAAATAAATAAAATATTTTTTAAAAAAGTGACAGATATCATAACACTTACCCCTTAAATACTTAAGTATGCTTCCCTAAGGAAGCTTCTCCTACCTAATTATAATGCCATTATGATACCCAGTAAAATTAATAATTAGTTCAATAATGTCATCTAATATCCAGGTCTTATTCAATTTTCGCTCATTTGTCCTAAGAATGTCTCTTATATCTGGTTTTTCTTTTTCCTGTCTAGGATTCAATTAAGTTTTATACATTGCATTTGGATGTTATATTTTGTAGAAGAGGAAAAATTTTTCCATCTTTTGGAGTAGCATGTCCTGGACATCATCAATCTCTTTACGTCCTTTTTTTTTTTTTTAATGTTATGTTAATCACCATAAAATTACATCATTAGTTTTTGTCTTTACATCCTTTTAATCTAAAAGGGTCCCCCTTCATTTTTTAATCACATCAATTTTTAAAAAACATAAGCAGTTCTAGAGACAGTTTTGCTAGTGTTAAATAACTATAGGAAAGACATTTTTCCGCTTCCTTTGTTTACAAAAAAAGAAGTTCCTGCTCTGAGACTCTGAGCTTTTAAAATTTAACCTAATTATCTGCTGATATGGTTCCAAATAAAACAGACACTGAAGAAAAAAAGAGAAAACTGTGAATTTATAAATAAACTTATAAATAAATTCGTTCCGGCAATCACTAGCTAGGACTCCTAGAGCAAGTTATTTAGCTGCCATGAGGTTCATTTTCTGCTGCATAAGAGGGAGATCATACCTACTTTGCAAAGTAAGGATTACCATGAGATAATTATGTGAATGCCTAGCATAGCAGAGAAGCTTAATAAATGCTGGTTTCATTCTCCTAAGTCCCTATTTGTTGTTTAAGAATGGGGTATTTCCAAATTGGTAAACTTCCCAAGTATGAATCTTTCTTTGAACATTTCAGTGCCAACTCAGTTGTAAAACATAAAGTCCATACTTAAGTTTTACACCACATTTTACCTTGCTTTGCTCTGGGTTGTGTTTTGAAAGTAGTATCTGTGCACCTTTTTTTGAGTGTATTTATTATGCAAATTATTTCCAAAAAGCACTTCTAAAAATAATTTAAGACAAAATCATTACATTTTTTTTTAAATTTATTTGACAGAGAGAGACACGCAAGAGAGGGAACACAAGCAGGGGAAGTGAGAGAGGGAGAAGCAGGCTCCCTGCCGAGCAGGGAGCCCAACAACGTGGGGCTCGATCCCAGGACGTGGGGATCATGACCTGAGCCGAAGGCAGACGCTTAATGACTGAGCTACCAGGAGCCCCCAAATTTTTAAATTAACATTTTAATCTAAATATGTTTTTGGTTTTCTTTATATTTCTGCCAGCATTATATCTTTAAAATATGACATTTAAGGGGCGCCTGGCTGGCTCAGTCGGTAGAGTGTGCAACTCTTGATGGTGGGGTTATCGGTTCAAGCCCCAAGTTGGGGGTAGAGACTACTTAAAATCTTTAAAAAAAATATGACATTTAAAAAATAATAGAATACAATTTCAGGGGCACCTGGGTGCCTCAGTCGTTAAGCCTCTGCCTTTGGCTCGGGTCCTGGGATCGTGCCCTGTGTCAGGCTCCCTGCTCAGCGGGAAGCCTCCTTCTCCCTCTTCCACTCGCCCTGCTTGTGTTCCCTTTCTCTGACAAATAAATAAATAAAATCTTTAAAAATAAAATAAATTTGGGCGCCTGGGTGGCTCAGTTGGTTAAGCGACTACCTTGGGCTCAGGTCATGATCCTGGAGTCCCAGGATCGAGTCCCACATTGGGCTTCCTGCTCAGCAGGGAGTCTGCTTCTCCCTCTGACCCTCTTCCGCCTCGTGCTTTCTATCTCTCATTCTCTCTCTCACTCAAATAAATAAATAAAATCTTTAAAAAAAATAAAATAAAATAAAAATTAAATTAAAATAAAATTTAAAAAATTAGAGAGATACATTTTGGACAAGTTTTACCATCTTGCTCGTATGGCTCTTATTAATAAACCAATAAATCTTTTATATGTCTTATTCTAAAAAAAATTAAAGTGATACATATTGCATAAAATTATAATTTTCTTTTTAAAATTTTGTTTATTTTAAAAGATTTATATATTTTATTTTTTTTAAGATTTTATTTATTTATTACAGAGAGAGAGAGCATGAGAGTGGGGAGGGTCAGAGGGAGAAGCAGACTCCCTGCTGAGCAGGGAGCCCAACGCGGGACTCAGTCCCAGGACCCTGAGATCATGACCTGAGCCAAAGGCAGACGCTTAACCAAATGAGCCACCCAGGCAACCCTGTAAAGATTTATATATTTTAGAGAGAGAGAGAGAGAGAGACATCATGAGCGGGAGGGGCGAGGGAAAGGAAGAGAGAATCTCAAGCTGACTCCATGTGGAGCACAGAGCCTGACATGGGGTTCAATCCCAGAACCCTGAGATCATGACTTGAGCTGAAACCAAGGGTCAGACCCTCAACCGCCTGTGCCATCCAGGTGCCCCCCCCCTTTTTTTTTTGGTGAGCAGCAAAGCAAATTTTATTGAGTGATAGTAAAGTTTATTGGGCCATAGTACAAAGCTCCCGAGGAGGGAGGGGACCCAAGAGGGTTGCCCTTAAGACTTCATTTTTAAATAATTTCTTCACCAACATGGGGCTCGAACTCACAATCCTGAGATCAAAATTTGCATGCTCCACTGACTGAGTCAGCCAGGTGCCCCTAAAATTATATTTTTCTAACAACGAATTTTATAAAAGCTAATTAATTATCTTTGAAGTAGAAAGATTAAATAAGTCACTAAAGATTACAAAAAAGAAAATTAGGGGCGCCTGGGTGGCTCATTCGTTAGGAATCTGCCTTCGGCTCGGGTCATGATCCCAGGGTCCTGGGATTGAGCCCCGCATCGGGCTCCCTGCTCGGCGGGAGGCCTGCTTCTCCCTCTCCCACTCCCTCTGGCTTGTGTTCCCTCTCTCGCTGTGTCTCTCTCTGTCAAATAAATAAAATCTTTAAAAAAAAAAGAAAAGAAAAGAAAATTATCCTTCTCAGAGCACCATTTTTAAAAAGTTACAGAATGGATAGAATGGATTGTAAAAATTCTCTACTTAGAATCTCTTACAGTTATCACTATACTTTAAAGTTAAACTTAACAGGGCGCCTGGGTGGCTCCGTTGGTTAAACGACTGCCTTCGGCTCAGGTCATGATCCTGGCATCCCGGGATCGAGTCCCACAATCGGGCTCCTTGCTCAGTGGGGAGTCTGCCTCTCCCTCTGACCCTCCCCCCTCTCATACTCTCTCTCTCTCATTCTCTCTCTCAAATAAATAAATAAATAAAATCTTTAAAAAAAAAGTTAAACTTGACATAGTAAATAGCTATAGAGGGGAAAAAAGGAACCATCTTTTAAAGCATAGTTTTCATTGTGTTATTTTGGAACGCAATCGGTCGTTAACAATAAATTAAATATAATTTTCAAACTATATCATCGTAGTCATTTACTCACATGGGACAACTATTTTGGTGGTTTTGTTAACACCAAGTTCATGCAATCAATGCCAAGGTAACACCAAATAAAGGTCATTGTTAATGAATTATATGGGTCAATTCCAGAATGATAATAATAACTTTATAATAAGAAGTCATAAAAGAATGTATGTATATTTTTGTTTCTTCCTTCCGGCTGTATTTTCTGTGTGTGTGTTTTAGAAGATTACATTCAACTACTGTAGCAATTTTCTTTTACTGTAACTTCCTAGCATTACTTATATTTACTTAATATAGGGTGATTGTATCATACGGTAAGGCACTTTGTGAATTTCAATTGCTACATGAATACGCACAGGTTTGCTCATATTTAGATGACTGTATTATGGTTTGTTATTAATCACCATCATGCAGGACAACATACAATAGGCAACTTGAGGGTTTAGACATGATTGTTAATGTTTGTTGCAAAATACTTCCTCAAGTAGGACAAATAGCTGATTGACCCCAGGAAACCTAATCTCCTTTTGTTAAGCTGAAGTAAGTGAAAGTAGACTGGTGCATTGAAAATGTTATAAGATTATAGAGAAGAACAATGTCAATTAAAGCCATGTGCTTTTATAATTTCCCAACATTGCAAGAGAACTCACCACCAACTAGAAGCTAGTAATCAGAAATAAAAGAACTATTTTTAAGCAAATTTCCTACCAATTAGTGACATGAATTTTCTTCTCTAGTCCTGCTGGTTTGCTCCCTATGGAACCCCCTCCCCTCCCCTCTCATCTCTGCCTATTACAGCCTCAAGGAGCTCACTCTTTCCTGAGTTATGGTACTGATGTTTCTGTGCCATGCAATTTAATGCTTAATTATATACTGTTTTGTGCTAGTCTTTAATTGTTCTAGGTGTGTTATGTATTCTCTTGTCAACTAGACTGTAGTCCCTGACGCTAGGACCATAGGTCATATTTCTTTGTTAATGCTTTTTATGCTAAACATGGTAGGCACTAAGTCATGTCTTGTAGAAAAATCTAAAAACAGCCATTGGTTTTATACAACTATGACTAGAACTCAAACGGAAAAAACTTCATGTCTGTGTGTGGGGTAAAGGACACTCACTGGGCACTGATGTTTTCAAATTCATTCAGATCCTCTGGTTATAGTGAATGTAAATCTACTCCAATTGGCTTAGCTAGATGGATACCAACAATAAGCAGACAGGATGATTTCATGGAACCCAATGGCAAATTGGTGATTAAGATGAAACTTAGGAATTAGAAGGTCAGAAACCAGGCAGTGTCTTTTTCTAAAAGTGAGCGTGGTTTCTCTTCTTTCCATTTCTCCATCCAGCTCTTTCTATCTCACTGTGTAGGTGGAGGCCAGTTTCCCTTGCCTGCATGGGTCTTAGCATGGTTTCTCCACTAACAACCTTCCATGGTCTTACAAGTCCAGGACCCTTGAGTAACTGACCCAGCCTTCACATTCCATTTCTAAATTTTGGACAGGAAAATAGGACTGGCCTGTGATGGGTCAGATAGTAATCCCTGGCCCAATCAGCCGCCACCTGGGTAGCAAGGATCATGTGGTTTGACATTTTTTTTCTCAGCAGCAGTGTGGGAAAAACTTTCAAAAAAGAGGAAAGACAGAAGGCAATTTGATTGATGCAACAACTACAGCTCGAAACTATGGGAAATTGCAACAAAAGTTCTCTAGGTATCTTCCCAGCTCATAACTCCCTTCCTCTGAAAATTATCTGACCCGGTTGGGTAGGCCCCTGACAGACACATTTGTACTAACTGACACCAGACTTCCGACCAGCTGACCAAACCAGGGTGATCACTCTTCCCAAGCCAGGTCAAACTGGTGTTCTCCTGGCAAGTTTGACTTGAGGCCAAGAAACTGCCCCTCAGGCTAGGCTGGTTGGTCTTCTGAGAAGAAAGGCTGTGGACTCAGAACTGTTTCAGGAACATCTTTCCCCTCTCTGTGCCCAAGAGAGAAGAATGAAGCAGACATCCTTAGGAGGCCGAGCTGAGCCATGGGGCAAGCCCCACCTGATTCTTAAAGGCCTGAATGATTTCCAATTCCAGAAGCCCAACTACTTTACTGCCCTTCAGTTCTAAGACATCTCCACATTATTTTTTTGCTTACATTAGCTTGAGTTGGTTTCTGTTATTTGCAACCAAAATACTTGTAACTGAGACATCCAGATTAAAAGTAAGAGTCTTTCCTATCTTTGTTCATTGGGACAAGTCAGTCACGTGAAGATGCCAATATTTTGTTGCCATGAAAAGTTTCTAAATTTATCTTGTAGACTCACATATATATGTGCCTATACAGGGCATCTGTTGGTGACTCATGAGGATTAAACAGTATGGGAGGCTGGTTCTCAGTTGGGTGTCATATGATTTCTTGAAAGAGAATAATTTATGAAGGAAAATTGGCCTTGAAATTTTTTTTTATCATTTACTGTGTGTCTAGTTTCTTTTTCATTTTTTTCCAAGTTATTATTTAAATTCCAGTTAGTTAACATATATGGTAAAATTGGTTTCATATATGTCTGTTACTATAACTGATGCTTGTTAACCATTTTCAAAGCACATTTACACACATTCTCTTATTTGATATTCACAGTGATCCTCTGAGAAAATAATCATCCTGATTTCACAAATGAAGAAGCTGAGGCACAAAGAGATCAAGTGATTTGTTTGGTATCATTAATCTAGGAAGGATACAACACAAACTCAAAACCAGTGATCTTTTTGTACTTCTGACCTGCATTCGCTCTGTCTTCTTACAGCCAGGGTACATATGTATGTATGCATGTATTTATAACATCTCTCTTTTCTATTGAAGTGTTAAATAGGTACAGACAAGTACACAAATCCTAAGTGTACAGCTCAGTGAATTATCACAAAGTGAACACACCATGTCATCACCAATGGGGCATGAAAGTGGATATGACCAGCACCTCCCTTCTGCCTCCGCACAATCACTATTCCTTCCCTCTTGCCACAAGGAAGTCTCTCTCTTAACTTTTAACACCATAGAGTTGCCTATTTTCAAACTTTATATAAATGGAACTGAGCAGCATGGATACTTGTGTTCAACATTTTTATTCATATGAGATTCATCTACTTTGTTGTATGTAACTGTAGTTCATACATTTCTATTCTTACATAGTCTTCCATTCTATGAATATACTACAGTTTATTTATCTATCCTATTTATCGATATTTGGATTGTTTTTAGTTTCGGGCTATAATGGATGCTGCTGCTATGAGCATTCATGAGAGTATCTTTTGGTGTACTACATTCATGCCCTATTGAGTAAATACCTAGGAATGAAACTGCTGGGTCAAAAGTTCAAATTTAATGGCTACTGCAAGGCAGTCTTCCAGTGTGGGTATATCAACTTAACACTTCTACTCCACTGGTAGAGGAAAACTTTGGCTGTTCCATATTCTCATCAACACTTATTATTTTCTACTTTTAATTTAAGCATTCTGGTGGGGCTCCTGGCTGGCTCAGTTGGTGGAGCATGAGACTCTTGATCTCAGGGTTGTGAGTTTGAGCCCCACGTTGGGTATAAAGATTACTTAAAAATAAAATCTTAAAAAAAAACAAAAGCATTCGGGATGCCCGGGTGTTGCAGTTGGTTGAGCATCTGACTCTTGGCTTCGGCTCAGGTCATGATTTCATGGGTTGTGGGATCTAACCCCGAGTCAGGCTCCGGGCTCGGCGGGGAGTCTACTTGAAGATTCTCACTCCCTTTCCCTCTGCCCTTCCCCCCACTCGTGCGCACGTGCCCGCGCATTCTCTCTGTCTCTCTCAAATAAATAAATATTTTTTTTTAAAAATTGTTCTAGCAACACTGGTTGGCTCTGTTAGTAAAGCATGCGACTCTTGATCTTGGGGTTGTAGGTTCAAGCCCCACATTAGGTGTAGAGATTACTTAAAATCTTTTTTTTTAAAAGATTTTATTTATTTATTTGACAGAGAAAGACACAACGAGCGAGAGCGAGCACAAGCAGGGGGAGTGGCAGGCAGAGGGAGAGGGAGAAGCAGGCTCCCCACTGAGCAGGGAGCCTGATGTAGGGCTCGCTCCCAGGACCCTGGGATCATGACCTGAGCCGAAGGCAGACGCTTAATGACTGAGCCACCCAGGTGCCCCAAGATTACTTAAAATCTTTTTTTAAAAAAAAAAGCATTCTGGTGAGTGTGTATAGTATACATCATTATGGTTTTATTTTTTTCCCTGATAACTAATGAACTTGAGTAGATTTTTATTATTTTTATTTATTATTTTTCTGTTTATTGGATATCTTCTTTTGTGAAAGGCTGATTCAAGTTTTTACCCATTTTTCTATTGATTTGTAAGAATTCTTTATGTAATCTGAGAAAGATGCATTACCCTCTGTAATATGCATTGCAAATATCTTCTCCCCCTCTGTAGTTTGCATTTTCAACCTTGAATTTTTGACATCAAAGAAATAGCATCTTATTTGCACTTCTCTGCTTCATTAAGAAAGGTAATGCTTTCAATTATTTTGGATAAAATCCAACCAAACAAGATGCTCAAATGGCACTTCTCTCTCTATTTGGCTTGGCCCCCCAAGCTCAAAGCAACACAATGGTTGATCAGTACTCTCTAGTCACTCTGGACCTGCTAAGAGGGTGTAAACACATCTGGCTTTCATGAACCCACGACTGACCTTGAAAGTATAAGGAGGTTGATGTAGAAAGGATGGAAGGGTGAAGATTTCTTTGGAAAGTGCTTTCTCCTCCTTCTACCTTCACAGGGGTTCAGGAAGGAGTGTGCACTCACTTAAACTCAAACCAAACGAGAGGTGCCTCAGACCTCCCAGAATTTGTCCCTTGTAGTTTCAGGCAGAAGGACTTGGGTCTGATCCTTGACAAATGTGAAGGTTGCAGAGTATGGCTGAAACCTCACCTGCTGCAGGACTACATTGGGTAGAAAGGGGACTTTCACTTACAGAAGGCAAAGGGGAGTAGGGCCCAGGGAACAAAGTGGAATCCATTACAAGCACTGGCCTGGGATCACCTGAAAAGGAATCTTACCTCCTGGCCCCACACTGGGTGAAGGAACCATCAGAAGCCCAGGTTTGAGGAAGTTATTAAAAACTGACAGCCAGGGACGTGTTGTGGGCATCAGGGAGCTAGAGTCAGTCTGTGGAGGGAGAGAGGGAACTTCTGAGAGAAAGTCTGGAGGGAAAGAGTCAACCTTGGAGAGTCTCCATACCCAGAGGGCACTAATGCCAGATGTCACAGCATACAAGACTATTTCCCTTTTCCCCCCAGCACAGGGTAGAGAGAGAGGTCAGCCTTAAGTGGGGGGGGGGGGGGGGACGGTGTCGGAAAAAAGGAGCAGCTGACGAGGCACATCCCCCACGCCCCACACAGGTTCTGAGGCCTCAGGCAGGCCTGAGCTGGGGAAGCAGAGGAAGGTTAGCTCAGAACATGTTTGGAATTTTGAAATTGCCCTTGATGAGACTGGGGTTATGTGATTATAAGCCTGGACTGGAATCTTCTCCAAATTCTCCCCTCCCCTGTTTCTATTCTGATGCTTCATCCGTCTACTGAGTTTTCAACTTCAATTCTTACAATTTCCATCTTCAGAAATTCTGTTTGGCTCTTTATCATTATCTGCTTAACCATTTTTTGTAGTCTTTCGTTCCTCACTCATAGTTTCAAGCGCCCTTTTTAGTCTTTAAATATGTGAAATACAGTGCTTTTATGTGGGGTCTGACAATTGCAATCTCTGAAATCTTTGCAGATCTGCTTTTTCTGTTTCTGCTGCCTCTTGCTTCGAGTGCCTGATTTCCTTGCGTTGTTAGATTTTTTCACCATGAGCTGAATCCTTGGCCTTGGCGTTTTATCTGTGGAATTTCTTTGAGGTCCAGGTTGCAACTGTAGTCTTCCTGCCTGTTGCCGGGGGGGAACTTCCAACCCTGTGAGGACTTCAAGTTCAATGGTCATCTGAGGTTTCAAACCTCGCAGGGAACATGCTTTTGGACTGAAAATCCACTTGGAGGCCAGTTTGTGCTATAATTGCTCAGGGGAGATTTTTCTACGGTATTGTTCTCAACTAGAAACAAGTTCAAGACAGGCAAGTTTCCTGCGGTCTACTTCTGAGTGATACATTTGTTTCTCTTTGGAATCTCTGCAGTCCCAGCTTTATTCAGATCTAAGTAGATGCTCTACTTGGGTAGGCTCTAGGCATTATTTCCTGATCCCCCTATGCTGAGCCGCCATCAAAATGGAAGCCTAAGGTCACCATAGTTCTTCAGAAGCCTTAAGGCTAAGCCAGCTTTGGTGCTTACTTCACCGCCTAGAATTCCTGCTTTCACTTCATTTCTGGCCTTGGTAGCTTTTCCTTGTAACATGCCAATCAGCATCACATTTGAAGTATTGTTTGTCAATAATTTATTCCAGGTTAAACCTCACGTGGGGGTTTACCAAACCTCTTACAGCCTTCTGTTTGCTCACCAAACCTATGTTACTTTCCTCCTGGGCGCACATACTTCTGGGAATCTGAACAAGACCTTTCTAGCTGAATCTGAATCTGAAAAAGACCAAAGGTGGGGGGGAGTTTGGGGGGCTCAGTCCCTTGGGCGTCTGCCTTCAGCTCAGGTCACGATCTCAGGGTCTTGGGATCTGCCTGCATCGGGCTCCCTGCTCAAGGGGGAGTCTGCTTCTCCCTCTGCCCTCTGCGCGCCCGCCCCCCACTCATACTCTCTCTCTCTCTCAAATAAATAAATGAAGTCTTTAAGAAAAAAAGAGAGGCGCCTGGGTGGCTCAGTCGTTAAGCATCTGCCTTTGGCTCAGGTCATGATCCCAGGGTCCTGGGATCGAGTCCCACATCGGGCTCCCTGCTCGGCGGGAAGCCTGCTTCTCCCTCTGACCCTCTCCCCTGCTTGTGTTCCTGCTCTGCTGTCTCTCTCTGTGTGTGTCAAATAAATAAATAAAATCTTAAAAAAAAAAAAGAGAGAGCGAGATCAAAGGATTTTTTGTTATCTCGGAGTAACTGGATATATGGCTGAGTTTTTCACCTGGCCAGGGACACTTAACTGAAACCTGTAATGACAAATAGGGCTACTTTCATAGTAGCTATGGATGCCTTTAACATTTCTAAAAAAACATTAAGAAAGTGATAGTACTTCACTGGGGCACCTAGTTGGCTCAGTTGGTGGAGCATGCAACTCTTGAGCTTGCAGTCATGAGTCCGAGCCCCACTCTGGGCGTAAAGATTACTTAAAAAAAAAAAAAAAAGTGGTAGGGGCGCTGGGTTGCTCAGTCGTTAAGCGTCTGCCTTTGGCTCAGGTCATGATCCCAGGGTCCTGGGATGGAGCCCCACATTCGGCTCCCTGCTCCGCGGGAAGCCTGCTTCTCCCTCTCCCACTCCCGCTGCTTGTGTTCCCTCTCTCACCATGTCTCTCTCTGTCAAATAAATAAAAATCTTGAAACAAAAAAAAAGTGGTAGTAGGGCTTCTAAGCTATTGAAGTAATTGTGCAGAGGAGTGAGTTTGAGGCCTCAGTGACATGGGACCCTCACTGACATATATTTAGTACAAGTGAAAGCTTGCCACTCTAGTGCAAACCAGCCCAAAACAACAGAGATCATCAATCAGGCTGGGGATGTTTAGTGACTGAAACTTCTCTAATATCCACAGTCTCTCTCTCAGCTTTTCAGGCAACCCCAAGAGGGTGGTTTACCAAACCTCTTACAGCCTCTGGTGGGGAGAGAATGGCGGCTCACCAAAGCTCTGTCGCTTTGTTCCTAGGCCACAGTTTCTAGCCTCTCTTGCAAATAGGTCTGATCTGAGTTTTGCCCAATGGAATGTGGGCAGAAGTGACATTTGCAGCACTTTCAGCCTGGACCATAAAACTTTCCTGCATAATTATTGATGAGCTACAGCTGTTGGCTAGATGTACTTGCCCTTGCTTCTCCCTTACCCTTGGTGGAAGTACTGTGTTAACTCTGTCCATCTGCTGAGCCTCTTCGCTTAACCAGACCATCAGCCAGGAAGGTTGGTGTGGCAAAGATACAGGACTTAGGAACACTGAATAACAGAGGGTTTAAGTGGCCCATTTACTGTGCTGATACCGTAACCTGACTCTGGTTTTCCACCTCATTCTCCTCCCTCTTGCTGTAGTGTTTTAAAGTTGATTCAATAAACCATGTAATTTGAAAACCGAAACCAAAACCAAAACCAAAACCTGCATGAACTTTCTCTTTTGCCACTGGAAGCAAAGGACTCTAAGCCTCTGGAGGATGGCAGACCATGAGATGAAAAAACAAAAATCTGAGTTATCAAATGGAAGGCCACTCATCAAATGCTAATTGGAATCTGACTGAAAGAGAAATGAAATTGTATTAGGACATCGAGATTTTAGAGTTTCTCCATTACTACAGCTATTATATTAGCGGATACAACCTAGGTCCCTCGGAAATTTCCACGAAAACCTAATGTAGTTGTAGAACCTGCATTAATAACCCAGGTCATCTGGATCCAGCGACCGGGACTTGCATAGAATGCTTTACTCTGCCACCGGTTCCATCTAGCTACATTGTCCACAGGGTTGTGATAATGACTGAGCATCACAAACACAGAGTTTCATTGCAACCAGGTAACAATGGTAAGTCCATGGGCATGTGTATCTTTTATCTATGAGGCCAAGAAGGGACTGAGCTAAGCAAGCCAGGCAAGGCCCACCAGTTATACATACTGATAAGAATTGTTTTTCTACATGTAACCTGAATAACTCTGGAGGTCCCATATGGAAGGGTGTTTGTGTAGTATATCAATCCCATTCAAAAAACAACACTCTGACTCTAGAAACCCTGAAAATTATTTTGATCTTTATCCCAGTGAAGTAGCAATTTTACACAATATTTTCTCACATTGAATGGGTCAGGGTACTTGGTGGAAAATAACAGAAGCCAATTCTTTTGAACTCAAGCAAAAACAAAAAACAAAAACAAACTCCTAAATTATAAAGAGGACTTACATACTCCAAAAAAAAAAAAGAAAAGAAAAAAATCTGGCAAACTATACTCGATAGTCAAGAACTACAGAAAGTTAAGTTAAATGAGAACTCCAAAACCACAACATGGGCCAGTTACATGTCTTAAAAGTATCACTCCAGGGACACCTGGGTGGCTCAGTCAGTTAAGTGTCTGACTCTTGATTTCAGCTCAGGGTCATAGGATCGAGCCCCACATCAGGCTCTACCCTCAGCTTGGAGTCTGCTTGTCCTCCCTCTGCTTACCCCCCACTCACTGTTCTCTCTTTCTCTTAAGTAAATAAAATCTTTGGGGCACCTGGGTGGCTCAGTCGTTAAGCATCTGCCTTCGGCTCAGGTCATGATCCCAGAATCTTGGGATTGAGCCCCGCATCAGGCTCCCTGCTCAGAGGGAAGTCTGCTTCTCCTTCTCCCACTCCCCCTGCTTATGTTCCTTCTCTTGCTGTGTCTCTCTCTGTCAGATAAATAAATAAAATCTTAAAACAAAACAAAGTAAATAAAATCTTTAAGAAAAAAAGTGCATATATTAAAAAAAAGTATCACTCCCAGGATTACTTCTTTTTTTTTTTTTTCCAATTTTAAATCCAGTATAGTTAACATGCAGTGTTACATTTGCGTTAATATTTGTTTTTTGTTTTGTTTTGTTTTGTTTTTTTAAAGATTTTATTTATTTATTTGATAGAGACACAGCAAGAGAGGGAACACAAGCAGGGGGAGTGGGAGAGGGAGAAGCAGGCTCCCCGCCGAGCAGGGAGCCCGATGCAGGGCTCCATCCCAGGACCCTGGGATCATGACCTGAGCTGAAGGCAGACACTTAACGACTGAGCCACCCAGGCGCCCCTGGGTTAATATTTGTTAATATAATAGCTGTAGCAACAGAGAAACTCTAAAATCTCAATGTCCTAATACAATTTAATTTCTCTCTCAGTCAAATTTCAATTACGGTTTAACAAATGGCCTTCCATTTGGTCACTCAGATTCTCAGTTTCTTCCATCTCGTGGTTTGCCATCTTCCAGAGCCTTAGAGTCCTTTGCTTCCAATGGCATAAGAGGAAGATCATGAAAGTTTTGGTTTTGGTTTTGGTTTTCAAATTACATGGTTTATTGAATCAATTTTAAGCACTACAGCAAGATGAAAGAGAATGAGGTAGGTAACCAGAGTCAAGATAAGGTATCAGCAGGGTGTATACTGAATGAACAATACAGTGATTCAACAATGCTATATATATATATTACTCAGTACTCATCAAAGTGAGTGCACTCTTAATCCTTCTTCACCTATTTCACACATCCCTTCCCCCCTCCCTGTTACATATTAACTAAAGAGGAGAAAAAAAATACTTTCACAAAGGAGAGATCTAGCACACACTATTTTAACTAAGTGATCTACCTTAATTATCACTAATAATGGGTCAAACTGACATCACCTGTCTTCTGAAGTGATAAAATGGAAGGATACAGCATCATCTGTGTAGTATAAATTTGTGAAAATATTTAGCCTGAAACTAACCGGGGGGAGCAATAAGGCAACTCCAGATTATGAGACATTGTACAAGACAACTTGCTGGTAATCTTCAAAAGTATTTTTTTTGTTTTAATTTTTTTAAGTAAGCTCTATGCCCAACGTGGGGCCTGAACTCACAACTGCAGGATCAAGGGTTGTACGCTCCTCCAACCCTGAGCCAGCCAGGTGCCCCAGTGGATAATTTTAAAAATCTGAATATGTATTAGATAACACATTGTAAAAACATTAAGTTTCTGGAATGAGATAATAATAATATTATAGTTATATAGCAGAATGTCCTCATTCTTAGGAAATATATACTAAATATTTATAGGTAAAATTTCATGGCATCTATAACGTACTTTCAAGTGATTTAACAAAGATTAAATGTAGCTAAGTAGACAGACACAGACAGAACAAGCAAATGTCTCCAGAGTTAATGATAGTTGAATCTAGGTGAAGGGTATATGCATGTTCATCGTACTTTTTCAACTTTTTGTAGGTTTAACACTTTCAAACTAAAAACTTTGGAAAGTTTCTTTTTTTTAGGATTTTATTTAGTTATTTATTTGAGAGAGAGAGAACATGAGCAGAGGGAAGGGGCAGAGGGAGAGGGAGAAGCAGGCTCCTGGCTGAGGAGGGAGCCTGATGCGGAACTCGATCCCAAGACTCCGGGATCATGACCTGAGGCGACCGGCAGACACTTAACTGACTGAGCCACCCAGGCACCCAAAACTTTGAAAAGTTAAACAAATTTGTAATGCTTCTGAATTGTGCCTAGGAATTTACACTGAAGGTATAGGTAGTAAATTCTACTAGGATGAGTCTGTGGGCAACCACCATGCTGAATGTCCATGTTAGTCTCTGACAAAACTCATGTAGCTTCTCATAGGTATGGTATAACTCAATAAAAAGTTTTAAAAATGAGAGAAGGGAAAGAAAATTACCAAAGGTCACATAGCTTACCAGTGGCAGAGCTGGGATATAAACTCATGTTCACACTTTTTTCCTCTCCGGACAGCAAAAAGTTCAGAGGCTTGCTATGCCCCCAAATCAAATAATCTACTCAATTTTGCAGAAGCCCAATCTTGCAAATAATTTTTAAATCATTCCTAAGTGCTAAAGATAGTTACAGAATAAAAGGAAAAGAATGCTTTCAAAATACTATATTATTAAGCCAAGCTTGAGAGTACGTTTGGGATTTATAAGAGGATTTAAAGAATTTAATAAAACAGTTATTTAAAAACAAGAACAACAGGCTCTTTGATATGGATTTAACAAAAGTTTAGGAAGAGTTAGGAAAGACTCACTTCCAGGGAGTCTAATTAATATGTTGGATTTGTTGGGGAGAAATTAATTGCTAAAGTAGAGAAATATTCTGAAAAATTATGTTTTTAGAAAAGTCATTAAGTCTTACAGTAATAGACCTTTGCATTTCTCCCAGTCTTTCAAACTTCTGTTCTCAGACCTGTTCTCTTTGCTTTTTTTTTTCTCTCTTTGCTCTTTGTCAGCACCTTCATCTGCTACCTTTCCTTTAGCCAAGGACTCCATGCAAATATCCTCTAAAATCTGGATCTCTGATCTTAGCCTCCTGCTAGGCCCCACCAGTACATTTTCAACTGCTTCTAGACTTGTGTGAAAGTAAGCAGTTAACATCTCAAACTCAAAACAAATTCATTATTCTCCCTTAAAATGTGGCCCTCCTTCTGATTTCTTTGTTCCTGACATCATCATCTTCCCAGTTACCTGCCTTACACCTTGGATTTTTTTCCAATTCCACCTTCTCCTCTGCCCTATAGATTTAGTCCTGTTCAAAATTCCATGCACTCTACTTTCATAGAACCACTTGTATCTGTCCTGGTCTTTCCCTTCTTGTTACCTGTTCTAATCACCAGTCACCCAGAGTCACTGAAGCAGGGTACTACTGACATTCTGGACCTGATAATTCTTTTTTTTTTTTTTTAAGATTATATATATTTGTTAGAGAGAGAGCACACGCACAAGCAGGGGGAGTGGCAGGCAGAGGGAGAAGCAGGCTCCCCGCTGAGCAAGGAGCCTGATAACGGACTTGATCCCAGGACCCTGAGATCATGATCTGAGCCGAAGGCAGACACTTAACCGACTGAGCCACCCGGGTGCCCCTGGACAGGATAATTCTTGTTGTAGGGGTTATCCTGGGCATCATAGGATGTTTAGCAGCATCCCTGGTCTCTACCGACTAGGTGCCAGTAACACTCCCTCGGTTATGAAAACCAAATATGTCTCTAGACATTGTCAAATGTCCCCCGAGGGGCAAAATCACCCCTAGTTCAAACCACTGTTCTAACCTAAATGATTGCCATAGCTTCTCTTAGAAACATCTTCCCATTGGGGCGCCTGGGTGGTTCAGTCAGTTAAGCATCTGCCTTCAGCTCAGGTCATGATCCCAGGGTCCTGGCATCGAGTCCCACATCTGGCTCCCTGCTCAGCAGGGAGTTTGCTTCTCCCTCTGCCCCTCCCCCTGCTTGTGCTCTCTCCCTCTCTGTCAAATAAATAAATTAAATTTAAAAAAAAAAGAAAGAAATATCTTCCCATCGACAAGGAGTCCCACCGCCAATTTATTCTAGACATTGCTACTGGTTTACTCTTCTTACAGTTTAGCTCTATTCATACTATTTCCTTGCCCATAAACGCTTAGTCGTTCCCTACAAGGTAATGCACAAATTCCTCAGCTTAGCCTTTAAGCTTCCCTACCATACGGCCCTAACCTAGGTCTCAAATATAGTTCCCACTGTTACTCTGTATATTCCTTGTTTCAGCTTTGTGCCCTCTGAAACTTTGCTTGTGTTTCACTCATTAGTCAGTCAACAAACCTTTATTGAGCAACTATTAAGTTTAAGTGCTATGCTGGGCACTGAAGCTATAGAGTGAGACACAGCCCATTCCTCATGGACTTTAGCACAGAGAATAGAGATTAACAATGATCTGGACACCAGGTGTTTTGGCCTGCCTAGTATTTCCTTCTACTTCTTCCAGCAACAGAGCCTCCCTTTGCTGTGGGGACCCTTTCCATGAGATTCAGATGGGGCTGATTCATCATCCACCATTTTGGAGATGAGGAAACTGAGGCTTAGAAAATTTGATGAGGAAATTCAGACTTGGGGGAAGTTCAGTGTCGTTTCCAAGTGACCAGCACAAGGTCACGCCACTGGTGAATCAGAACTTGAAGGCAAGTATTTTACTCTGGAGTCCACATTCTTGACCATTATGCTGCACTGATTCTCTATTAAAGAAATCAAAGGATTTTTTTTTAAGTCATGTGTAGTGTAACAACATCTTTTCTTTTTTCTTTTTTTTTAAAGATTTTGTTATTTATTTGAGAGAGAGTACACGTGTGTATGTGCGCAAGAATGAATGGGGGGGGCAGAGGAAGTGGGAGAAGTAGACTCCCTGCTGAGCAGGGAGCCCGATGTGGGGCTCCATCCTGGGACTCCGGGATCATGACCTGAGCCGAAGGCAGATGCTTAACTGACTGAGCCACCCAGGTACTCCTCAAAGGATTTTTTTTTAAAAGATTGTATTTATTTATTTGAGAGAGAGAGAATGAGAGATAGAGAGCACGAGAGGGAAGAGGGTCAGAGGGAGAAGCAGACTCCCTGCTGAGCAGGGAGCCCGATGCGGGACTCGATCCTGGGACTCCGGGATCATGACCTGAGCCGAAGGCAGTCGCTTAACCAACTGAACCACCCAGGCGCCACCTCAAAGGATTTTTTAAAAAAGATTTTATTTATTTAGAGAGGGCGCATGAGTGGGGGGAGTGGCAGAGGGAGAAAGAGAATCAAACAGACTCCACGCTCAGCTCAGTGTCCCACACGGAGGACCCTGAGATCAGGACTTGAACCGATATCTAAGAGTGTGATGCTTAACCTACTGAGCCACCGAGGCATCCCAAGAAATCAAAGGATTAATGTCATGTTTGAAATCAATACCTCAGCTGAGAGAAAGCTCAGGCCATGCTTGTTGGGGAAATATAATTAAAAACAAAATCTCCTCTCAACTGAGAAAAGCTCTCCACAAAAATAGAAAAAAGGAGAAACTTTAAATTTGAATAGGCAATAAATCAGAACACGATGCACAACACAGGTAACCCACTACAGGGATTGCAAAGACAGAAAGGGGTCTCCCTCTTTTGTACAGCTAAGTGAATATAATCCAGTCAGTACTATTAGATAGGTTTTGGAGTCTCATGACAAGTTAGATTCATCTGCTTCCAGGAAACTGAGAGATTGTATTTTATCTTCCTTGAGGATAAGGAAACATTCCTGAGTTGTGAGATTGGCCAAGGCCTTGTTTAGCCACTCAATAGATATACATACATTTGAAAAGGACAAAGAAAGAAATTCAGAAAGAAAAAAGAGAAGGGGAAAGTCTCCTCACTCAGTTTTCAGGGGGGAGAAAATTTGTATTTGCCCTCATACTTGTTCCACCATTTAAGAAGATCAGCCAATATTCTCAGGCTGACTATGCACTATGTTTTCACTCCATTTATTTATATTTAATTTTATGTTGCTTTGTAAATTTTTTGAAGTCATTTTCTTGAACTGATATAAACTTTCTTTCTACAAAGTCATTTTTTTTTTTTTTTTTGGCCAAGAGGAGGAAAGCAATAAGTCTTGTGAAATGATTGGTAGCTTTCAGCTCCAAGGACTTGGGAGCAACTGTGAAGCTGTTGAGGTTCAATCCATCCACCACCAGACAAGCATCAGGCAGGAGCCAGGCATCGGGGCCCAAAGATAATACATAAGTCAATAGATGAGTCTGCCCTCTTGGAGGTTGAGAACAATCATGAACCAAAGGAATATGGAGTAGAGGATATATTCAAGTCTAGGGGCGCCTGGGTGGCTCAGTCGGTTGGGTGGCTGCCTTCGGCTCAGATCATGATCCCCGGGTCCTGGGATCGAGCCCCACGTCTGGCTCCCTGCTCAGTGGGGAGCCTGCTTCTCCCTCTCTCTTTGCCTACCGCTCTGCCTACTTGTGCTTTCTCTCTCTGTGTCAAATAAATAAATAAAATCTTTAAAAAAAAAAAAGAGGATATATTCAAGTCTATCTTAATACTGGCTCTCAAGCTGTATAGGTAAACCTTGAAATAATGCTTAGAAAATTATTAATCCACTTCTTTCTTTTTATTGTCAGCTCTACTCTTAATTAGTTTTTATTTTTAATTTATTTTTTTAAAGATTTTATTTATTCATTTGACAGAGAGAGAGAGGCAAGCACAAGCAGGGGGAGCTCAGAGGGAGAGGGAGAAGCAGGCTCCTCACCAAGCAGGGAGCAAGACACGCGGCTCGATCCCAGGACCCCGGGTTCATGACCCCAGCTGAAGGCAGACACTCAACCAACTGAGTCACCCAGGCTGCAGTAATCAATTCATTTTTAAAGTAATCTCGACACCGAACATGGGACTCGAACGCACAACCCCTAGATCAAGAGCTGCACACTCTACTGACTGAGCCAGCTGGGAGCCCAAGTCAGCTCTACTCTTAAGGGAAGTATAAATGTATCTTTCCAATGCTCTCATTGGGATTAATAACTGACAAAGAGAAAGCAGCATTCACTCCGAACAAATGAATGAAAAGTCATTTCCGAGCGTAACTAACATACAATTCAACAAGATAAATATAGGGCATAGGACAGAGACTCAAGACACTGAGTAACATTTAACCTTTGTCAAAAGATCAACGGAGGCATATTAAATTTTTAAAAATTTTACGTTGATTAAAATCAGGCAGCACCAAACTGGAAGTGGTTAGGAATGCCCCCACCAGTTGGGGTGATGCGGGAGAGCTAGGTTCTTATCTCATGGAGTCGAAGAATGAATCTTGCAGAAAAAGGAGGGTGAGTAAAGCAACAGAAGTTTATCAAGCAAGGATACAGAAAAAGCTCTCAGGAGTGAGAGGGGTCCCTACAGGATTGCCAAGGAGGGCCTTTAGGGTAGGTCTTTTATAGAAAACCAACCGGGGAACTTAAATCCTTTTAACATCTCTATTGATAACACCTTCAGGGGCTTACTTCCTTTTTAGGGTCTGGTTATTCTTTGCTGGTCACAGGTGATTATCATAAAAAAAGACACCCACCTCACAGGCCTAAGGCAGGGTGGTCTGGTTTGTTCCCTTATCTCTGGTTTCCCCAACCTCCACGTGTCTGGGATTTCTGTGAGCCTGATCACATAGCCCCCTCTCTCTCCCTACCTAGCCCCACCTGTTCCTTATTCAGGGGCTCCAGGAGAAACTTTCATAGAGAAAGAGAGAAGCAAAGTAAGGAAATTAGTGATTGGTTAGAGCTTAGCATCTAGATGGCTGTTTGTGACTGATTTTCCTTGGGTTTCCATTTCTTAACTTTGAGACATTTACAGATTTAGATTTTGCTTTGCTTACATAATGCCACTAAGGCATTAGAACCACCTTGGTCTAGTGGCCTCCTTGTTCAGTTAATGCAACACCTTTTAAGGTAACCTGGACGCTGGCATTTGACTGGAGTTTAGTGGTCTGATCTGAAAACTCTTAAGAGAGTCCCAGACTTCTGTGTTAAAATGCAAACATTTCTAGCAGAGATCTCACTTTGAGCCTTTACCCGTCAAGTCTTCCTTACCATTTGGCTATCAATTAATAGCTTTAAAAACATGAAAGGTCTTTGCATGACTTGAGAGTGTGGGGAGGTTGTGATAAACTAGGGATTCTTTTTTTTTTTTTAAAGATTTTATTTATTTGAGAGAGAGAGAGAGCATGAGAGAGAGCGGGCATGAGCAGGGGAAGGGCAGAGAGAGAGGGAGAAGCAGACTCCCCGCTGGGCAGGAAGCCCAACATGGGAGTGGATCCCAGGACTTCGGGATCATGATCTGAGCCGAAGGCAGATGCTTAACCAACTGAGCCACCCAGATGCCCCTAAACTAGGGATTCTGAAGGAAAACAGCCGGCAAATTGTAGTTACCTGTTCTGTTGAGAGTCCGACCTAAGAGAGCAATGGGCTGAACCAGGCAGTGTGTCCAAGGTTAGCACTGGGCCACATTTTTATGAGAATGGAGCTTGTTTCCTGTACCTCTCACAGCCTCAGCACTGATTTTTCCCTCCCTTCCAAGCCCCGGGGCCCTCACAGGGCCTCTCCCGGGCCTGCTACCCTGGCTGACTCCAGCGCAGAGTCATGCAAGACCTAATTCTCCCAACTTCCCACCTGCCTACTTTCTGTTTTCCTCACATCATAACTTTAACTATCTATTTCCTCAGGGATCCGATAAATCAGGAACCTGATGGATCCTTTACAGGGTCAAGATCTAGTTTTATTTACTTATGTTTACCTAGCACCTAACACCTGGAGGCTGTACAAGGATGATGCTGGATATGTTGATATATATTAATGGAAGATACTAGCTTAAACTGTTTCCCTGTTGAAAGCCAAACTTTGGAAGAAGGTATTTTAGAAGAAGGTGGGCCTTCCATTCTTCATGTCTCCTTTTGAGGAGAACTACCAACCCCATCTCAGATTGTTCTGGGGCTGGAGGTGTCTTGGTCATTGCCTGGATATGAGTAATAAAAAAGGGAAAGACAGGAAGCCCCACACCCCACCCAGGTTCCCCATAGGGCAGGGGGAGGGGAAGTCAGGCAGGAAGGCTCGGGGAATAATGAAACCAGCATTGCTGTAGAGATCAGAGCAGTCCGGTACCCTCTGTAACCTGATTACAGCATTTGCTTTTAATGTAGCCAATATTACTGTAAATTTATTAAAAGGAACTGAAATCTTCTCATTTGTGCTCACTTACACTTAACCAGAATCTGGCCCATGATACTGTCAGTAAAAGGAATTTAAATAGTTATGTTGAATATGTGCTTACATCTACTTAACCAGAATTTGACCCATAATACTCTTGGTGCTGTTGTATTTCACAGAATGTCCTAGATATACTGTGATCTTATTTCAAATAGCTGAATAAACTAATCCCCATAAAGCCACATGAGCACTTCACTGTGATGTAGTACAAGAATTAGGATGTTCTCAGTAGGCAACTGCAATAAAGCTACCTGCTGACTCACTGAGCTGATCTATTTTTAACCCAATGAGCAAAACTTCTATTTGGTATGACCTTATCTGAATGCTATCTTCTGTGGAGTTGTAAAAACTACAGCACTCCAAGAAAAAAAAAATTGAGGAAATGTTCCTTTCCATTACTCCCTGACAAAATAATTATGCTGCTTATTCAGTTGGACATAAATCTTTTTTTTTAAAGATTTTATTTATTTATTTGAGAGAGAGAGAATGAGAGAGCACGAGAGGGAGGAGGGTTAGAGGGAGAAGCAGACTCCCCGCTGAGCAGGGAGCCCGATGTGGGACTCGATCCTGGGACTCCAGGACCATGACCCGAGCCGAAGGCAGTCGCTTAACCAACTGAGCCACCCAGGCGCCCAAGGACATAAATCTTTTAACTAGAGATCAAGTCAGAGTTGCCTTAATAAAGACAGACCGACAGCCAGGTTGTAAAAACAAAACAAAATGAAAAAAGCTCAGTAAAACTAAGTTTCTATTTTTCTTTGAGAATTTATCTTTTTTATAATAATTACTGGAAATGCATTCATCATGGTGAAAATTACATTCTTATTTTACATATACTTATGGTTACAAAAAAATGAAACTGACTAAGGTCACCACGTGATACCGCCTTTGATAGTCCCAAATTAGATGAACAACTGGTTTTGTTTGACGGAAAATGTTCCATCGAGAGTTTGAAACTCCTGCTGAAAAAGGAACCTAAAGTGTTTCCAAAACCACTGCTAAATAGAAATACCACAGAGGAGGAAAAAAAAAAAATCTTGTAATTGGGTTCCACTTGTTAGTGATTTCCTTTTCAATTTCCACAAGAAAAGAAATAATTTGATGCTAATTGCTTGGAGAGGTTGAGAGAGGGGTCAATGTCCGGTGTTAATTTTCTCTTGGTAAGAAAATCAGGCACATAATACTTCTAGATCCAGGAGAAACCCTTGTTGTAAAATTGTGTTGGATGAAAGGACATTAGTTTGATCAGATCTGAGAGTTTGGGGCCTATGGAAATAGGATTCACTATCGATCACTATTTTAGATAAATTTATTTTAATAGGCTCCGGTAAATTCACATAATCAATTATGCATCTTGTGGCTGAGAAACACACTTTCCTGGCCATAGCCTGTGGGGGTCTGGTTCTAGGAACCCTATTTCCATTTTTGAGTCATACCTACCAGCAGTATCGTTAGCTTTTCCCACTGATTTTCTAGAGTTAAGGCTATTCTTAAAACTCTGGGCAATAATTTCTCAGGAAGGTAGAAGACCTTAAGGGTAGTTAAGACTAACAATGTGGGGGAAAAGACTAACAATGGGCAAGTCTTTTGAATTTCTCTCACCTTCCAAATTCACAGTGCATATTTGTGTGGTCAAATGCAATTCAAAATCGACACTGAAAGTTACTTTTACCTTTCACTGTAGATACTGCAAGTTGCCTATCCCAAGTCGATTCTTCTCTTCTTCTTTCCTCATGGAAATCCAATTTGTTCACAGTGGCTGACCATCCAATTAAAAATATTCACGTCTCTGTTCATCTTTGCAGCTAGGGGTGGCCGGGCAATCCAGTTCTGGCAGAGAAAATCTAAGTGATTTCTACTAGATGGGAGTTACCAGAGAAGCTATGATTGTCCTAAGTCCAAGGGACATTTGTTTAGAAGCTACTGTTTTCCTGATTCAAAGGGCCAGACTCAGCTGGCTTAGGACTACTGTCTTCCCCCTGTTTCTTTCCCCCATTCTTCCTACCTAGAACATGAATTTGATGCCTGCAGGTAGAATATCCGTCCTGTAACCCCTCAGGACAAACTCCTATCCTACCAAGCAAAAAGGAGCTTGCAGGCATCCATGAGCATCAGCCTGGACAATCAAGCTCTATGATTGCCAAATCAAATACCACTTACCTAGTTACATTTGTGCATGAGACATCTTATACTAAAAACCAATTCATTGTTTATCTGAAATCCAAATTTAACTAGATGTCCTGTATTTTTGTTTGGCAACTCTTCCTGCTTCTAGACCTCTTGCTATTTGAAAAACATTAAAATTCTATTTGGTTAAACTACTACTATAGTCAAGGTTAAGTTAAGTCACCCCCTCACTAATACACTTTTAAAAAGTAGTTATATGAAGGGGCGCCTGAATGGCTCAGTCAGTTAAGCATCTGCCTTCAGCTCAGGTCATGATCTTGGGATCTTGGGATGGAGCTTGGTGTTGGGCTCCCTGCTCAGTCGGGAGCCTGCTTCTCCCTCTCCCTCTGCCCCTCCCCAGCTCATGCTCTCTCTCTCTCTCTCTCTCTCATAAATAAAATCTTTTAAAAAAATAGTTACATTAAAAAAAAAGAAAAAAAGTTATTTGTTTTAAATTAATTTAGATTTTTTTCTTAAAGTCCTAATTTTAGATTTTAACTATTTGGAATCATGAACTGCATATCTTCTTTCTTCCAAAATGCAATACAGCTACAGTGATTATTAAATTAACTAAACAAGGAGGCCATTACTCTGAAGTGGTTCTAGGGTTTTAGCGGCATTACATAAACAAACCCAAACCCAAGCCTACAAATGCCTCAAGGTTAAGAAATCAAAACCTAAGGGCAACCAATCACACACAGCCAACAAGCCTTTCCTAAATGAGGCAGCTGCTTAAGCTATAGCTGATCAAATAATTTCCTTGTCTTGTATCTCTATCCTTCTCTATACAATTTTTTCCTTAGCTCTTGTCAGTGGAACACTTTCTGGTTTGGCATGCCTGATTGATTTTCGCTCAAATAAACTCTTGAAATTTTGACTCTGCCTCAATTTCTCTTTCAACAGTTTAAATGACTGGGTATTTGTTCTACCAGCAATTGGCTCTTGAAACTCGATAAACGGAATTCAAATTTGTTTGTCCATATGATTTACCAAACACAGGCGAAAAGATTTAAGGCAATGATCCCAATTTCAAAAAACAGGTACACATGAAATATAAGTAAGTTAGTCATTTCAAAGGGGACTATTATTTATGGAATAATTGATATATCTCTAGATTTGCTTACATTCTTTACTGTACTTATAATACCAATGACAAATTATTGATGTCAAACCAACTGATTCAATTATTATTTTTTTAAATTTTATTTATTTATTTGACAGAGACACAGCAAGAGAGGGAAACAAGCAGGGGGAGTGGGAGAGGGAGAAGCAGACTCCCCACTGAGCAGGGTGCCCGATGCGGGGCTCGATCCCAGGACCCCGGGATCATGACCTGAGCTGAAGGCAGACGCTTAATGACTGAGCCACTCCCCTTAGGTTTATTTATTTATTTAAGTAGTCTCTACACCCAACCTGGGGCTCCAATTCATGCCCGGGAGATCCAGACTCGCCTCTTCCACTGACTGAGCCACCCAGGCGCCCCATTCAAAAAAAAAATTTTAAGTAATCCTACACCCAACATGGGGCTTGAACTCACAACCTCAAGATCAAGAGTCACATGGTCTACCGACTGAGCCAGCCAGCGGCCCCCCTATATATGATATCTACATAGCATCTCTTCCTTAATGCCCAGAATCTGCTTTGCTAATTCCAGGGGATACCCACCACTTATATCTAATGCCATGGCAATGGTGTCACCTCCGTGTGAATGATGTCCCCTGGAGTTGTGCAAGGAAGCAGCACTGTCAACCATTCTGTAGCAGACCAGGGCTTGCATGTCCAGGGTCTGATCTGTCTAAAAGCAGTTTATACAAGTGTAATAAATATAAAGCAGGAATAAATCTGTTGTTTCCATGAGTATCCCAGTTGTACACTCTGCTCCATGTTCTCCAATCTCTTCTTCTTCTTCCCTTTTTTTTTATGTCTTATTTTTAACTAATCTTGACATCCAACATGGGGCTTGAACCCACAACCCCCTGATCAAGAGTTGTACGCTCCACCAACTGAGCCAGCCAGGCACCCCTGTTCTCCAGTCTTTTTTATTTTATTTTATTTTATTTTAAGATTTTATTTATTTATTTGACAGAGAGATAGACAGAAGAGCACAAGCAGAGGGAATGGCAGAGGGAGAAGGAGAAGCAGGCTCTGCACTGAGCAGGGAGCCTGATGCGGGACTCGATTCCAGGACCCCGGGATCATGACCTGAGCCAAAGGCAGACGCTTAACCATCTGAGCCACCGAGGCGCCCTGGTCTTTTTTTTTTTTTAAAGATTTATTTGACAGAGATAGACACAGCGAGGGAGGGAACACAAGCAGGGGAGAGGGAGAGGGAGAAGCAGGCTTCCCGCCGAGCGGGGAGCACGATGCGGGGCTCGATCCCAGGACCCTGGGACCACGACCTGAGCCGAAGGCAGACGCTTAACGACTGAGCCACCCAGGCGCCCCCCCTGTTCTCCAGTCTTAAAGAGTTCTCCAAATCTCATGTACCAGCTACAGGTTTAAGTCCTCTCTTGCAGCTATTTATATCACACTGTGTAAAATAAAACTCCTCATTCATAAAATGAAGATGATAATAAACCTTGTCCTACTTACCTAAAAATATTTCCTATCTGCAAAATGGGGCTTATAATACCTACCCTATTGATTTCACAGTGCCGGCTCTGAGCATCAGATGGGACACTATATAAAAGCAGATTGAAACTCAAAGTATGACACAAATCAGAGGCATCCCCATAGTTCTGCCTCGCACTGACTAGCATTGGAACCAAATCATTTGTAAGAAAAGCATCAAGCTGTCCAGTACAATATGTTTGGCTATGAAGGGGTGTGATATTTACTAGCCCATGGACCCACCAAAACACTTGTGCTATATTTTGTGTTTACTATTCTTACGAATAGCTATTTTTAAAGGAGTTGGCAAAAGCTTATGCAACTGGTATGACTACTTAGAAGCCTGCCCATGGTTTAGAGTTTAAAGCAAGAAGGTGAATTCTAGTTCTCCTCTCTTATTCTGCTCCGTTTCCCATTTCTTTCCACAAAGGGGGACATTGTTCAAAGCAGAACTATAGATAGAGCACTTTTCTTGTAGATACTTTCTTTTTACCTCTTAGGCTGACTCCAGTTTGAGTGCTTTTGGTATGATCATTAGAATTTTCTTCTCAGAAGTGAAAGGGGTATTGTAATACTATTCTGGAGGATGAAATGCACTCCACTGCAGGGACCATAAACCCGGGTTCCTGTCCCAGCTTTTGTGTGACTTTAGGTCAATTACCTCTCTTTCTAGGGCTTCGGACTCCTTCTCTACAAAATTATTGCTCTAAAATTTTTTCTGTAACTCAAGTAATTTGGGGGTGAAGAGTTTTTTTGAGATATAATTACCATACCATACAACTCACCCATTTAGAGTGTACAGTTCAATGGTTTTTAGTATATTCACAGATAAGTGGAAACATCAGACAGTCAATTTTAGAACATTGTCATCATCTCAAGAAGAAACCCCTTATCCTTAGCTATCACATTCCTCAATTCTCCTCCCCCCATCAAGTAATTGTTAATTAACATTCTGTCTCTATTGATTTCCATATTCCAGGCTTTTATGTAAGTGGAATCATATAATATGTGGTCTTTTGTGATTGGCTTCTTTCAGTTAGCTAATGTAGCCAAGATTCATCCATGTTATGGAATATACCAGCTCTTCATTCCTTTTTTAAAGCCAAATAGTATTCCATTGCATGGATATATTACATTTTGCTTATTTATGTGTCTGTTGATGGACATTTGAGTTGTTTTCATGTTTTTGCTATTCTGAATAATGCTGCTATGAACGTTCACATACAAGTTTCTGTGTAAACATATATTTTCAATTTTCTTGGGTATATACCTAGATATGGAATTGCCAGATTATACATTAATTCTGTTTAATTGTTTGAGGAACGGCTGAACTGTTTTCCAAAAGTAGCTGGACAATTTCACAACCTCACCAGCTCTCTATGAGAGTTCTGATTTCCCCTCACCCTTACCTACACTTGTCATTATCTGACTTTTTTATTTCTAGCCATTTAGTGGGTGTGAAGTGGTATCTCACTGTGGGTTTGATTTGTATACCCCTCATGATTAATGATGTTGAGCCACCTTTTCATATTCTTATTAACCATTTGTTTTGTTTTTTCACTTATTGGCCATTCTAGATCTTTTTTGGAGAGCTGTCTATTCAGATCTTCTCCCATTAAAGTCGTTGTTTTTTAGAGAATAAATAACAAGCAAGAAAAAACTACCTAATAGACCTTCTCATGCTTAAAAACAAAAATATAAATAACTAAGCTAACTATAAGATCTCTAACCTTTTGGCCCTAAGTTTGTTTTTAAGCACATTTATTGGAAAAGCAATTAAATTAGTACTAAATCCTTCTGTTTTCACATTCTGTGATTTTTATAGTAGTTACCCTATTAAAAGGGCATTTATGATCATCAGTGATGTACTCCAGCATTCTGTTTCAGATATCAAAGATTCTTTGTGAGGAAATATGGTTATTTTCTGTGACGGTGGTTCTCAAAGAATGATCGTCCCCCCATCACCGAAACCCTTTCAAGAGATCCATAAGGTCAAAAATATTTTCCTAGGGGCTCCTGGGTGGCTCAGACACCTTTGGCTCAGGTCATGATCCCAGGGTCCTGGGATCGAACCCTGCATCGGGCTTCCTGCTCAATGGGGAGTCCGCTTCTCTCTCGCCCACTCCCCCTGATTGTGTTCCCTCTCTCGCTGTGTCTCTCTGTCAAATAAATAAAATCTTAAAAAAAAAAATAAAGAAAAGAAAAAGGCAAATAATGTCTTAATATTTTTAGGAAAAAATTTTTTTGAAGATTTTATTGATTTATTTGACAGAGAGACACAGCGAGAGAGGGAACACAAGCAGGGGGAGTGAGAGAGGGAGAAGCAGGCTTCCCGTGGAGCAGGGAGCCCGAATCAGGGCTGATGTGGGGCTCGATCCCAGGACCCTGGGATCACGACCTGAGCCAAAGGCAGACGCTTAACGACTGAGCCACCCAGGTATCCCATGCCTTTTTCATTATGTGGACATTTGCATTGATGATACAGAAGCAATGGTGGGTAAAACCTCTGATGTCTTAGCACAAATGAAAGCAGCTATACCATACAGTAACAATAGCCATTATGTTACTCACTGCCAAGCACCGCAGTAAATAAGTAAGTAAATTAAATTTAAGATGCCAGTTTCACTTAAGAATGTCTTTGATGAGGGACACCTGGGTGGCTCAGTCAGTTGAGCATCAGATTCTTGATTTCGGCTTAGGTCGTGATCTTGGGGCTGTGAGATCGAGCCCCAAGATGGGCTCTCTGCTTAGCGCCTAATCTGCTGGAGATTCTCTCTCTCCCTCTCCCTCTCTCCCTCCCGCCCAACCTGCTCCTGTTCTCTCTCTCTCTCTCAAATAAATCAAATCTTTTTTAAAAAAAGAATGTCCTTGGTGAAATAGCGAAAGTTCTTTTTTTTAAAGATTTTATTTATTATTTATTTGAGAGAGACAGCACAAACAGGGGGAAGGGCAGAGGGAGAAGCAGACTCCCTGCTGAGCAGGGAGCCCGATGCAGGACTCAGTCCCAGGACCCTGGGATCATGACCTGAGCCGAAGGCAGACGCTTAACTGACTGAGCGACGCAGGTGCCCCTCCTTTTTTTTTTTTTTTTAAAGTAAACTCTACCCCCAATGTGGGGCTTGAACCTAAGACCTCGAGATCAAGAGTCACATGCTCTATGGACTGAGCCAGCCAGGCACCTCTGTGTGAGGCCAGATTTTCTTCATGTGTTTCAACCCAAACATTTCACAGCAGACTGAATGCAGAAGCAGATATTAGAATCTATCTTCTATTAAGCATGACATTATGGCGATGAGCAAAATAACAGCAACCATGACAAAAACCAATGCCATTCTTCTTTCCAAAAACTGCTTTTGCTTTGAAATAATTATCTTTCATAAAATGTATTATTTTTATTAGCATATAATAGGTTCATTATTATTTTAAATGAATGATTACATATTTTAGAATTTTCGGTTTTAATTTCTAAGTTTCTCCTTCGTAGCTTGGTATAGATCCAAACCACCATGGTTCTTAAGCCTTTCTTCTTCACTAACGCACCATAAACCCCTCAGTCATGGTGGCTGGGACCTGCAAGTCAAGGAATGAGGCGAGTCATCTTAGTCTGTACCATATCACCAGCACTCAACATAGAGCCTGGGTAGTTACTTGGCAAATACATTGCTGAATTGAGCTGATTGGAATTATAGCACTGATCCTCAGCTCACACATGTTTTCTCATGTTTTGGGGTATGTCATTTTTCAGGGCAAGGGTTTTAATTTGTTTCTAAACCAACACAATCACTCTTGAAAGGCATCAAAGAGAAAACTTGACTCAGCCACCGCATGGTAGACATAAGGGGAAAAAGGCAAATCACAAATCCAACCATGAAATTCATAGATTAAAAAAATTTTTTTTGCTTAAAAATGGCAATGGCTGTAAGTGCTCCTTCAGAAAGACTAGAAATCAGGCTGCTTAGGTTCAAATTTTGGCTCCATTATTTACCATCTGTGTAATCTTGGGAAAGTTCTTAACTCAGCTATGCCTCAGTCTTCTCATCTGCAAAGTGGGATAGTAACAGTATATTTTTGTAGGGTTATTTTGAGAATATAATGAGTTGTGTGTTTTTTTAGATTTTATTTATTTATTTGAGGGAGAAGGAGAGAAAACAAGCAGTGGGGAGGGGAAGAGAGAGAAAGAGAGAGTGAATGAGAGGCAGATTCCCTGCTGAGCAGGATACCCGATGCAGGGCTCCATCCCAGGACCGGGAGATCATGACCTGAGCCGAAGGCAGACGCTTAACCAACTGAGTCACCCAGGTGCCCTGAGAATATAATGAGTTAATACATGTATATTCATTTAGAGTTATATGTATTAGAACAGTGCTTGGCACTTATTTTCTCAGTAAATTTTCCCTATATTCCATAAGATGGGGGAAATTAATAAAATAGATATGTTGACATGATATATAATTATTCACAGGGATTAAAAGTACTTTTTAAACTTTTTCTTAAAGATTTATTTTAGAGAGAAAGAGAGAGTGAGAGAGCGTGGGGGCGGTAGGGAAGGGCAGCGGGTTAGGGAAAGAGAGAATCTCAAGCTGGCTCTGTGCTCAGTGCAGAGCCAGATGTGGGGCTTGATATCATGACCCTGAGATCATGACCTGAGCCAAAATCAAGAGTCAGATGCTTAACCAACTGAGACACCCAGGTGCCCCAAAAGTCCTTTTTAATCTTTTTAAAAACCACTGCACACATAGAAGAGTATATTTGTATGGTACACTGGGTAAACAGAGGAGTCTGCTCATGACCTGAGTTGAACAATCTAGAGGCTCCCAGTCCCAAGCACCTACGCAGGTATCCCAAGGATAAGGGGAACAATATCTTGGTATCTTGTAAGTCATTCAGAGACTATGATGCTCTGCATATCACATCCACACACATATACATACATATCAACATATATTAACATAAATTCATATGTTCAAAGTAAACACATCTTCATTCCTGTTCCCAGAAAAACTATTGGTCAGGATAAGCTATGCTGTGCTGTGATAAAAAAACAAATCCTGAATTCTCAGTGACTGTTAAGGCTGGATTATGGCCTGCAAAATTCATATGTTGAAGTCCCACCGTCCAGTACGTTTGTAGGTACCATATTTAGAGGTCCGTAAAGAGGTGATTAAGTTAAAATAAGGCCATTGAGATGGGGCCCTACTCCACTATGACTGGTGTCCTCATAAGAAGATGGAAGAGATACCAGATACCAGGAAGATACACCATACACCCACACAGAGAAAACGCTATGAGGCTACACGGCAAGAAGGTGGCAATCTGCAAGCTAAGGAGAGAGGCTTCAGGAGACTCCACACCTGCCAGATACCTTAGTTTAAACTGCTAGCCTCCAGAACCTTGAGAAAATCCCTTTCTGTTGGTTAAGCCACCCAGTATGTGATACTTTGTTATGGCAGCCCTTGCAAATGAATACACTGGCTTAACACAACAAAAAGTTATTTATTTTTTTTAAAGATTTATTTATTTTAGAGAAAAAGTGTGTGCCAGGGGGCACAGAAGGAGAGAAAGAATCCCTAGGCAGACTCACTGTTGAGCCTAGAGCCCAATGCAGGGCTTGATCTCAGGAGCCCGGGATCATCACCTGAGCCAAAATCCAGAGTTGGCTGCTTAATTGATGAGCCACACAGGCGCCCCTATTTCTTTTTTTTTTTTTTTTAAGATTTTATTTTTAAGTAATGTCTACACCCAACATGGGACTTGAACCCACAACTCCAAGATCAAGAGTTACACGCTCCACTGACTAAGCCAGACAGTGCCCCCCAAAAGTTATTTCCTACTTGAAGTCCAAAGAAGGTTGGTGAAGCTCTCCTCCATTTGGTGACTTAGGAATCTAGGCACCATCTCTTGTGACACCACCATTTCAATATGTGGTTCCATCCCCACTACTCCCAATCTCAGACCAGAAGGGGCACACAGCATATCACTTCTTCTTCATCTCCTGCGAAGACCTAGTCACATGGCCCTCACCTGACAACAGAGGAGGCTAGGAAATTTGGGGAAGCATATGGAATATTGGGTGAACTCTCCTTCTGACACAAAAATAACTTTTCAAAAACGTGGTTGAAACAAATTAGTTCCCCAGTTACTCAGATTGTCTCTTAGTAAGAGTAATGACAGACCTATTTATCCCTTTGTGGAAAGTCGGACGTTATTAGTATTTAACTACAAACAAATGGGAATTCTTCTCATTGTTTAAAAAAATACATATGACTTCTTTCCTTGGGTTACTTTTAGCCCTCTTGAGATTTCTTTTACGGTTTTGCTTTCATCATTGAGCACGGAACTACTTTACACTTCTGTTAAAATATAATTTCCAGGGGCGCCTGGGTGGCTCAGTCATTAAGCATCTGCCTTCGGCTCAGGTCGTGATCCCGGGGTCCTGGGATCGAGCCCCGCATCGGGCTCCCTGCTCCGCGGGAAGCCTGCTTCTCCCTCTCCCACTCCCCCTGCTTGTGTTCCCTCTCTCGCTGTGTCTCTCTCTGTCAAATAAATAAATAAATAAAATCTTTAAAAAGTAAATAAAAATAAAATATAATTTCCAATGAAAATAAACTCTTGAGCAATCTTAGGAAAGCATTAGGGAAAACTGAAAAACTTACTACTTGAATTCATATCTATTCCAGATCACTTTTTGTATCAACTCCTAACTCTAGAGACTATCCCTTAAGGCACTCCCTTGGGGCGCCTGGCTGGCTCAGTGTAGCGTGTGACTCTTGATTTTGGGGTTGTAAGTTCAAGCCCCATGTTAGGTGTAGAGACTACTTACAAATAAAATCTAAAAAAAAAAGGGGGGGGCGCCTGGGTGGCTCAGTCGTTAAGCATCTGCCTTCGGCTCAGGTCATGGTCCCAGGGTCCTGGAATCGAGTCCCACATCGGGCTCCCTGCTCCGCGGGAAGCCTGCTTCTCCCTCTCCCACTCCCCCTGCTTGTGTTCCTGCTCTCGCTATCTCTCTCTGTCAAATGAATAAAATCTTTGAAAAAAAAATAAAATAAAAAATAAAATAAATAAAAATAAATAAAAAAAAAGGCCCTCCCTCAATAATCATCCCATCCCTTCCACCACACACACACACACACACACACACACACACACACACACACACACTCCTCCAGCCTATTGTCTTCTTTTCTGAAAACTAGGGGTTTTTTTGCTCCCACCAAAGCTATTTAAAAATATATATATATTTTGTTTATTTATTTGAGAGAGAGAGAGTGCACATGAGTGGTGGGGGGGCGCAGAGGGAGAGGGAGAAGCAGACTCCCTGCTGAGCTGGGAGCCAGGATGACAATGATGACAACAACAATAACGTCAAGGAGGGGGAGAGGGCGGCTCTGTCCGAGGACACTGGGATCTTAACCCCAGCCCAAGGCAGACACTCAACTGACTGAGTCAACCAGGCGCCCCTATGTAGGGTTTATTGACTGCTTACTATTTGCACGGCGCTAAGTGATTTTATATCCATTACTTATTTAATTCAAGCCATAATCCTATGAAACAGGTAAAATTATCATGCCCAGTTTACAGATGAAGAAACTGGGGCTCAGAAAAGTAACTTGCCTAAGTTTGAACAGCCAGAAAATGCTACTGAGCCCAGAACCAACAGACTCAACCACAATGTTATTGTTTCCTATAGGTATAAGAAATAACGTGGGCGCCTGGGTGGCTCAGTTGGTTGGGCGACTGCCTTCGGCTCAGGTCATGATCCTGGAGTCCCAGGATCGAGTCCCACATCGGGCTTCCTGCTCGGCAGGGAGTCTGCTTCTCCCTCTAACCCTCTTCCCCCTCGTGCTTTCTATCTCTCATTCTCTCTCTCTCTGAAATAAATAAATAAAATCTTTAAAAAAAAAGAAATAACATAAAGTTGGGGCTTCTGGGTGGCTTAGTTGGTTAAGCATCTGCCTTCGGCTCAGGTCATGATCCCAGGGTCCTGGATTGAGGCCCGCATTGGACTCCCTGCTCAGCGGGGAGCCTGCTTCTCCCTCTCCCTCTGCCTCTCCCCTGGCTTGTGCTCTCTCTCTCAAATAAATAAGTGAAATCTTTAATAAAAAAGAAAAAAGAAAGAATGTCAAGTTTAAAAGACTAGTTGATAAAGAAAACACTAACTGTGTTCAGTGGTTGCTACCAATTGAGCTCCAATGTATATCCACTCAAAAAGATTGAAAATACAAATTTTTAAGTTAAAAAGTTGAGTAGTACAAAAAAGAATGAAACAGGAAAAAAAAAAAAAACCTACCATCCTAAACCAAAAAGTTAAGAATTTGGCATATTTCCTTCCTATTTCTATCTTCCATGTATTTTCGCATACACAGTTTGGTCTCCTGCATTGTTCTCATTTATCATTATAACATAAGCCTTTCTCCATTAAAACCTTAAAGACGGCTTGAAGTTTTGTGAGTCAGTACTAGTTTGTATTGGTTAGGATTAACCTCAGCTGTGAATGAAGAAAAGCCAAACAATACTGGATTAACGTTTATTTGTGTCTCAAATAAATATAGGCAATTTGGGGCTGGTATGATGGCATCATGGGATCATTAGGGACCAGGCTTCTGGATTTCTGCTGCTTCTCCATCCTCAATACACAGCTTCTACACTATGGCCCAAGAATGACTTCTCTAGCTCCAACCATTAAGGTCCCAGGCCATCAGCAGAAAGGTGAAAATGGAGAGAGCACGTTCCCTCCCTTTAAGGATGTTTTCTGAAATTTTCTCATGCTATATTCATATCCCATTAGTCAGAACTCAGGCAAATGATCACATTTAATAGTGAAGAGCGCTGGGAAATGTCATATTTTTTTTCCAAGTGGTCATCTACTTGGAAATGGCCACTTGGCCATTTACTTGACTTACACTGAGGGGTTCTAGCCCTATGGAATAAGGAGAGATGAATTCTGGAAGGTAACTAGCAATCTCCTTGTAGCTGAGATCTTTTTTTAATAAAAATTAATAAAATTGATTTGAGTTTATTTATAATCCTTAATACATCATAAGCTCTTTTGAAACACTATCTCTTAAGTAAGAAGACATGATTCTATGTATATTTTTTTGCATTCCTCTTCTATCCCCAATACCTAATAAAATACTTGACATACAGTAGACAGTAACAATCTAAGCTCCTTTCTGATGATAAATGAGAGAGAATAAGCATTTTTTTCACCACCTGCCATGTCTTACACATTTTATTTCATTACATCCCATTTTCCCTCTATGAGTAGATCTGTTATTTCCTCTGCATTTGTAAAAGACTTTTCTGACTCACATAATGAGAAATTAAGCAACTTGCTTGAAGTCACACAGCTGGTACTTGGCAGCGCTGAGTTGTGAGCCCAGGACTGTCTAACTCCCAGATGAATCCATCTTTCCTATAGCACAGTGCATCAGAACTCAGGACACCATCAGGAAGAAATTAAAAGTTCATCTACATCTATAGTTTTCATCTATTAAATGACAGTTACCATATATGACTATCTATTAGAGCAAAGCACAAATTCCCTCAGTTTACAAACTCCTTTTAATTTTTAGCTCTTGTATCAGATTATGGTTTTCCTAATAAGATCTGAAAATTGTGCATTTGTTGGTTTCTTCACACACTCACAAATACTTATCAGGGACCGCAACATTCCCAGCACTCTGCCAGGCTCTAGGGACAGAGATGAAAGATACAGCCCCTACCTGTAAAAGGCTTACCTGGCTGTGGACAGACAGGTAACTGGCAGCAATAACCAACTGCAATTCTTTGCCTTCAGGGAGCCTAGGGGAGTCAGGGCAGGCTTCCTAAAGGTGACTCTTAAAGAGCTTTTAGAACAATTCTAGAAGCACACAGTCCAAATTCAGCTAGCCAAAGAAGCGTGTGTGTTTGTTCAGGGCACAGAGCACAAAGGCATGAGGAAGAGAGAATGTGGGACATTGAAGAAGTAGTTTGGAAAACTGCCATGTTGGCTGAGCATCACTACAGACCTTAACAGTGCAGATTTCTGGCCCCTAGTCCCATAGTTTTTGATTCTGTAGACCTCAGACAGAATCCAGGAATCTGTAATTTTAGTAAGTGGTGATTTCTTTTCTTTCTTTCTTCTTTCTTTCTTTCTTCTTTCTTTCTTTCTTTCTTTCTTTCTTTCTTTCTTTCTTTCTTTCTTTCTTTCTTTCTTTCTTTCTTTCTTTCTTTCTTTCTTTCTTTCTTTCTTTCTTTCTTTCTTTCTTTCTTTCTTTCTTTCTTTCTTTCTTTCTTTCTTTCTTTCTTTCTTTCTTTCTTTCTTTTAAAGATTTTATTTATTTGAGAGCGAGAGAGTGAGCACAAGCAGGGCGAGGGGCAGAGGGAGAAGCAGACTTCCCATGGAGCAGCGATCCTGATGTGGGGCTCAATGTGGAGCTCCATCCCGGGACTCTGGGATCATGACCTGATCCAAAGGCAGATGCTTAACCAACTGAGCCACCCAGGTGCCCCAAGTGGCGATTTTTTTAGGGCTTGTCTAAGGACTACACTTTGAGAAGCACTGAAGAAATAAAGAAAGAGGGTGAAGAGGGGAGACAAGTGAACCAAAGTCACGACCAGTCTGGCTGCAGCATGTGAAGTATCCTCTGATGGCAGTGGGACAGAGGGTTTTAAGTGAAACTGAACTGGACTGATGTTTTAGAAAAATCATCCGGGTCTGGTGTACAGGAGAGAAAGGCTGGAATGCTGGGAACCCTAACCAAGGCAGTGAGGAAAAGGATGGAGAAATGAGAATGGTATTTATGTATGCATGTATTACATGATCTCTACACCCAAGGTGGGGCTCCAACTCATGACCCCAAGATCAAAGTCGGAGGCTCTACCGACTGAGCCAGTCAGGCGCCCTGAGAATGGTTTTAAAAGATATTTTGAAGAATATCCCAGATTTGGACTTGAATGGGGGGAGAGGGGGTCGTTGCTGCTGAGCAGGAGAACTTCAGGATACTTTCTGAATTACTGCAAAACTGGAAAGGGGGAAGATAGATCAATCTAAAAATAAAAGGGCATTGTAGCATGCATGAGGCCAGTAAAAATATTGCTAGTAAATTTTATCTGAAAAATCTCTTCCAAACTTGCATTTGATTTAGTTTCTGAACCTTAACAAATAAAATCACCATTGAGTGTCATGAGAGTTTCTGAAAACCAGGCATTCCAACCTCAGGAACGGTCCCAAGCAAAACTTTTATTTCAGGGGTTGTCCGATCACTCCTTCTGGCACCAGAAGGTCGTCCTTCCTCTGCCACCACAGGGGGTATTGAAGAGAAATTACTTGCTAGCTCTGGAACAGGCCCTCCATGCCTTCTTGCAGAACTCTGTGAACACATTGCTAACTTGTTACAGAATCGGTCTATTGCTATATAAAATGTGCTTTTAGAATTTAAGTTATTTGCATTAGTGAGTCATGCCATACAGGTAAGAGTTTATGATAAAATCCACCCATATGAGAAACACACGTGCTTTAAGGAGTTTCTCAGAAGTAAAGGATATTGCATCTAGAGGCTAGCAAGACTGTTTTCACATGATTACCTAAGAAAAGAACGTTGTAATCTGTAAGCCAGGCCTCGTCACCCTGCCATGGTCATTGGTCCCGCAGCAAATGGGCAGGATGGAGCCATGGTTGTGGAGTTCTAATTGGCACTAAGAATAATACAGACTCATAACTGGAAGGGTCTCAATGATACCTTTCTGAGTCAGACCAGTCATTCTGGTTTGCCCATTATGTAGTGATAGCACCCCGGTCAGGCTGGCACTCACAGGAGATTGGTAACCTTGATCTTAGCAACTGAATGTTGTCTCAGTCTTATTTACCAAGAGAAAACGAGAGCCATTTGCTCCTTCTCAAGAATATTTCGTTTGCTTTTGTGGACAGAAAATTCTTAAAAACCTGGCTTGCCCACCACCTCTTCTGACGTTTCCAGACGTTTAGAAGGAGAAACTGTAAAGAGCTGATTCTTTCCATCATGGAGCTTACCACTTAGGGGCAAAAGTAAGGTCGGGTACACAAAGTCCCAGGTAATATGTGATATCTAACTCCAGAATGATAAAAATGAAGTCCTTTATGATTACAGAGGAGAAAAAGATCACTCTGGGGCGGATCAGGAGTTTTCACAGAGGATTAGAACGGAGTCTTGAAGTACACAACCTCTGCTTAAATTGAATTCAGGTATCCATTTATATTGGTTTTCTATTGCTATGTAACAAATCACCATGAACATAGCAGTTCAAAACAACATTCATTTATCAGCTCGTAGTTCTGTAGGTCAGAAGTCTGGGCAGCTCAACTGGGCTCTCTGCTAAGAGTCTCACAAGGTCAAAATCAAAGTGTTGGCTAGACTGGGCTCTTTTCTGGAGGCTCTCAGAAAGAATCTGCTTACAACTTCATTTAGGTTATTGGTAGAATTTGGTATCTTATGACTGAGGTCCCCATTTTCTTGCTGGTTGTCATCTAGGGGCCACTATCTGCTTCTAGAAGCTACCCGCACTCCTTCTCACATGGTCTCCGTCTTCAAAGTCAGCAATGGCACGTGGAGCCCTTCACTTCCAATCTCTCTGACCTTCTCTTCTGCTACTGGCCAGAGAAAAAGCTCAGCTTGAAAGGGCTCTCTGTATCTTCAGGTCAACTAATTTGGGACTGTAATTATATTTTCAAAATCTCTTCACGGCATTACTAGATTAGTTTTGATTGAATAACCAGTGGACAGGAATCTTGGGGGCTATCTTTAGAATTCTGCTTTCCCTAGGGTGCCTGGTTGGCTCAGTTGGTTAAGCATCTGACTCTTGATTTCAGTTCAGGTCATGATCTCAGGGTTGTGAGATTAAGCCCTGCGACTGGCTCGGCGCTCAGGGCAGAATCTGCTTGGGAAGCTCTCTCTCCCTCTCCCTCTGCCCTGCCCCTGGCTCGTGCTCTCATTCTAAATAAATAAATAAATAAATAAATAAATTTAAAAAATTTAAAATTCTGCATACCCTGCAGTTATTCTGCAAACCTACTTTAAGGTGTTTACCAAGCAGTTTATCAATTCAATCATCTATGGGCTACTTATTAAGTGAATCGTACCAATCACCATCATGCTAAGTAGAATCTTAATGTTAGCCTGAAATATTTTTCAAGTGCTACAAAATTTAAAGCCTACTCCAGACTTGAAAAAAAGAAGTCAAATATTTTTTTTTTTTTTAAGATTTTATTTATTTATTTGACAGAGAGAGACACAGCGAGAGAGGGAACACAAGCAGGGGGAGTGGGAGAGGGAGAAGCAGGCTTCCTGCTGAGCAGGCAGCCCAATGCAGGGCTCAATCCCAGGACCCTGGGATCATGACCTGAGCCGAAGGCAGATGCTTAATGACTGAGCCACCCACGTGCCCCTCTTTTCTTTCATTTTTTAAAAAAATGTTTAAAGATTATGTATTTGAAAGAGAGAGTGAGTGAGAGAGAGAGCACAGGAGCAGGGGTAGAGGGAGAAGGAGAAGCAGACCCCTGCTGAGTAGGGAGCCTGATGCGGGGCTTGATCCCAGGACCCTGGGATCATAACCTGAGCCAGAGGCAGACGCTTAACCAATTGAGTCACCCAGGCGCCCCAAATATTTTCAATAAGCAAATTTTACCTCTCTCTCTTTCTCTCTCTCTCCACGCACAATGTGGGGCTTGAACTCACAACCCTGAGATGCAGAGTCCCATCTTCTACTAACTGAGTCAGCCAGGTGCCTCCAAATTAACGTATTTAACCATTAACCTATTTAAATGGTATTTCAAAATGTTTCAATAAAGAGGTGTGCCAGCCTAACTTAAGGAGCTTTTTAAGCTACACCCTACTTTCCACCTCATTCCTCATTTCCACCTAGGGAGCAGAATGTTAACTCCCTATTTCTCCCTCCTCACCCTGCTCATGGACAGTCACCACCATAATGAATCACTGTTAACCATTTCTTCATTCATGACGATCTCCCCTCTGTCCCTCACATATGTTTCATTCTCTTTTGCTTCAGGACCTTTCATGCATGTAATGTCTTCCCAACCATTATGCCTATCAACACTTCGCCCACACTTTAAGACTTGGCTCCAATCCTGCTTTCTCTATGCCTTCTGACCATACCTACCTTTTTTCTGTGTAATCCATTTGGCAATCAAGAGTATCGTTGTGTTGCATCACTTCTATTTAACTCTTAATTGCATATATACATACATACAATTGTAAAGGACAGCATCTTTTTTTTTTTAAAGATTTATTTATTTATTTTAGAGAGAGAGTGTAGGGGAGAGGGGCAGAGGGAGAAGGAGAGAGGATCTTCAAGCAGACTCCCCACGGAATGTGGAGCCTGACACAGGGCTCGATCCTATTACCCGGAGAGCATGACCTGAGCCAAAACCAAAAGTCAGACACCCAAAATGACTGAGCCACCCAGGCAGCCCGATAGTATCTTTTTTATATAACCCCAAAGTATTTAGCACAGGAAAGACATTGAAAAAAATTTGCTGGTGTGAAAAAAATTGCTCTGATTGAAAAATTCTGACATCTTCCCATGATTTACTGCTGTTAATATTACTTATCTAGTTGTCAGATTTCTTTAATATTTTTAAAAAAATTAATCAAGGTTTTGACAAACCAGCAACATGTAATCACCTGATCATGGTCCCATGTTTTCCATTTATGAACAGGCTTCTATCTGAAATGTTTAAGGGTACATGTGGTCAGGTATTTGACATTACCAAGCAAGTAATTATAAAATGTTCTGGAGCTGGAGGCACTGTTTTTTTTTTTTTTTTTAAAGATTTTATTTATTTATTTGAGAGAGAGTGGGAAAGCGAGAGAGATCACAGAGGGAGAGGCAGAAGTGTGGCTCGATCCCAGGACCCCGGAATCATGACCTGAGCCGAAGGCAGACACTTAACTGACTGAGCCACCCAGGGGCCCCAGAGGCATTCTTATTAGTAACATTCTTAGATTTTTCGTGATGGTCCGTTTTCTTTCTTTCCATCTATGTGCGGAAGACAGTAGTTGTCCCCCTGAATCCTCCTCATCTGAATCAACAGAGTTGTGGCTAGAGCAGCTGCTTAGCCTGGAACTACATTTCCCACCAGCCCCAGACGTCACATGTGACCATGTGAACATTTTTGCCAATAGGGCGCCTGGGTGGCTCAGTTGGTTGGGCGACTGCCTTCGGCTCAGGTCATGATCCTGGAGTCCTGGGATCGAGTCCCACATCAGGCTCCCTGCTCGGCAGGGAGTCTGCTTCTCCCTGTGACCCTCTTCCCTCTCGAGCTCTCTATCTCTCATTCTCTCTCTCTCAAGTAAATAAATAAATAAAATTAAAAAAAAATTTTTTGCCAATAAAACATGAAGGGAACCCATATGTGCCAGGCCTGGGTGAAGCTCTTTTTTTTTTTTTTCGAAGGTATTTACTCATTTATTTATTTATTTGACAGAAAGTGAGAGAGCACAGCAGGGGGAGTGGCAAGCAGAGGGAGAGGGAGAAGCAGGCTCCCCGCTGAGCAGGGAGCCCGATGCAGGACTCAATCTCAGGACCCCCGGATCACGACCTGAGCTGAAGGCAGATGCTTAACCAACTGAGCCACCCAGGCGCCCCCTGGGTGTAGCTCTTTAAGAAAGTTTTCACACTTACTTTCCCCTTCCTCTAAGTGGACACAGAGAGACAGATGCCCTAAGATTAATTAATTAATTAATTGAGAGAGAGAGAATACAACCAGGAGGAGGGGCAAAGGAAAAGGGAGAGGGGGAGAGAGAGGGAGAGAGAGGGAAAGAGAAAAGCAGACTCTGTGCTGAGCGTAGAGCCCCATGAGGGGCTCCATCTCACAACCCTGAGATCAAGACCTGAGCCAAAATCAAAAGTTGGATGTTCAACCCACTGAGCCACCCAGGCGCTTCAAGACAGAGGCCCCGAGGAAGCAGAATCTCAGGGGAAGGAGTGTGGGGCATGATTTCTCAGGTAGAAGAAAGCTGTTGATGTCTTGGACTATTTGCCCTGTTTCATGAGTGATAAATTTTGCTGGATTTCAGCCATTGTATCTCTGGGTCCATTTGTTCCACCAGGTTAGCCTCCCACAACTAGTACAATTCATTTTTGTATTTTCTGTTAAGCATCTACTAGCTCTGCAGTATTGCTCCCATAGCATACACTTATTTAGAAATCACATGCAGAAGGTGAGATCTAAGTAATTACTTGAGGAACATGCCACCTGGCTCTGATTCTGAGGAATAGCTGTTTTCATCTCTATGAGAAGAAATCATCTTAAGAAACTATTTACAGGGGGCGCCTGGGTGGCTCAGTTGTTAAGCATCTGCCTTCGGCTCAGGTCATGATCCCAGGGTCCTGGGATCGAGCCCTGCATCGGGCTCCCTGTTCAGCGGGAAGCCTGCTTCTCCCTCTCCCACTCCCCCTGCTTGTGTTCCCTCTCTCGCTGTGTCTCTCTCTGTCAAATAAATGCATAAATAAAATCTTAAAAAAAAAAAAGAAACTATTTACGGTACTTGAAAGCAGAACTTCTAGTTAGCAACAACCCTGAGGCAATGTGGTTTGGGTTGATCGGTTTGTGGCTTATGGTCAAGGAGCCCTGCTGGATGGCCCATCTCCGCTTCATCAGAAAAGTAGAAAGAAACCAAATTCAGTTCTATCTAAGGCTAGAACACTGTCCTCTTATATCAATCTCCTTGAATTTGAATTCTTCTCAGAGGTTATATCTTCTAGGAAGGTTACCTGACTACCATGTTCTCCCTACCGGGGCCAGGATAAGATGTCCATTCTCCAAGTATCCCCAGGACACTTTGTAAATCTCTGTCACTGCTTTCATCACACCAATGCCTCTGCCATGTCACCCCCTACTCAGTAAGTCAGCCTCTTAAGTGCAGGGACACTGTCTTTTCATCTTTGTGGTCCCTCTGCCTAGGACAGCGCCTGGTATAGAGTAGATGTTTTATAATTGATGGCTGAATGAATAAATCCTTGAACTTAAGGGCCTCATGGGATGGTATTTCTCTGCTTACTCCCACAGGAGACAACCTCGTAATAGTCATCACTGACAGTATTTCCAAGCCCCTCTCCAAATCTCTTAAAATTATTTGTTACCATGCCTCATTACTTTTTACTGGTTACCATGCCTTTGCTTAGATCAGCCAGGCCTATGTGTCTTCCTGAGATATTTCTTTGAAGAAGTCTCTCTTGATTATTCATTTTTAATATTCTCAAATCTTTACTACCTTGGACACATTGTGTCAAGAGAGGACTGAGGAGTGAAGAGAGACCTGGACCAGATGTCAGGAAACCTTGAGTCTGTCTATTTCTTATGGCTTCAGGAAAATGCTCCCCCCAAAATGATAGTGAATTAGAAAAGAGTAAGCCCCAGAATTATTCTTCAGACAAAATGTTGCCTAGAAATAATAATACATTTTAAAAGAGATAAAAGCAGAGCTTGGTATAGGGCTTCTGAGAAGCAGAGTTTGTAAACCATAAGCCTGGATCATCTCAAAGAACCCTTTCACCTCTAAAGCTTGTGGTTCTATGTAAATTAATCGCTCTGCATTTTTTCTGTGTAAATGATATGATCTTTGGTACCTTCAAATCTAATAACAAACGGTACTGTGTGTTAGCTGTATCTAATAAAATGATCTCCTGCTGACCTAGCATCCCACAAGGGCATTTATAGAGGCAGTGGGCACCATGGTTAACAGCATGGACCTTAGAGTAAGACTACTGGACACTTCCAATAAACGAGCAATGACTTGGGGGCAAATTACTTAATCTCTAAGCCTCAAGTTTCTCCACCTGTAAATGACCAGGAGAACGCCTGCCTGCGTTACTGGCCATTGGAAGGATTACATGGGATATAGTATGGACAGCACTCAGCGCAGTGCCTGCCACGTGTGACATTCCCTAGGAAAATCCGCTGTAGTTAATTTCACATTCATCATTCACTGAATCCTCACAATATAAGCGTTACTATTCTCCTGATTAACAGAAAAAGTTGAGATGCAAAGAAATGAAATGACTTGCCAAAATTCACCCAGGAAGGACAGAACAAGGTGCTCTTTCTCCTGCTTTGCTCAGAGTCTAACTGACAGAAGGAGCTAAGACAGATGAGCTCGGGAAGGGGGAAATGAAAGGGAATGGTTGAGGCTGGGAGCCCCAGGAGCAAAATGTGCTGACCACACCAGGATGACCCCTGACAAGGTAAGGATGGGGAGGAGGGGTCCAGAGACAAATGTGACTAAGTTAAAATAGTGTGTGAGACTGAGACACTGTCTGGCACAAGCCAGGATGCCACGGTGACCTCTCCACCCATGCAACTCCCAAGTTCATGGCAGAGGTGGGGCTTCTCCTCAGCCCGGCTCAGGTCTTTGCACATAGCAGGTGCCCACTGCACATCTGTTAAGTGGGCTGGGTAATAAGGCTTCTCTTTTTATTCCCCCCTTCCCCTAATTTAGAAGACCTTCCTTGTCCTTGAAATCATGAGGAATAAAGGACTTTGCTTCTTCCTTCCACAAAGGGAAGAATCCTCCCTGACAATTCAATTTTCTATAAAGTAATTGATCGATCCTGACAATTACTCTATGGTACTTTAAACAGCAGCTCCAGCTTCTCTTCGTCCCTCGTCCTCCTTCTCCCTACACTGAAGTGTAGGTGCCTGATTTAGTCTACCATTGTAATTTCTACCTTCAGCAAGCTGATATCATCACAAGCAAGCACAGCCCCAGACTACTCAAAGGCAAAGGGGCAGAGACCTAAGAAAGAAAATTAAGGAGCATGTGCACTGCCCCCCCTCTCATTCCCTGTTCTGTCTCTTGCTTAATGTCCTACTGCATTATAGAACCTGCTCCTTTACAGAACTATCTGGGGTTCAGAGTACATTGCAGAGAGACATAATGAAATTTTCTTACTGCTACAGTACATTTCAATAATATATATATTTAAAGTACAAGAGGAACCGCAAGAGTTGGTCTCGTTCCCTCTAATAGATTCATGTATTTGAGTTGTTTCATTTTAGAGAAAATTACAAAAACAAAGGACCAGAAGGGTTAAATAATCACAGAACAGCCTGTCCTCATTACTTGTGAGAAATCCCCACTGCATCACAGGGACAGCATGTTAAATCAATAGAGACTTGAGCTGTTAATTTCCAAAAAGGAAGAGATGATTGAACTAAGATAGTCTGTGTTGAGTCCCTGCCCACAGGGAACAGGAGACCCTTTATTTTCAAGTCTCTCTACAATCAGGTACCTTCTAGGATCGTGAACCACTTTACAAATTTCCTGCTTCTGAGGGGTGGGGGGTAGGGAATACTTTGTGGGCACAAAAGCTGTAGTTTTGTACTGCACTGAGTTTACAGTAAGGTGGCAAGAGGTGTATATAGGTGTATGAAGGTGTTGGACGTGGGGTGGGGCTGGGGGGGTGGGGACCTACACATCAAGGTCAGTAACCGGTTATCCTCTCACCCTTTGGGCTTTTTTTTTATTTCATTTGCTTCCCTCTCCTGGGCTATGCCTCTGCATTGAAAGTCCAGGGGAGGAGATTTTGTTTTTACTTCTTAGTGATGCATGGCCCTCTCTTTTTATTTTTCCCAGGCAGAGGCTGACAAAGAGGCTGTTTGCATTACATGCAAGCAGTGACCAATGACTTTTGCATGCAACTCATTGCATGCAACCCTTGATCCATGACTTTTGATCAGGTTGGCATGATCAAATATTTGTAGGGTCTTGGGAGGACCAGGGTGATAAAATAAAGGACAGCTTTTACTAGAAGTCTCTTCATGGGGCACCTGGGTGGCTCAGTTGGTTAAGCGACTGCCTTCGGCTCGGGTCATGATCCCGGAGTCCTGGGATTGAGTCCCACATTGGGCTCCTTGCTCAGCGGGGAGTTCTACTTCTCCCTCTGACTCTCTTCCCTCTCGTGCTCTCTGTCTCTCACTCTCTCTCTCTCTCAAATTAAAAAAAAAGAAAAAAAAGTCTCTTCATAATGCCTCTTATTGGTGGGGCTATTTCTTGTGAACTGTAATGGGTATCATCATCCTGGTTACCTTTTATATATAAATTGTGGAAATCCACAGAGTAGAGAACTAGGCATTTTTCAAATAAATGTCAGCTGATTCTAATTTTTTAATGAGTTCCTCCCTTACTTTTTCTCATTCTTGGTTATGACATCTTCAAACTAAGAGTCTGCTACGGCTGGCTGGGAATTCATTTTTTTTTTCAGATTTTATTTATTTATTTATTTGAGAGAGAGAGAGAGAGCGCGTGTGCGCGCACATGAGAGGGGGGAGGGTCAGAAGGAGAAGCAGACTCCCTGCCGAGCAGGGACCCCGATGCGGGACTCGATCCCGGGACTCCAGGATCATGACCTGAGCCAAAGGCAGTCGCTTAAGCAACTGAGCCACCCAGGTACCCCTGGGAATTCATTTCTTATCCAAAAAAATTCCTTACATTCTTAGAATGACCATGAGCTCTATGCTGCCATCTCTGAGCTGTTCCCCAAGGAGAAGTGAAAAGCAACTCCCCCCTGGCTTCCCCCTCTGCTCTTGGAGGGGATATGAAGGAAAGCAAGGTGCTCCACCCCATCAACCTCCCAAAGGACCTTCTTCCTCCCAAAGAGCAGCTGGTTTCCTTAGGGGAGGGCCTGGAGAGGCAGGATGGAGTTTTGAGATCAGGACGAGTGTGTCCATTAGCTTCATTTTCCCTACCCTTGCCTCTCCCTGTTCCCTGCCACTTGGTCTGTGGACGGACCAGCTCTAATGCAAAGCTAGTCCCAACCAGGGCAGATAAGAAAGTAGCAGCCAGTTCCCACCAGGTATTCCTTCAGTTACGCCCAGGGGACACTCTGGGGGTGTAGAGGCAAACTTAGTCCCCGCTGCTCTGGGAGGTGTGGTATTCCCTCCCCTCCCTGGACTGGGCTGCCTTCACTTTAAAGTAGTGATTCTCAGGGTGCCTGGGTGGCTCAGTCGTTGGGCATGTGCCTTCGGCTCAGGTCACGATCCCAGGGTCCTGGGATCGAGCCCCACATCGGGCTCCCTGCTCCACGGGAAGCCTGCTTCTCCCTCTCCCACTCCCCCTGCTTGTGTTCCCTCTCTCGCTGTGTCTCTCTGTCAAATAAATAAATAAATAAAATCTTTAAAAAACAAAAAAAATTTAAAAAATAGTGATTCTCAGCCCTGCCTACATCTGGATTTCCTTTTCCTTTCCCTTTTTCTTTTTGAAGATTTTATTTTTTTAAGTAATCTCTACACCCAGTGTGGGGCTCCAGCTCACAACTCCAAGATCAAGAGTCACACGCTGCACTGACTGAGCCAGGCAGGTGCCCCTACAACTGCATTTTCTGAAGAGCTTTTAAAGATGCCCAGTCCCGGGTCTACCTTAGAGTACTTGAAACCAAACACCTGGAGTGGGGAACCAGCCAAGTGTGTTTTCGAAGCTCCAGAGCGAGGGTGAGAATGTGCTTCCTACTGTACCATGTCAGCTTATGGCACTTGGCAAGGGTGACCCTTTGAGCCAGGCCTTCTGCAATGGCCCTGTCACGATCAAATGCCGCATGCAATCTCACAGAGACCTCCTGTGTTCACTGTCAGTCTTCCTTTTCTTGCTCTCCATCAGCTCAGTTAGCTTCTCCCCTCTAGACGGAGTCTGACCTTAATTCCATCCGGTCCTGCCATCTCTCTGCATAGATGGCCAAGGTCACAGGGACCCACATCAGCCTCTCTCACACGTGACCACGAGCCCATAAACCTATTTGGGGCTTCTCCTTCTGCATTCCTTTCACCCAACATTTATTGAGCACCTATGATGTATCAGGCTCAAAGCAAAGTACTCTGCAAACTTACCATGTTTAAGTTGTGTCACAACAGCTTATGAAGATTGCCGCTATAATGACACAGAGATCTTGAGATGATAAGAATCTTGTCCAGGGTGTCTTACTGCCGGTTTGGTTTTCAAACACAGGTCTGGCTGATTCCAAGGCCCACAGTCTCCCCATTGCTGCATTGCTCCTCAGTGAAAAAGACCTGGTTTCTGCCTGGAGGTGTTCACAAATCTGGTCAGAAAGATTGACACAGGAGACGAGAAGGAGGACAGAGGCTGTGGAAGCAGGTGGAGAAACACTTACCCAGAGAAGGAATCCTCGAGAAGATACTTTTTTTTTTTTTTAAGATTTTATTTATTTGACGGAGAGAGACACAGCAAGAGAGGGAGTGGGAGAGGGAGAAGCAGGCTCCCCGCTGAGCAGGGAGCCCAATGCGGGGCTCGATCCCAGGACCCTGGGACCATGACCTGAGCCAAAGGCAGCCGCCGCTTAACTGACTGAGCCACCCAGGCGTCCCGAGAAGATGATACTTTGAATTGAGTCCCAAAAGATGACCAAAAGCTACTCAGATGAAGAAAGGGAGAACTTCATGTACACAGCTGTGGAGTCCAGAGAAATCAGGGCTTCCTCAGGTACCTGCCAGAAGCTCAGTACAGCTGGGGGATGATGTTGCAGAAGGGGCACGAGGTGATGACGGGCAGCAAGCAGGGCAGGTCATGAGCCTTTCAGTCACATTAACAGGTTTTGCACTTTATCCTGGGGACAATGGGCACCAGGTGAAGGATTTTAAGCAAAAGAGACAGAATCAAAGTTGCATTCAGGAAGAAGGATGGGCAAAGGACATGCACGCCTAGAGGCAGGCAGAGCACATAAGAGGCTGCAGTGAAAATTCTAGCGAGAGCTGATGGTGACCAGACTTAAGATTTTAGCAGTGAAGATGAGGGAAGAAAATGAGGAGCTGTTCAGAAGGCACATGCAACTGGATTTGACAAGAGACTAAATATGGTGGGTGAGAAGAAGGAGTTGAGAATAAGTGCTGTCCTTGGGACAAACAACATAGGAAAAGGAACGGGTTGGGGAGAGCTGTTGAGTTTCTTTGGACATGTTAAGTGTAGGGGGTCCAGTGGGCAGCTGGATATGAAGGTCTGGAGTCCAGGAAAGGGGCAGAGGCTAGAGATCTAAAATAGGAAGTCATCAAAATGGTCACCGACTCCAAAGATATAATAAGGTGTCCAGAGAGAGTGGGCATGAGAAGAGTTGCATCCATAATGGCCAGAAGGGATCCCACCTTCCCTCTAGAACTTGATAATTATTCTGCCCTCCAGCTTGCTGATGCAGGGTCCTGATACCTGGCCTTCTTCTTGCTGATTTCTTTCCCCAGAAGAAAGCATACTCCTCTCTGTGCCCTCATCCATTTGCTGATACACTTCATGAATGCTCAGCTCTTCCAGGACCACATCCCTCCTGGAGACAACCCTTGCATTACTGCGGCTGCATGTCCTCCAACACCATCCAATGAGGACCCTGCAGTACCACTCCTTGCCCAGTCTTTCTTTTCTCTTTGGGCCCCGACATAGACCAAACACCCTTGTGGGACCAGCCTCTGAAATCAGGTTAGTTCCTATACCCTAAGCGGGAAGGGCCCTCCCTATTTACCGTTCTCCCCCTTTGGCCCAGGGCTGTGGCCTTATGCACCTCACAGTCCGTGGAACAGGCCTGTGGGCCCCCGGAGGGGCCAAGGCTGATGGAGCCTGGATGGGGGTGGTTCCTCTGTCTCCCCAGCCACATGAAGCAGAGAAAGAGGAAGCACAGCAGGGGCTGACTGAATGGAAAAGTGGAACACCAGAATTGGCTCCCAAGGGAGCCTGGCCGTAGAATACCTTAAATTAGAAGTCTTAAAAAATGTGTTAGGGATCCTTGTTGCCCTGGTTGGCTTTGGGTGTGGTTTTTTCCAACAGAGGATGATTGGTGGAGTTTTTCCAGCCCTGTAATTCTATTTGTGATGAGGTAGAATTAAAGTCGCAATGTGAGTTCATAAATTGCCTAGTTGGTGAATAATAGAGTTTAAATCTCCTCAAAAAAAAAAAGTTAAATACAAAATCATATTAAAATTCATAGCTATCTGCCTACAATGATCTCATTTAAAAATTGAGCACAATTAATTTTTAATCCTAGGTCAGCTTTCCCACTCCCACCTGTCTCTTTCCTCACCGCCTCCCCCATCAGACAGTCAGCGTGTGCTCCGAGAACTCGAGACCATTTTAAATATGAACTGGAGCCACACATACCCAGGAAGATGAATCCACATGTACTTCTCTTCCGTCTATTATTACTAGGACGGTTGCTCACATATTTCTAAACGCAGTTCTGGTTAAAAATAAATTCTGTAAACTAGGAATGTGGGGTGTGTCTACCTCCATAAAAATCCCTTTGTTCTCTGTGCAGAATTGAGCAGAGATGCAGAAGTAGAAAGCAGGGCTGTATTTCAGGAAAAGATCCTGGGCCAGTGCTTTGGCATCCGTCTTTCTGTTAGCAGGAGGGGTCACTGAGTCTGGGAGAGCTCGGGATGTTTCAGGGTTTTATAGCAGAGACTGCTTGACTTCCTTCCCTGACTGCTCAGTTTGGACGGGAAGAAATTCCATAAGAGAGGGTACAGGAATAGACACAGCATGGCAGGCTAAAGCAAGGAAGCTGACATGATCAAGCATCCTCCAGGAGCAGGCGGGCCAGGGCTGAATCAGCTAAGTCCAGAAGCTGCTATCGGCTCCTTGAGAGGCCAGCACGTTTCGGGAGAGGAGCTGTTCTGGTGGAGACCCTCTGCTGACTGAGGCCTCTCCTCTGCATGAATTGAACCATGCACATTTTGAATGAGCTTTGCTCCCCTTGACATTGGAGTCCTCATCTTCTATGACAGACCCACTCAGCCCCGGGGACAGGAAGACCAGGGTTCCAGCGTCGATCCTTGTAGGGAGGACCCGGAGCAGGGCAATGAATCCTGCGGGTATGGTAGACCATGCTCAGTGAAAGTGGAAACCAGAGAGGGTCGACACTGGTTTGACACTGTTCTCAACAAACCCCTGGATTGTGCACAGTCCAAGATTATTAGTTAGGCAACCGAAAGGTCGTGGACCCACAGGGCAACTAGCAATAGTACAGAGCCAAAAAGGGGAAAAGAGAGGTGTCAGAGGCAGCTCTCTGTGAACGCTGAATTGTGTTTTTAGTTTTTGGAAGCTATTGAATTTGTGATCGCCTGTGCTGGAGCCAGTATTGGTCCCTAAGACCTTCTGAAGAAACCACCCTTGGTTGTTTAATAACTGATCTCAGCTGTTTGGGGAGACCGCAGTGTCAAGGGTTCATGTATTTGCTCTTATGTGGCCCCTCGCAAGAAGCCACAGAAGGTCAGCTGGAGTTGGGGTCTCTCTCTCTCTTTTTTTTTTATTTTTTTTTCTGATGGGCAACAACTTTATTTTTTTAATATTTTTATTTATTTGTCAGAGAGAAGAAGAAGAAGAAGAGAGAGAGGCAGGCAGAGGGAGAAGCAGGCTCCCCACTGAGCAAGGAGCCCGATGCGGGACTCGATCCCAGGACCCTGGGATCATGACCTGAGCTGAAGGCAGATGCTTAACCGACTGAGCCACCCAGGCGTCCCTCTCTCTTTCTTTTTAAGCAAACTCTACGCCCAACAAGGAACTCGACTTCACAACTCCGAGATCAAGAGTCGCATGCTCTACCGACTGAGCCAGCCAGGCACCCCAGAAGCTAGGTTCTTAAATGGAGATGAAAAGCTGTGATTGAAGAATGACCCATTTGGGGAAAATAAAGCCGATGATGGGAAATGGGCTGCATCTTAGGTTGAGTCTCCTTTTTTAGTGAGTCCTGAGGTAGAGGGCATTTGGGGGCTGAGAACTCAGAATGTCAGCTAAATTTGGCCTCCGCAAAGAGAAATTAGGTCACAAGCACAATACTTTTGACCAAAGGTACTGCAAAGAAAGAAATTTAAAGTAGTTGCTAATGAACAAACAAGGCAGTTGTTAATACGAGGAAAAACAAAAAGTAACAAAGAAAAATAATAGTACACTACGATGCTCTGCTTTCCTTGCATATGTATAATGATGTAAACACCAAACGTTAATTTAACCAAAAATTATAATATGCTGATGTAGGGAGGACCAGGAAAGGGATGGTTGAAAAGAACACTAAATTCTCATTTACCGATACAGGAAATGAAAGAGAATAGCCCATGTGGATTATTTAAAATATGGCAATGTGTAAATGCCATAAAAAAAACCAGGAAGACTTAGGGGTGTGAGAGGGAATGAGGAAGGAAACTGCCACAGTTCACTGGACTTTTAGTGTTATTTGACTTTTTTTTTAAAGATTCTATTTATTTATTTATTTGAGAGAGAGCACGAGGTGGAGAGGTGGGGAGGGGCAGAGGGGAAGCAGAATCCCCGTTGAGCAGGGAACCCAAAGTGGGGCTCAACCCCAGGACCCCAAGACCGTGACCTCAGCCAAAGGCAGATACTTAACCGACTGAGCCACCCAAGTGCCATTATTTGACTTTTTAAATTACATGTATGTGTTCGTTAAAACAATTTTTAAGTGGTGTTGCTCCCAAAGGACAAGCCAAAACAGAACATCTTTACAGTTAGAAGTGTGTTGAAAAGACAAATTAACTTCAAGCCCTAAATACCCTGGATAACAAGGGCAATCGGGAAGCAAGAGGAAGGCTTAAAGCTCCCTTAGTTGATTTACACACAGTTTGATAACCGTTCAGTTTAATAAAAAGAATCCTTAGTTCATACCTAGATCTTGCATAATTTTAAGATTTGTTATTGCTTATGTAGTATTTACAAGAGAAAGAATTAAAACTTGCTTTAAAAAGAGATCGTTTGGGGACATACTGAGCGGATCATATTCTATATATCTACTTCTTTAATTGTCCACACAGGGAGAGTGCCTCACCAGGGGCCCAAGCATCCATACGCATCATCATTTTTCATCAAGGACCAGCTATCTGAAGAGCAAGCATACTGGCCAGGAAGAATTAATCATCTTCCATAAGACTTGAGTCTATGATTGCCATAGATTTCATTCATTTCTTCCTTCCGATCTCTCTTTCAGAAATGTACAGTGTAAAGGAACCTGCCAAAACATGTCTTTGGGTGCAGGTGACACCATTTAAGCAAACCTGCTGCGACCTGGAGTGGATAACCAGTGTTGAGTGGACCTTTACCCTTTAACACGGGGTTCTTCAACTTCAGCACTACTAACATTTTGGTCAGATAATTCTTTGTTGTGGGGGTCTGCACTGCACATAGTAGGACATTTAGCAGTGTCCCTGGCCTCACACATTAGATGTCAATGGCATCCTTCTCCCCAGTGGTGACAACCAAACACTGTCGTTGGTAGCTCGTCAAAGATTTAGGCTTAGTCTATATTACTTATTCTGCAGCAAAGAACATCTAAACAGTGATTAAAATTTATTATACCATTCTGCATCTGATAACTGAGACATGTTAAGGGAGAAGTTTCTCCCTAAAGTATAATTAGGCTATGTAAATTACCTAAGTATTTTTAAATCTGGAATAAAGTTGAAAATGAAAAGAATCTCATCATGACATTCTGAACCACTGGTTAGATCTTTCTCCAGGGAGGAGAATCTTGCTCCCGACATCTTTATAATCTCCCCCTCAGCTGAGCTTGCTTCGGCTTTCAAGAAAGCTGGAGTAGAACCCGTAAGAGGCTTGAGTGGGCAACAGGCACTCCAGTAAGGATTCCCTGGCCAGAGTGGGGAGGGCTGGGTCTGGGACATAAATAGCTGCTTCATCATCAAAGCCTCCTCCTGCCCAGGAGAAGGCTTTCATGAGAACTCGGGCTCATTGTGTGAAAATTCAGATGACTGAACTATAATTAGCTCGATTAGTCAACATTTTAATTCATAGGATTCTGGCTTTGATGTGCTCCTTTCTCACAGAATCAAAGCTAATAATTCTGGAATCATAATTGGGAGCTGAGTGCCAGCTTGAAGCTTGGGGAGCTCCCTCACCTTCTTGGCAAGCCCTGCTTCCAAGATGTTGCTTCCTGGCCATGAATGAACCCGGCCCAGGCACCTCCACCTTGCCCTTTGGCTCCCTGCTTCAGAGGACATTTCCTGAGCATCTCCTCTCTGTGAGTCAAGATCTCCAGCATTTATGTTCTAAATTTGCAGTGGTTGACATTAAGCTATGATGCCAGTACCTCCAAAGCCTGAGCACTTAATAGATGCTCCATAAACCTTTTTTTGGATATTGCTAAACAAACAGTGGAGCAGATCATTGGTTGGTTGTCTATCCAATAACCATCCCTCCTGCTTCAGGAATAAAAGCTGATTGAAACAACCAATTGCAGTGATTGTCTTCTTGTTCAAGCATAAGTTCATGAGATCATTCTGGTTGATGGGATAGGATAAGTATGCCGGGTGGATTCTCAGAAAGATTTCCTTGCTTCAACAGGCATATATAGGAAGAGACGGTCCTCTCCCGCTATTGGATGTGGTTGTGTTTCTAAGTGACATCTAGAATTGTGCCCACCATCTTGAAAGCATGAGGAAGACGACCAGGGGATGAAGCAGACAGGCCGAGGATGCAGGTCAGAGAGATGGAAGAATGCATGGCCTTTATGACATTGTTAAGCTACGGATCAGCCATCCCTGAGGTTACCTCTGGATTTCTCAAGTAGATGATACATTTTCCTTACTCTTAAGTTCAGGTGGATTGTCTGTGCTTATAGTTGAAAGCATCCTAGTTGATATAAGTGACTTGCCAGATTTTTTCATATAGGAAGGGATTTAGGTAAAAGGCTAGCCTGATGGGAACTTTATTATATCTGCTACTGCTTACTGAGTACCAACCATGCACCCGTGCGGAAACCATATGAACATTGACTCTGATCCTCACAATAACTCCACGAGGTAATTTTTATTATTTGCATTTCAAAGATGGGAAAACTGAGGCTCTGAGACATAGAGAGCACCAGTGACTGTGCAGTGTAGCTCACATTCAAACGCACATCTAATATGACTCCATGCTTCTCTCTACATTCTACTTCTTTTTAAAAAAATTTTTTTAAAGATTTTATTTATTTATTTGACAGAGAGACACAGCGAGAGCAGGAACACAAGCAGGGGGAGTGGGAGAGGGAGAAGCAGGCTTCCCGCCGAGCAGGGAGCCCGATGTGGGACTCGATTCCAGGACCCTGGGATCATGACCTGAGCCGAAGGCAGACGCCCAACGACTGAGCCACCCAGGCACCCACTTTTTTAAATTTTTTAAAAAAGATTTCTTTCTTTGTTTGAGAGAGAGCGTGCGCGAGTAGGGGGACAGGCAGAGGGAGAAACTCGAGCCAACTCCCCTGCTGAGCACAGAGCCCCACACAGGGCTCAATCTCACGACCCTGAGATTTTGACCTGAGCCAAAATCAGGTGTTGGACACTCAACCAACTGAGTCACCCAGGCGCCCCTACATTCTATTTCTCATTAGCGTTCCAAAGACACAGAACAAGAGATGAGGACAAGTGTGCAGAGGAAGGCTCCTTGGCTCAAGGGTAGGGGACGGAAGGAACAAAGGAGTGGAAATCCCATCCCTTAAAACTGTCTCGATGGGGAACAAAACCACCATCCTCACCCAAAACACCCCTTACCAGAGACCCTGGATGCCACTTCCAAGCAAGAAGGAGGAACGGGAAACCCTCAGACATTTTGTCACTGGAGCTCCAGACTGGTCCTGCGAACTTGGCCATGACACTTACAATGTATAACGGTTAAAGACCACCACTGGCTTCTCTCAAGCATTTCTCACTGAGAGAAATCCCGCCTCTCATCCTCATGACGCAGTCTCTGCAGACAAGATTAAAAAGAGCTGTTTCCTGTGTTTGCCTCACCCTTGCCCATTCCCTCTTTGCCCTAACGCTTTCCCCCAGGACACAAAAACAAGGCACCCAGGACCGATGAAGAATAGCGATGCTAAGCTCCTGGGACTAAGCTCTGGTCCCAAGTCTGCTCTGGGTTTGCTCAAGAGAAGATTCTGGCAAAGGCTTGGAAAGTGCTATAGACTGAGTTTTATGTTCTGGAGACCCTACAGGACAGGCGTGGGGAAGGGTGAGGGCTTCTTCTGCACACAGCCCTATTGCGGCACGGCCTCACCTTATATGACCCTGACTGGGAAAATGAATGAATTCCTTATCCTATCCTCCCTGCTTCCATTTTCTTCCCTTGTAAAACAGGAATAATAAGGGCCAGTTGACCATAAAAATGCAGAGATGAATGTCAGCATCTGACTGCTGTGAGCTGCCAGGGCTGTGGGGTGGCACAGATTGGAGCTCATCCCTGTGCCATCTCCCAGGGTTTCTCCCTGGCTACCTTCCCCTCTCCAACTCCCATCAGCCTCAGGCTTCCAATGATCAGCAAAGATGGAAGTTTCCTCACATTTCCTGAGGCACTGTGAAGAACTGCTAAATGAGCTCATCTCTTCACACTCTACACCCCAAGAGCTCTCAAGGAGTAGGCTTGCTGGCCTGGCACGCTGACAAACCTGGAGAGGCAGGAGGGGGTCTCGGCCTCCTGGATCCCGCACATCCACGGAAGCTGAGGCAGGAAGATGTGTCAACCCAGAGTGTTGTCCCAACGGGCCAAATGCGGCTGAGAGGCTGAAAAAAGATAAAAAGGTCACCATTAGATGGAGCAACATGGAGCTTATTGGTGACTGAGAAGAGTGGCTTGGGAGAGCAATTTGAGACTGAAATGCTAATGGATCTATTGAGGAGAGAACAAGAGGGAAGAAGTGTTTACAGACAACGCTTGGAAGAAATTTTGCTTTGGGACCAGAGAAATGGAAGAAGATGTGAAATCAAAGAAGAGTTTAAGATAAGAGATATTAGAGCATCTTTTTTTTTTTTTAAGATTTTATTTATTTGTCAGGGTGAGAGAGAGAGAATAAGCAGGGGGAGCAGTAGAGGGAGAGGAAGAAGCAGGCTCCCCGCTGAGCAGGGAGCCCGATGTGAGGCTTGATTCCAGGACCCTGGGATCATGACCTGAGCCGCAGGCAGATGCTTAACCAACTGAGCCACCCAGGCGTCCCAAGATATTAGAGCATCTTTGTATGCTGATGAGACTTTTCCTTTCCGGAGGGAGAAACTGACAATGCAGGAGAAAGAAGTGATGTTTACAGAGGGCAGCCTTTAGGAAGGGGAGAAGTGCGTTGGTACTTGGTTCTTCCAGTGTGAGATCTTTCTGGCAACTTCACTTGCTCTGGTCTTCTGATGGACATCTGCTCTGTATGCCCTCAAGTGGCAGCCTAATCAAGGACAGGGCCAAGAGGTACTGGAAGGATTCCATGCCTCCCTTAGCTTTCCATGCTGGTCCCGGGATCCAAGCTGCGGCAATCTGCTGCACGGTTTGCTTTCTGATTTCCCAGGGCGTTGTCCCTAAAGGGCTGGGGCAGGTGAATCTGCCCCGTATTTTTCAAAGGTCAAACATGTTCAAAGGCCTGATCTCCCTCAGTAATATAACCCTGAATATGGGTTGGCCATCTGCATTCATTGACTCCTTTACTCTTATCATCCAACCTTGCAGATGGGGAAAGTTAGGCATGGAAATGTTAAATGAATTGCCAAAAGTCATGCATCCGGTAGGTGGAGGAGCTGGAATTTGAACCCAAGCCATCTGGCTCTGGGAGCCCACCTCTTCCACGCCTCCCTCCCCCACCCCCGCCCCGCCCTAATCTGTTTCTTCCCTTTAGCCCTTTTCCCAGAAGTCGTAGGATCCTCTCTGACGGAACCCTGGTGGCCTGTCATGACTCAGAAGGCCCTAAGTCTGGGGCATCAACCTCACTCTGCAGTGCCAGGACTCCCTCCCCCTCCCCCAAAGAACATCCTGGAGCCCTTGCAATGAAAGGTCATTCTGATTCACCTGTGACCAATCCTGTACCCATGAGGAATGCTGCCCATGCAGGGAGGGAGGACTCAGAGCTGCTGCTTTCCTGCCTTCCCGTTTCTATCAGGCCAGACCTGGGCAGGACACGATGGCACAGTCAAATTGGGTAATTTGAAGAAAGTTGAATAGAGGGGCTAGTTACAAAGGTGTGGGCAGGATGTAGGGAAACCACAGAGGCAGGGCAAGAAGTCACAGCTACTTGACCACCCCGAGGCCTGAAGGGGCAAGGGGAGGTGTAGTCACCGAAACCCTAGTGTGTGCCCAGTGCGCTTAGAGCCACCTGACCAGAGCTGTGATCATGAGAAAAGGGACGCAGCCAGCCCCAGGGATGCCCCCACCGAGGCCTCCCTCCTGTGTCTCCCTCCCTCTGTTCTCCCATCCAGGATACCCACTGGCTAAACCCAACCCAAAGCCAAAGGGTGAGCGAGGGAACCCACTGATAAGGTCTGCAGCACAGACCAGGGTAGGGAAGGATGGAGAGTGGATCTAGAAGGGCAAACAGAAGTATCTAGCATATAACTGACTTCTTATCGAGGGTGGTGGAGAAAAATACGGGGCTCTGGAGCCAGGCGGCCTGACTTCAAGTGCCAATTGCCTCTTATAGGCCACGGGACCCTGGGCAAGTTACTTAACCTCTCTATGCGTTTTCCCATCAGTTTTCCCATCTGTAAAGTGGGGATTGTAACCTCAACCTCACAAAGTTATAATGAGCATTCATGCTTAGTTGATCTCCCTTAGAGATAACTTAGGTAAAGCACTTAGCATACAGTAGGTACTCAATAAATGCTGATCCCTTTCCTCTCTCACCTCCTTCAGGTAAAATGTGTGGGGATGAGGCCCTATACTTTGAATGTGGGAGCATTGTACGTAGTCCATAAACATTGCTCGGTTGATGGCTGAAGGGCCATCTGTTCCTTGGAGGCTTCCGAACATCCTTCAGATGACCTGTCCTTGGAGCCTGCAACAGTTAACTGTGGCTTAAAAAGTTCTTGCTGGGATTGCTGGTATGGTTCTGTCTCCTACCATGGGTGGTTGCAAGGTTACTGAAATACCTGCCTTATAATTTATTAATTTGTGTGCTTGTTTTATGCTGTGTCTCTATTTGTTTTCTAACAATTAAAAAGTTCTTTAAAATCATTTTTAAATTTCATATAACCATAAAAAATTTAAAAATTTCATTGTTTGCTTTCTCTCCACTTGCTCTGCCCTGTGATTAGGATGGATCTGAATTATCATGAGGTTCGAGACAAAAGGCATTTAAAAAGGCAAGTTTAGGGGTGGTAAGTGTCTCTGGGGCCATTTTTTTTTCTATTCCTGTATTACCTCCTCTTCACAGATGCAGGAAACTGAAGCCAGGTCTCCATGCTTGTCCTATAAGCAAGCAGCTCTAGGGAATGCTCCCTACTAGAGGCAGCTATTAGGTTATGCTCCCCACTCCTGAACCTTCTTTGGAGAATTCCATGGTTCAAATCCTTGCCCTTCGATGCACCATTTGACCCTGAGCAAGTGTCTCTTTCCTCTTTCCACCTCCTTCCATCACCTTAGAGCCCCAGAGTGCCCGGGGTGCCAGGCTCCCATTGTCTACCAAGCTGCTCTGCCATTGTTGCCAAGCCCTGTTCCCAACCCACTTTTTTAAAAAAGTATTTTATTTATGGGGGCACCTGGGTGGCTCAGTTGTTAAGCGTCTGCCTTCGGCTCATGTCATCATCCCAGGGTCCTGGGATCGAGCCCCGCAGCGGGCTCCCTGCTCAGTGGGGAGCCTGCTTCTCCCTCTCCCACACCCCCTGCTTGTGTTCCCTCTTTTGCTGTCTCTCCCTCTCTCTCTCAAATAAATAAATAAATAATTTGAGAGAGAGAGAGAGAGAGAGAGAGAGAGAGAGAGAGAACATGATCTGGGGAGGGGCAGAGGGAGGAGAAGCAGACTCCCCTGCTGAGCAGGGAGCCCGATGAGGGGCTCGATCCCAGGACCCTGAGATCATGACCTGAGCTGAAGGCAGATGCTTAACGAATGAACCACCCAGGCACCCCCCAACTCACTTTTTTTTTTAAGATTTTATTTATTTATTTACTTGACAGAGAGAGAGAGAGCACAGAGGGAGAAGCAGAGGGAAAGGGAGAAGCAGGCTGCCTGTAGAGGAGGGAGCCTGATGTGGGGCTCGATCTCAGGACCCTGAGATCATGACCTGAGCCCAAGGCAGACGCTTAACCGACTGAGCCACCGAGGAGCCCCCCCACCCAACTCACTCTTAAGTAGACACCCAAGTGGAGGTATGCTTTTCCAAACTATTTACCTTACATTCTCCTTTTCTGTTGTAAATCTCTTTCAACTCTTCTTTCAGCACGTGCTTTCCAAAAGGAGCGAAAATTCCCTATGACGATAAGCTTATACCACCAAGACTCAAAGTTCTGTAGTGGCGGGGACTGTGACTTTCCATGTTTTTATAACCTTCTATTGCCTGCCTGAGTAGCTGACACAGATCAGGTGCTCGAGAAATGGTCGTGGCCTCGAACTGAAGAGAATTTTCCTTCCCTTCCTGCCCACGTGAAAACCATCTATCTCTCCAGGCCAGTGCCATCACTCCAGCGGACTTCACAAGACCCGATTGAGAGGGACTCTGCCCTCTCTGGGAGGCTTTCTGTAAGCCCAGCAGTTGCGGGAGTGCTAAAAGGATGAGATGGGGGCTGGACAGAGAGGAATAGGCACTTAAAAAACTTGGAGGCTCATTTATTTTTAACATTATAGATTTTCTCTTGCTTTCCTTGAGCATATGATGTGTCTCCCTTCTTCTTGTAAAGGATTGCATAACTGAGGACTTCTATTTGTTTATTTTGCCTCCTGCACAGTCATCCGCAAACTCTGGCGCCTTCCATCTCCTACCCACCAAAGCTGGCGAAGAGCAGAAACTCCAGGGCTTCTGATGCTTTTACTGGGGCTCACACAACGCAGGCCTGGAGATGAGAGAGTGAGCGAGGCCACTTAGCTCCTCTGGGCCTCACCTGTCCTCATCAGTAGCTGGGTAGCGTGGGAGTAATAAATAAGTGGTGCTTGTTGTGTTGGCATGAAAAGTTCCAGCCTGTGAAATGTGTGATGTATGAGACATTGAGATCCAGTTCCTGGGCAAGGGCATCTGAGGCAGGCGCCTCTCGGAGCCCCTGAGCTTCACAGTGTCTCCCCACAGTGAATCAGGACACAGATTGGCCAGATCAGCTGTTTTCCTTATTCCTCCAAGTTCCAAAGTCCAAATGCTTTCCTGCTGAGTAATTATTTTATACGGGGGGGGGGGGGGGGGGGGCGGGAAGTGCAAAAGGCAGACTCCTCCTGCGGGCTCTTGGTTGGCTCTGGAGATGTCACCCAGACACCACTGTAGTATCTGGCCTCCCCACTCTCCCTAGTTCATGCCACCCTCATTCGGGCTCCAAAACGACAGTGACCCCGACACAAGCCCATAGCACATACCAAAGCGCAGCTTTCCCATCTCCTAAAGATGAAATTCCAAGTGTTTGCGAGTCAATACTCCCCGCAGCAAAATTTCATTGTCAAGAAGGACATCGTGCTTGTCCGGACGCCCACAAGAAGGGCCTTTTGCCAAAACGAATGGGAAATCATTGGCCCAATTAACATCCTGTGATCTTAGATCTAAAAATGACCCGGAGCCGGGTAAACAAGGTGACGTAAGGTGCCGGGCGGGGAGTGGCTCTCTACTGCCACCTGGAGGAGAGCGTTTGCAATGGCGCGGAGGCTCCGGGCGGCGGGGAGGCGTACCTCTGCCCGCTCTTAAGACCTGGTGACAACAGGCGCGAGTGGGGCAGTCCCGGGGAGAGGAAGGAAAACACGGAGGAGCCCAAACAGAGGGCAAGGACGCGCCTCCGCGACCTCAGCTAGAGGAAAACGAGGTCTGGGTGATCGGGCCTTTGGACATGTGGAGTTGACCCTTGCTGGTTCCTCCTTGGGAACATTCCTTTTATAAAAGGACTCGGGCACCATGAACTCTTGTTGGAAAAAAAAATCGTGGCTTAAAACTACTGGGGCAGGATCCCCAACGCTGGAGACCCCTGATAAAAACAGTTGGCAGTTTCTGAAAGGAGAAGCAGTAGCATGGCTATGCCAGTTTAAACACAGGGCCACCGGATTTTCTGTTTTAGTTTGGGCTTGGCAGTGACTTAAGTGGGGGAGTGAGTGCAGGAGTGTAACAGTCCTAATTTACTTTCTTGTCAGGCTAATGTGAGAATGAGGCTGCAGAGCTTTCTGCATTACGCAACCGGCATGCTGGGAGATGCCCCAGAAATATGCTAGGGGCTAGCAGAAGGTCAACTGAGCGTTATTACTTTTCCCCCTGCAGATAATCCACAAAAGGAAAAGGAGTTGATTTTTAGCTTGATAAAAACGAAAATAAAACAAAACCCACTTTACTTTTAGGTTAGTCAGTTTTTGCTTCGTTGCAAACTACCTCAAAAATCTCAGTGGCTGGGGACAACACACATTTATTTTTCCTGCTAATGGGTCTGCAGGGCAGCCTTGGTGTGATCTCAGCTGGGCTCACCTGGGCTGGCTGAGCTAGGCTGGACTCCTGGCTTAGGGTCAGATACAGGTTCCACCTGGTTCTGTTTCCGGACCCAGGATGAAAGGACAAAGGCTACCTGAGGCAAGCTCTTCTGGCAGAGGGCGTTACCTGTTCAAGAGGCCGAGTCAAAGCTGGCAAACACGTTTGGAGCCTCTGTGTGTCATGTCAGCTAATATTCCATTAGCTAAGGCCAGCCTACCATCAGTGGGGGTGGGGGTGGGGGAGTGGGGTATACTCTGCTGACTCTAGTAGGCTGATCTAGACTCTGGAATTTAACCAATGGGTTAAATTCACTACAGACCATCTGCTTCTTGTGGAAGAATTGCAAAGTGAGGATGGCCTTATATAATCGTTATGCAGTACTGGTGGTCCTCAACGTGAATTCAGTTTTGCCCGATGGACACTTTTTTTTTAAGTTTATTATTATTTTTTTTTCATAATCTCTACACCCAACAGTGAGGCTCGAACACACAACCCTGAGATCAAGAGTCCCATGCTCGCAATGTCCACAATAGCCAAACTGTGGAAAGAGCCAAGATGTCCATCGACAGATGAATGGATAAAGAAGATGTGGTATATATACACAATGGAATATTATGCGGCCATCAAAAGGAATGAGATCTTGCCATTTACAACGACGTGGATGGAACTGGAGGGTGTTATGCTGAGTGAAATAAGTCAATCAGAGAAAGACATGTATCATATGACCTCACTGATATTAGGAATTCTTAATCTCAGGAAACAAACTGAGTGTTACTGAGTGGTGGGGGGTGGGAGGGATGGGGTGGCTGGGTGATAGACATTGGGGAGGGTATGTGCTATGGTGAGCACTGTGAATTGTACAAGACTGTTGAATCACATATCTGTACTTCTGAAACAAATAATGCAAGATATGTTAAGAAAAAAGAAAAAGAAGAAGATAGCAGGAGGGGAAGAATGAAGGGGAGTAAGTCGGAGGGGGAGACGAACCATGAGAGACGATGGACTCTGAAAAACAAACTGCGGGTTCTAGAGGGGAGGAGGGTGGGGGGATGGGTTAGCCTGCTGATGGGTATTAAGGAGGGCACATTCTGCGTGGAGCACTGGGTGTTATGCACAAACAATGAATCATGGAACACTCCACAAAAACTAATGATGTAATATATGGTGATTAACATAACAATAAAAATTTAAAAAAAGAGTCCCATGCTCTACTGACTGAGCCAGCCAGGCGCCCTGCCTAATAGACACTTTCCATTTCCTTTTTGTTCACATCTATCACTTATGACATGATGTGCTCGTAATGGATAAGGGACACAGTACCCTTGTCTGTGGCCTGGTCTACTTTTTCAGGGTATACTTAAAACTCCCTGAGCCAGGACATCTGGGTGGCTCAGTCGGTTAAGCGTCTGCCTTTGGTTCAGGTCATGATCCCAGGGTCCTGGGATCAAGTCCCGCCTCGGGTTCCCTGCTCAGCCGGGAGTCTGCTTCTCCCTCTACCCTTACCCCCTGCTTGTGACCTCTCTTTCATTCTCTCCCTCAAATAAATAAAATCTTAAAAAAAACACAAAAACTCCCGGTGCCAGCAAGTCAGTCTGGCTATGCAGATATCACTTGTGGAATGAAAAGGACAGGGAGGGATTCCTCGAGGAGGCAGCGTGGTATGCTGAGAAGAGTCCTAGACTCGAGAATCAAGAGACCTGGGTTTCTAGTCCTGATTCTGCCAGGGTTGGAATTTGGAAGGGTCAGCAGGAACCAGCAACCAGGTGCTTTTCAAGTCTTGCTGAGAAGCTTGGACTTTATCCTGTGCACTGGGGCACAACAGGGTCAGCTCAGAGTTTGTTTGTTTTTTTTTTTTTAAGGCCTTTTTGGCAGCAGTGTGGAGGGCGGATTGAAGGAGAAAAATTGGATTGGAGGCAAGGAGATGAGCTAGGATTTCGTCCAGGTGAAAGGTAATGAGGGCAGAGACCAGGAAGGAAGCCCTGGAGATGGAAAAAGGGGTGAATAAAGACTCTTTAGAAGCAGAACTGACAGGAAGAACTTAAAGACAATTGATTATGGGGAGAAGGAGAAAGACAAGGGCACGGGGGGAGTCAAAGATGAATCAAGGGTCCAGAGTACATCACCTAAATAGTGGCAAACGTTGTTTCTCAGTCTTTCTTACAGCTAAGTACATGTATGTATGCATGCATGGGTTGGCAGGCATTGTAAAATGTATTACTTTCCAGAACTGGTGCAGAAAAATCACACAAGGGACGCCTGGCTGGCTCAGTTGTTAAGCGTCTGCCTTCGGCTCAGGTCATGATCCCAGGGTCCTGGGATTCCATGCTCAGCAGGGAATCTGCTTCTCCCTCTCCCACTCCCCCTGCTTGTGTTCCCTCTCTCGCTCTCTCTGTTAAAAAAAAAAAAAAAAATCACACAAACTTCAGCCATTGGCAAACCTTATTCACCATCTTTGCTGTGTTCAAACACCTGCACCATTAATACTCAGCATTGTTCTTCCTTCCTTCCTTTTTTCTCTTTTTTTCTTTCTTTCTTTTCTTTCTCTTTCTTTCTTTCCTTTCTTTCTTTCTTTTCTTTTTCCTTCTTTCTTCCTTTCTTTCTTTCCTTTCTTTCTTTTCTTTCTTTACAGACTTTATTTTTAAGTAACCTCTACACTCAACGTGGGCTTCAAACTCACAATCCCGAGATCAAGAGTCCCATGCTCCACCTGAGCCAGCCAGGTGCCCCCAGCATTATTCTTTAAATGAAGTCATTTATTTAACCTAAACACTTACTGCAGGCTTATCCTTAAAACCATGTATGTGAGATCATGACTTTGTTGGGCCACTTACGTATGGAGACATAATGAATCAAATACAAGGTTGTTAAAATTTCAAAAGTGTCTGTCTACTACCTAAAAGTATTATTTCCCATGGCCACAGTGTCCAGGCCAGATTTAGGGAACCCCTGCCCCAGGCAATAGCTAAAACAACTAGGATTATACAGATTTTGCTTTCTCCGCCCTCTTGTTAGTTTCCATTCATATTGTATCAGTGTCCAGTCCTGGATGGCAGGTCTGGTCTTTGCATCCATTGTTGGCAAGGCCTTGCCCTGCAGGCAGTGACCTTTAGCAGAGCTGGGCTGGAGGTTGTCATCCAGACAAATGGGGGCTGACCTGGAATGTCTTTTTAACTCAGTGTCTCACAACATGAGGCTCTGAAAGCCACTGCAAGAGCAACCAAGCCAAATGAGCTGGGTCCCTCTCACTCTGCAGACAAGAGTGCCATCAGGGCCTTGGGATCCCCCTTTGCTTCTCCCGTGTTCTCCCTGATGTTCTTCTGGAAGCCACACACAGAGGTCTGGATGCAGAGGGTGGCAGCTTCATCTTCTTTTGTTCACTTTTGATGCCTAAAGATTTCTAGAGACCGTTTTCAAGGTAAAGTTGAATTAATTCTGCACTAATGGGTTGGCTGCCATGAGGCCTCTCACTGAACTTTTCTGAGACTCAGTTTCCCCCTGTAAAATGGGGGCTTGGGCTGGTGGTCTGGAGAGTGTCTCCCTTTCACATCTTAACCGGGCTCAACAGTTTGCGGACAGTTATGCTTCTTCTTTGAACTCCTTATTCCAGTCTTTGCCCATTTTTTATAGTATTGTTTGTTCCTCTATATAAAATTTATTATGGTCATTGTAAGTGTTTTATGCATATTTTATCATATCCCTTTGTCATTATTATTGCACATTTCCCCCCAGTATTATTTCAACCTTGTTTCTGTGAAGTAAGGAGACATTTCAATTTTTGCTGTGGAGACATTTTAACTTAAAAAAAAAAAAAAAAGCCCAACTGACAGTCTTTTCTTTGAGAATTTCTGCTTGAAAAGAACTTCCTCACTCCACGATTATAAAAAAATACACACTCAGTTTATCTTCCGAAATTTTAATGGATTCATTTATTTTATGTTTAAATTTTTAGACCTTTTAAATGGATTTTATATAAAGAGTGAGATAGACATTTTATTTTTCTTTATTTTCTTTCTCAAATAGGTACCCCATTTATTGAATAATCTATCTTTTGCATACAGATTTGAAAATATGCTCTTTATGAAATTTTTAAACATCATCTGTTATATACTTCTGGTAGTAAAAGCTATTGTCAATTATACTATGGCATATTTTAACTGTTGTGCTAATGGACTTATTATTTTTATTTAGATCTTAAACCATAGCAACAATATGTATTTCCAGCCTTACTGCATCCACTTTAATGCATTTAAACACTTAACCATAAATGATCACTATGACTGTCAATCTATAAAAACTCTCAGAAAGAGCAGTCTTCTCTTTTCCATCATGGTAATTAGTAATGGTAATCATAGCAATTAGTAGAAGTAAAGTATGAATTGTCATTGTAAAGAACGCAGTTGCTATGATTTGGGGGGAAGTAGGACTTGGAATGTAGGCAGGTTATTCCAGAGACCAGGGTTCCTGTGCACACTAGGAAGTTAGAGACCTTTTCTTCCCAGGGTGCCCCCTGCCTGCTCCAAGTAGCCACTGTTCTCTCCTTCTAGCTACCTCACTCCCTCTCAGAGAATCTACTCTCAGATCTTCATTCACACTGAGGTGTTGATGACTGGTTACTATCCAACCCAGCTATTCTCATTAAAGTGTGAAGTGTGTGGAAATTAATTTGTTACTAATAATAGAATGCTGAAGTTTGAAATACTTTACTTTTTAATCAATCTGAGTTGACTCAATGTTTCCCCTGAAATGAATTCCCCTTGAACTTATTTGCATACTTCTTTTGTGAGAGAGAAAAAAGGTGTGCTGGTCATTGTCTGTAACCTCTTTCTCACAGTGCATTGGGATATAACAATGTTCTGTTCATAGACAAGGCCACTTCCAACTGCCACTGAGTTGAGCTTATGTGGTTGCTTTCATTTTCTTTTTAATGTTGTCCCCGGATAAATTTTTAATAACATCCCCAAATCTGTATTGCAAGCGAAGAAGAATGATGTCAGAAACATATTTGTTAGTAAAATTACAACAATTATGATTATTTAACGAAAGATAAAGCGAGGACACCAATGTACACTACTATTATTCACACTGGGTGCTCAGTAAATATTTGTTAAATGAAGGAATGAATATTTAAAACTCATTAAAATCTGTGTCTCTGTAGTTGATAAATGAAATTGGGTTTGTTTATGCTTTTCTGAAATGTTCATTCACTTTTTTTCCCCTCTCACTTTTAATATAATCTGCGATATAAAAACAATAGTTTCAAAAAATGGTTTTCAAAATGAAGTTTCATATTCTTTTAAAAATAGCTTTTAAATCTTTTTCATCATAAAATCATCTATTTTAGAATAAAAGTCTGAGTGATGGAATAAGACACAGAGCACAAGAGAACGGTAATGTTTGAGGGTATAAGCATGTCAACTGGTCTCTAACTTTTTGTCTAGAATCTTTGGCCTCAGAAATATCTTGCTTTACCCTGTAAAACACTTTTATGAATACCTCATGTACTTTAGAGCCTTAAACTAGAGGGAAGAGGCCCCAAGAGTAAAATGGAGGCACTAGCCAACATGGTGAACCTCTGAAACCATGCCTTGTGGGCAGCCCCCAGCCCTTGTCCCCTTGTAGAGTCAGCCCTGCTGAGCTGCTCTGTGTTTCTGTGTTCCAGGTGCCATTTCTGATTGCAGGAAGGAAACTGGAGCTGGGACCGTTCCTGGGAGCCACCGACCAGACGTGCTGCTTCCACCGGTTGGGTAGAATATAGCCAACCCTTCCTTCCCCAGCCTGCTCACCCTGCTCCTCCCCCTGCCATCAAAGACGAGGATAATTGAGGTCTCGCTGGCTTGCAGGAGGCCTCAAGCATTCACCTCAGGGTCCCTTCCAGGGGATTCAGTGACTTGGGATTTCAGTTCCTACTCCCCAAGCAGTTTTCTCAGCACAAAAGGTTTTCAGTTCTTTTAAATTCATCTAAGGACATAAACTATGCAGAGCAGTCAGGATATAAGCCATGTGAGCAACAAATAACAAAGCACTAATTGCATCTAGTGGGCATAGAGTTTCAGTGACTTCATGTTGGCTAAATATAGGCGAACACTTGGTGTGTTGTGCATGCCAGGGGGAACCATGATGCAATTACCCCCTCCCTTTGATGGAGGGGGAGGACCCGGGTCAGAAGGCAAGAATGAGATTGCCTAATAAATGGTCACTTGTGATGGTCCCCAACTCCACTTGCGTCCAAGGTTTGTACACACACACACACACACACACACACACACACACACTAAAACAAAGCAAACATGACTGTACAGCTTTAAAACAGCATAAATACTCAGCTTCTGACCAGGGTTAAAAATAATTGCTTTATTTAAAAATTTAATGATTTCAATTTTCTTTTTAATCTTTATTATATAAGAAATTCACATCAACCTTAGAAAATTTAGAAAAAAGAATGGTGACGAATTCTTATCAAGCACTTAAAAGGTGCCAGGCACTCCCTGCTGTAGAGGCTTTCCATCATCAACCCATTTAATCCTAACAATAACTCTCTGAGCTAGGGACAATCATTATTCCTGTTTAACAGCTAAAAAAGAACAAGGGATGAGTTCTGTAACTTGTTCAAGGTCACCTACTTAGAAAAGTGAATACTGGGAGTTGAACTCAAGTGGGCCTGATAGAGAATTTCATGCTCTTGAACTCTAGACCAGTGCTGCTCAATAGATACATACTGTGAGCCACGTATATAATGTAGAATTTTCTAGTAGTGACATTAAAAGAAGTAAAAAGAAACAAGTGAGATTGCTTTTGATAATGTTTTATTTAGCTGGTGTATCCAAGATAGAATCATTTCAACATTCAATCAGTATAAAAACTAAACTAAATGAGATATTTCACATTCTTCTTTTCATACTAAGCCTTAAAAACTCAGTGTGTATTTTACACTTACTTCTCAGTTAGGACTAGACAAATTACAAGTGCTCAATTAGACATGTATCTAGTGGCTACTGTATCGGGGGGCAGTGCAGATACAGCACATTTCCATCACGGCAGACAGTTCCATCGGACAGTGCTACTCTAGGTCATACTGACCAGTCAAAATAGAAAAAAGTCACATAAACTCCCCGTCTATTTCAACATATCATATCCTTCCTGCATTCTTTGTATGTATTTACGTGTATAAATATGTTTTCTAACAGATGAGGGTCATACTGTGAATATCGTTTTAATCAATTTACTTCTTTAATGATAGTGTGCAACCTTCCAGTGGTTTTGTCTCCCTGTATGTATGTGAGGCAATGCTGATGTGCTGAAAATAACATAGGACTTGGGAGTCAGAGGACTCCATCATTTTCCATCTGTGTGATATTGGACAAGCTATTCTCTGACCCTCAGTTATCTCATGTGAGGATTAAATAGGATAATGTACGTGAAATGTGTTTTATAAATGAAGGCTCTGGGGTGGCTGGGTGGCTCAGTCGTTAAGCGGCTGCCTTCGGCTCAGCTCATGATCCCAGGGTCCTGGGATCGAGCCCCGCATCGGGCTCCCTGCTCAGCGGGAAGCCTGCTTCTCCCTCTCCCACTCCCCCTGCTTGTGTTCCCTCTCTCGCTGTGTCTCTCTCTGTCAAATAAATAATTTTTTCTAAATGAAGGCTATTTTGGTTTTTTTAACTATTATTTTTTAAATTTATTTTTACGTAAAGCTCTATACCCAACATAGGGCTCAAACTCATGACCCTGAGACCAAGAGTCACATGCTGTACTGACTGAGTCATATATATACACACATACATATGGATATATATATATGTGTATATATATATATATGTATATATAGTGTGTGTGTGTGTGTGTGTGTGTGTGTGTGTGTTTGCTTGCTATGAGATCAGACTACAGAGATTTCAGTGATCAAGCCAAAGGTTTGCACTCCCACTCCAGGCAGAGCTTTTGTTGGTCAGTGATAACTGTGGAATTTTCCCAAAGTAAGTGGACTTTCTCTTGCTCTTTCCCTCCCTTTTTGCAGATGAATTTTGATATGTTCTTCTCTCCTAGGCCAGGCAGAAGTTGCTGTATGAGCAAGAAGTCTGATTTCAGGAACCATCTATTTCTCCACCACCACGGTTTGACATGTCTTGCCCTAGAGGAAGAAAACTCCGCAGGCCACCAAGGTAAGCACAGGAGTAGGTTTTAACTACAAGGGAAGAAAACAATCACGATTGTCCATCTCTACAGATGGATGGACAGCAGCACACACTCTCCAATCAGCAAGGAAATCTGAATTTTCATTGGGTCTTGTGAAAAAATTTGGCCGGGCTCAAGATATGCTACCCCCAAATACGGCACCTTGGTACTCTGAATATTTTAAGGTGAAGGAAAAAGAATGAGGGGCGCCTGGGTGGCTCAGTCAGTTAAGCGTCGGCCTTTGGCTCAGGTCATGATCCCAGGGTCCTGGGATCGAGCCCCACATCGGGCTCCCTGCTAGATGGGGAGTCTGCTTCTCCCTCTGCCTCTGTCCCTCCTCCAGCTTGTGCTCTCTCTCTCTCTCTCTCAAATAAATAAATAAAACCTTTAAAAAATTATTTGAAAAAAAGGAAAAAGAATGAAAATAAATAAAAAGAGCATCAGTCGGCTTTGGGACAACTTTGCACAACCTAATATGTGTATAGTTGCCGTCTCTGAAAGGGAGTGGGGGAGCACAGAAGTCTGTATGAAGAAATAATGCTGGAAAAATTCCCAGTTTGATGAAAACTATAAACCCACAGCTCCAAAAAACCCAATAAACCCCCAATACAAGAAACACGAAGAAAACTACATCTGGAATGTTTCAAGTTGAGTAAATATGCATTATTTACCTTATATATGTAAAGCTGGACATAAATTTAAAATTAAGGGAAAAAAATCTGTCCTCCGCTAGCAAAGAAAGTCTTAGTGGGCCCTTGACTGCCTTCATGGGTATCATGGCAGACTCAAGAAAATGCAAAACAGTTTCTGTCTTCAAGTAGGTTTTAGGCTACCTGGGCGCACTAACGTAGGAAACACCATTCCTTAACTCCACAATATCCATTCTTTCTTCTTCCATTGCTGGCAGAACCCCCTGGTTTTGCCCAAATATCTGCCTCTTTCCCATGTGACTCCAGGAGGAAAGACGCATCTGCAGACCCAGGAATCAATGAGGGTCTGATTCCCCTTGACAGTAATTGACACGAGGGTGGCCATCGGACCCATTTCTGGCAAAGAAATGTTGGGGGGAAAATGTGCTGGAGGATTTCTGAGAAAGATTCTTGGCTTCCAAGGAAGACAAGAAGAAGAAGACAATCTCTTCATCCTTTGGACACTGAAGGGCCTGACGCCTGGAACTTCTGTACTCAATTTGTGACTAAGCAGGGCCAATCTGAGGTCAGAGTCAACATCCTGAGGATGACAGAACAGTGGAAAGAACCTGATCTTTGATGATGTTATTGAGCTGCTGAATTAAGCAACTCTGAAGCTCCCGTACCCAGTGAACTTTTTCTTGCATGACGTAATACATTTCCTTACTGCTGAATTCGAATTAAGTTTTATGTTCCTTATAGCTCCAAATATTCTATTAGCACTAACTAAATACTTAACTCATTCTATCACTTTGTGCAGATAACTCTAGGGCTCATGTTTCTCCCATGGAAAATGAAGGACATGGACAAAACAAATTCTACAGTCACTTTTAGCCCTAAGCAATCTACCTTAAATGTACCTGATTAGTCTAGGTAGTCAATAATAACTGTCATGTGTGTGATTTGGAAAGTAGGTGCTCCATGACTTGGCATTCATCTTCCGGGGATAGACAGGGAAGGGGCACAAGGGAATCTTCTGAGTGCTAGAAACATTTGATATCTTGATCTGATGGCTGTACAGGTAATATATATATAAAAATCCATTGAGCTATATGCTAAAATTCTTAACACTTAAAAACAATAATTTATCAAAAAAATTTTAAAAAGTGTTAACAGGAATCTAGAGGTGGGAGAGATCATTCTGATCTAAAAGGACAAAGGAAGTCTTCATGGAGACTCTGGGCCCGAGCTGGGCTTTGAAGGGTGAATGGAATCTGAGAGATGAAGAGAAGAAGTAAACAAAGCTATGGCAGAGGAAATGCATAACACATGGCCAAGGGATGATGGTAAGATGTTTTTTTTCATAAAAATGCCACTTTTACCCCGGAAATAGTGAAATAAAGATAGTAAAAAAACAGTGCAATAAATACAATATATTAGAAGCAATGTTGAGTAGCAGTTACAAGAATAGGCTTGGAGGGCGCCTGGGCGGCTCAGTCGTTAAGCGTCTGCCTTCAGCTCAGGTCATGATCCCAGGCTCCTGGGATCTAGCCCTGCATCAGGCTCCCTGCTTGGCGGGAGGCCTGCTTCTCCCTCTCCCACTCCCCCTGCTTGTGATCCCTCTCTCACTGTCTCTCTCTGTGTCAAACAAATAAATAAAATCTTAAAAAAAAAATAGTAGGCTTTGGGGTCAGATATTTGTAGGTTTGAATTCTGGCTCTGATGCTTTCTGGTTTGAATGAGTGCTCTGGACCTGCTTTCTCATCTCTGAAATAGAACTGATGCATACCCTATAGGGTTGTGGAGAGAATAAAACGTAAGCAGAATAATACGTGTGATATGCTTAGTGCAGTGCCGTGCACACAGAGTAAGCCCTCATTAATGGGAGCCACTGCTGGTACTACTACTTCCATAACTGCCAGTCTGGGCCATCTGGTCGCCTTCACTTGGAGGGTGGTAGTACCCAATGGAAGAGGATGGCCTAATGATCACTTTGGGTCCTTTCAAGCTCTCAAGTCTATAATGCCTAATACAACCTAACAGACCAAATCAGAGGGAATGAATGACTGAGGTTTACCCTTGCAAGCTATCTTGATACATTCCCCCCCCACCCCAATAGTCTAGTCCTTGGTCATTCCTAACTATACTCCTTGATCACACCAGCATACATCTCTGTCCCAAATCGGACAGCCGAAACTGCAAGTGGTCTTACATGTCAGCTGCGACACGCACATTCATACAGAATCCTGAAGTATGTATAAAAGTGCTTTATTTTGGGTATATATCATATATGCCACCTCTTTAGAGATCACAAGGAGAGTTAGGGACATGGGAGTGTTCATATGGGTTTTTTTTAAGATCTTATTTATTTGACAGAGAGAGAGAGAGAGAGGGAGTGCACGAGTGCACAAACAGGGGGGACGGGAGAGGGAGTAGCAGACTCCCCACTGAGGAGGGAGCCCGATGAGGGACTCGATGCCAGGACCCCAGGACCATGACCGGAGTCGAAGGCAGACGTTTAACCGACTGAGCCACCCAGGAGCCCCTGATCGTATGTTTTTGTCAGTAGTACCAGCTCCCCTCTCACTGCCAGTGAGTTGGGTTCTCTTTCAACTAAAGTAAAATTTCCACGACATAAAATTATTGATGTACAACTCAGTGGCATCTCATATATTCCCAGTGTCATACAACTCCCACCCCTGTCTAGTTCCAAACATTTCATTGCCCCAAAGGGAAACTCTGGACCCATTAAGTGGCCACTCTCCATTCCCTCATTTCTCCACTAATCAGGTTTTTGACCCTATGGGTTTCTCCATTCTGGACATTTCATATAAATCAAGTCATATACTGTGTGACTGGCCACTGATTTTTTTGCATCGGTGTTCCTGACCCTGTTTAAATGTCTGCTCCCTCACGGTTGGCAGAGAAACTTCTTCACCCTTGAACTGTCTACATCTTCTTCCTCTTCAAAAGGCCCTTAGTCACTTTATATCCTTTTGCTCTCATCTCGGGGGTCTTACTTCTTATTAGGCTGCCTATCCTTCACTCCAGAGCTGTGCTCTCCAATACTAGCCATTAGCCACAGGGAGCTACTTAAATTATTAATTAAAATTAAATAACATTTAAAGTTTGGTTCCCCAGTGACACTGGCAACATTTCAAGTGTCCAGCTGGCACATGTGTTTAGCGACCTCCATATGGGCCAGCACAGATAAAGAACATCACCATCATCACACAAAGTTCTATTGATTAACACTGCTCTAGAGGGCACTAGAGCCTGCCAAGTGGAGAATGGGATTAGGGAAGGAGAACTTCACAGTGGGTTGCCTTCCGGGCATGAGATCTCTAAAATTATGTGACCTTCTGTATCACCCAGGACTCTTCCAGTAGGGTCACTCACTGTCTATGTGAATGGCTCCCCCTCAAATTGTATAGTGCACAGCATGTACATCTGTACCCAGTCATGCTAGAAGAGTCTGTCTCCCTCTGCATCCCACCCTAGTAGGCATTCCAAGAAAAAGAGAGAAAGAACAGAAACAAAACCCCTTCCCACCACATCTGCTTGCTAGCTTAGTTTCTACCTCTCCAGTTAGGCTATGAACCCCTTGAGGGCAGCCCCCACATGCCTTCTTTACCCACCCTGCTCCCTACACAAAAACATCTAGCACACAGGTGTGCCCACAGCAGGCAAGCAGCCATGATTTCTGGATTATTGATTGAACCATTCAACCCAGGCTATGTCGCTGAGCACGGGAGTACCGGTACCCCCAGACCTATCTGGAGGGGGTACCCTCTCCATGTTGATCCTTGCTCTGCCCTCCAGTGATGGACACAGGACAGAGAGAGGCAGTGGGCATCAGACTGCACTTTGGAATGTTCATTCTGGCCTCGCCTCTAAGCAACAATGCACCGTGCTCATTCCACCACTAAAACAATGATCACTGGTGGTATGTTACCTGCATGTGTCTGCCTTCCCCAGCAGAGTGTGAGAACTGGATGTAACAGGAGCTCAGTAGAAGACACTCAACAATTCAGGGTAAAAACGAACAAACCTAAACAAATATGTCCAAAGTGATCCTTCCCCGGTAGGAGGTCAAAATGGCAGTGAGGGACATAAAGGCCACCAGGATGGGAACACTTCAGAGCAGAGCGGGGTGGGGGGAGCAGAGGCTGGGACCTATGTTCCATTTCCTGTGCGACAGGCCCCCTCTAACCTAGTTAGACCTGATGTAACCCCTCCTTCCCTACCGCCAGGGTTGGGGGGTGGAAATACATTTCTCCTTTCAAATTTACTTGTTATAGTCTTTACCTCAAGAGGCAAAAGAAAATTATAGCCAAGCCTACACACCAATGGGCTATCCTGTGACGGAAAACATCAAACAACTCTTCTGCACTTCGGATTTTGATCCCCAGTAAAACTTCCCACTAGTAGCCAATATTGACTTCTCATCACCATCCAGGTCAATAAAGCTTCATGAATCTTGATGTGACCTGCTCTTTCTCTACTGCTTTTACTCAACACTGCCGGCCACACCCAGGTGTATGCATGTCCATTCAGTCTCTTTCCAGCTGATTAATTAGAGCATTTTCTCCTGTCCTTTGAAACACAGATGGTAGTAGCGCTCAGATGTCAATCTGGGGGCCTTGTTGTTCTGGCAGTCATGGAAACGTCTGCTTTTGGCAGGCCCTAGGGGCACCTGGCAGAAGCTCCCATGTTGCTTCAGTTCCAGGTAGATCATGTGGTTTGCTTAAGGTGTCTCTGGCCACTGGTAACCAGGAGGGAAGGAAGTGTCTAGGCTTACACCCTCCAGCCTGAAGGGCGATTGGTGAAGTTGCCCTTGCACTGATTTCACATTCCTCTCCTTCTGCAGATGTATTCCTCTCACCATATTACCTAGTAATTAGCACCCAATCATGCTGGAAGCACCAAGCATTGTGTCTTTTACCTGTGTTATCTCGTTTGTTCGTCTGGACAGATCTATGACACGGTACTACCACAACAATCTCCCTTACTGACCTCGGAGAGGTTAATTTACCCAAATCTATACCAGCCGTAGCTTGCTGAGTGTGACGTGAAACAAGTTCTGTCTGGCCCCAAACCCTTGCTCTTAACCTCAGTGGCAAATGGTCTACACCATGTTGCTCCTCATGTTAGCTGGGTTTCCAGTAGTCTGAGTTTAAAGATGAGGAAAACGGAGACTCAGGTAAGTAACTTATCCAGGTTCATCCAGCTTATAAGAGGCGACGCCAGGATTCAATCTCCCCGGTCCAGCTGACTGCAGTACCTAGTTGGTGGGATTGCCTTTTCTGTGCATGCCTTTGTTGACGCTACTCCCATTCCCACCTCCATTTCCCCCACTATTCCTCTCAATTCTTAGCAAAACATGTCCTGCCCACTCATCCCTGATTCCTGTCTTCTCTTCCCAGGTAAATACTCTCCTTCTGGCTCTGCTCAAGTCCTGTCTCCTCCAGGAACCTCGCCAGAAGAGAGCTCCGAAAGTTCTACTTGTCTCAGCCATCCCTTTGTCAGGCTTCAATATCACCGTGTGCCGCCATGTGCATTTACAGCCGTGAGCATCAACAGTGAAGATGCCTGAACTCCTGAGTTGGACCACGTACTTCTTTGCACCACTCACTGCATACTGGGCCTGGCACTCAGGAAGGGTGAGCATCTGATAGTTGAAATGGTATCGGCAAGCCCAGCAAATATTTATTTATTTATTTATTTTAGCAAATATTTCTTCAATGTCCACTTTGGGCTAGGCTCTTTCATACATGTCACCTCACTTAAATGTTTTAACTGCTCCTACATGCTGCTCATGGGCTTCTCTCTTGACACAATGCACGAGATTATGGCTTCTTTGCTCCTTATGGAGCAAAAACTGATTTACCTGATTCTTATGAAAAACAAAAGAATGGGGCGGCCGGGTGGCTCAGTCGTTAGGAATCTGCCTTCAGCTCGGGTCATGATCCCAGGGTCCTGGGATCGAGCCCCGCATCGGGCTCCCTGCTCGGCGGGAAGCCTGCTTCTCCCTCTCCCGCTCCCCCTGCTTGTGTTCCTTCTCTTGCTGTGTCTCTCTCTGTCAAATAAATAAATAAAATCTTTAAAAAAAAGAAAAAAGAAAAAAGAATGCGTTCCCTGAGTTTCAGAAGCAGGCAGCTACATACGCATTGATGCCTAAAGAGGAGTTAGGCAGGATGCCTCGCTTCCAAAATGTCCTTCCCGCTGACGGCCATTATGCCATGATAGCTTCACTCTCTTAGACATAATTTTTGTTTCTCTTCTGAGGTCCCTTCTAAAATGAAATGCATCCCGTCCTCACCACCCCCCCCCCCCATGAGTATTAAGCCTTTTCAGCAGACACAGCAACAGGGATCAGGAAGAACTGGATGCGGGACAAGCACTTGAGGATAGGGAATACAGTGTTAATCCTTACCATGGCTCAAGATACCCATTAGAATCTGGTCCCTGCCTGCCTCCCTAGCTTTTTCTCTCATCACTCTTGCCTTGGTAATGCTACGATCCTGAAACACTCAACATCCTTCATACCCTTCATCATTCCTTGCTCTCTACCGTTTTCTGGCCTTTCAATATACTGTGCCCACTCCTTTGGCTGCCTAACTCCTACTCATCCTCCAAATTCCAGTTCAGACATCACCTCCTTCAGGAGGCCTTTCCTACTCATCTCAGTCTGGGCCTGATGCCCCTGCTGTGTATCCCTATGGCTCCCTGTGCTTTCCTCATCATAGCAGGGAAGGCACCTTCTTACATCATCGTTTGTTGACCATATACGGGGTTGGCTATGAACTCTATGGCTCAGGTTCCATGTTGGACGTTTCACGCTCCCAGCACCAGACATGCCTGGCACCTTGTACTCAAGGAGCATCCATTGAATGAATCACTAAGCGGGGCCTGAATGCACAGATGGGAGTACCGGGGACAGACTTCACTTCTTTCACATGTGGTCAAGGACATGACTTGCTAGAGCTCCACGGAGTTTCCTTAACTCCAGAGAAGACCCTGCTAAAAATCATACTATGGATCACAAAGGACTCTGAGAATGTGAATAGTTCTGTACAGGCCATTCCCAAGCCTAGATGTACAACTCAGAGCACTTGTCATTTTCTTCTGATGGGAGACAATGTGTCCATGTCCCTGGAAGTCTGTGTGCCCACCTCAGAAGGTCTAGACATCACCGTAGGCCACCTACACTGTATTAGCATGAATAGGGGGTTCTGGGGTCCTTCGGAAAATTATAAAGGTGATCTTGGAGCCAATGGTCAGATTCCCAATTGTACAAAGATGGGGAAACAAAGACTGTCTTCTAATCCCTGAGACAAGTGCTTAAGAGAAACCAAGAACTCGGTCAGATGCAGGAGAGTAATGGGGGCCAGGCGCTCTGCCTTGAGTAATGGAGGCAGCACAGGTCTGCTTAATAGCTTTTAGACACACAAGCTCCAGGTCTCTGGGGAGAGGAAGAGAGGAACTCAAAAGAGCAGAGCTCTTCTGAAGAGTCAAAAGAGATGTAATTATAAGAAGCCAAGCCTTCCAAGATTGACTGAAAGGCTCACTTCTCTCCATTTGAGGTAATAATCATGGTAATAGCCAGAGCTGGCCGTTTCTGAGAGCTTACAAAGTGCTCACTCCTGTTTCTGGTGCTGTGTAAATATGAACCAACTAATCGCCCCCATGCCCTGTGATGAGATAGGTCCTATTCTTACTTCCATTTCACAAAGGAGGACACTGAGGTACAGATGTGTTATGTGACTAACCCAGGATTGCACTAGTAAGTGGAGGAGGAGGGATTTGAACCCACACACTCTGGCTTCAGAGCTCACAGTCTTGGCTGAGATTCTTGGCAGGAGTGGAGGGCACTGGTCATCAGTGCAGATGATGGGAATGACGATCCAGTGGGACTAAGGCTGGCTGGTGGTGGTTCCCACGTTGTGTTCTCCTACACAGTACTCATTAGCATCTTCTGGGCTGTGCGTCTGACATGGGGTCAGGTATTGGGCACATGGTGGTAAGGAGCATCCAGTGTCTGGCCTTGAGAGGCTCTCTGTCCCTGTAATGGCTGCGATGTGGGATTAAGGAGTTAAGGAGGGCACTTGTGATGAGCACTGAGCCTTGTATGGGAGTGTTGAATCACTAAATTCTACTCCTGAAACTAATATTGCACTGTATGTTAACTAGCTGGAATTTAAATAAAAACTTAGAAAAAAATTAAAATGGTGTAAATTTTTATTGACATGGAAAGATATTTAAGACATATTAATAAGTGATAAAATAAGTGATAAGTTATAAATATAAAAGTATATATATAAAACAAATACTGTTTATATACATATACAACTCTGTGTGTGTGTGTGTGTGTGTGTGTGTGTGTGTGTGTGTATGCATAGTTACATACACAGGAAGAAAAAACCTGGGCAGATATCCAGTGGAATGTTAAATGTTGGTTATTGCAGGTTGTGTCCTCATGGATAATTTTTATTTTGTTTTCTATCTCTATTAGTTTACATACAATGAGCAATCAATGAGTAATCATAAAAGGTCTGAGCAAGTCTCTTGGATGATTTTCCAAAGGAGAGAGCCTAACCCTGGGGCTTCATCAACCCCTCCCTACCTTGCAAATAATCTGAAAGGCCCCAAATGATCTGGAATGGGTGACAAGATCATGTCAGGCAGGTCACACACCGCTGATTGGAAGTTGGAGTGGCAGGAAGCTGCCAACTGCGGTAAAACTTGCCGTGCTTGGGAGGTTTTTTGGATAATAACATATAGTTCTGATTGCAGGCCTTGCTAATGCTCTCCTTTCTGCCATAGTTCGTGAGTCAGTGGCGGCACCATCAGGTGAATGTCCGTGGGACTGGGAGGTGAGCAATCCTGCAGACGGCAGAGATGGTCCAGGTCGGCTCTGATATCCCTCCCACACCTGCCAGTTTTACTTCCTCTCCCCCAGTCTTTTTTCAGCTTAATCAGGGGTGAACCTGGGCGGGGAGCAGATCACTTTACTCACCATTATTTTATTGTCTGCATTTACCTCCTGCCCAAGAGGCCAGCTCACTTTTCCACTGTAAATTATTTATATACAAAAGCTCAGAAAAGATCCTTGATCTTCTCCCGATTCCTTGGGGGTCTTACCTCCAACCTGTTAACTGTCTCCCTGGGTTGTCTTCCTGGACATCCTCCCTAGCTCTGGGGTCTGTCTTTCCACTACATTTAGGGCTGGAGTTTGGGGGGCGGGGAGAATGGAGTCAAGGGTCTAAGTTCCCGAAGAACCAAACCCTTGGGCAATTTAGTAACCTCAAGGCTCCCCTCTCTGGCCAGGATTAGAATGACCTCCACAGTCATGCTGAGCTGCTCTGTCAGAGAGAAAGAGAGGGGAGCTCTTCTCCACTCAGCCCTTTTTCATGCATGCCAACAAGTACCTGCACACATGGATACACAGAGAAATATACTATGTCCAGAAATGACACACAGCTGTGCAGACACACACGTTCTATACACATCCTTAGATACACATAGATAGGTACCAACATGTGTTCTCCTAGGCGTCCACACTTACTAGTCTACACACGTAGAAAACACTCAGGCATTCGTACGGGCACTGGAACGCACACAACCAGATGCAGACACACACAGACGCAACTGTGCATTCCGACACGTGCAGACGTTGATCCTTGCACACATATTTAATCACCCAGACACGAGCACACATAAATCTACTACAGGCAAAGAAGAGAGCTGACAGATCATCCCCAGGCAGAGATCATTACCATTCACCCTGACGTGAGGATTGCTTTGTTTTGTAGGAAGTTTTTGTAGAAAGTTGGCTGTGTCTTTGACAAGGAGTTCAGCCCTCTTCTGCCTCCAGCTCCCCAGCCAGCGTTCTCCTCCCTGTCCCCCCTGTAGCCCCATTTTCCCTCCATTGCTGTGCCTGGCCAAGGGGAATGCTAACCGCCATGACGGGAACCGTTTCCACCTGTTTACATCCGCTCGCCTCCCCTTAATGCCATTTTTGACTCTGCCAAGCAGTGGAGGAGGCCTGCTGTGCAGGCCGCGGCGAGGGGGGTAAGGAATGAGCGAGAGGACAGTTGGAGTGTGAAAGGGACCCGTCGCTAAGTGACTCCCCATTCCAACAGCCACACACAAGATGCACATAATTGCTTTTAGCACAGTGGGATGGATAGAGATACAAAAGGGTCAAATCAGGGATTTGTCCCATAATATCCTTGCTAAGCAGCAGCGTCAGACGTTGGAAAAGCATATTCATGAATTGAGGTGCCAGAGTGTGGGGTAGGCTTTTCAGAGGCGGCTGTGTGTTCCCTCTTTGAGGTGTGCCTGCCGTGGTGATTGGATTCACACGGAGCAAGTGACTTCTCAATGCTCAACAAAGCTCTGCCTGTGAATTGGACTAAATAGACTACTTGGCAGGCAGCTGAGATAACTATGCTAAGTGAATTTCATAGTTGCTCCCACTCCCCTTATGCCCAAGCCTCCTGGAAAACGCAGGATAAAGGCCAAACTCCTGCGCTTGACATTCAAGGCCCTCCACCCATCTTCCCAGGCACTCCCCAGCACGAATGCTGCATGTCCACCCCCCTGGGCCCTTCTCCGATCTCTGAATACATGTGAGCCTTGAGGCTTTGGGGACCCCAGCTGTGGCGTTCCCCAGAGGACACTGTCCCCCCACCCTTGCCCATTCGAACGCTATTTGTTATTCAAGCTTGACTCAAGTCCTAACTCCACCAATCCTCTCCTTGTCCCCCACCTAGATGTGACCTCCTTGGAAGGAGGAGGGCAGCAGGACATTAGAGAAAGAATGCAAGTCTGGATCCTGTGATCGGACTTAAATGTGAATGAGCTCACTAGCTCACTGGGGCTGGGCTTTTGAGACCAGTCTGTGAGGTGGGGAGGGAGCAGAAGCAGAATGCAGTTTGGAGGTTCTTGTGATCATGGGCGGGCGGGGGGGGGGGGGTGGATGGTTTGAACCAGGAAAACAGCAGTGGAGATGGTGAGCAAAGGTTAGATTCTGTTATATTTTGAAGGCAGATCTGAAAGGTATTGCCCAAGGACTGGTTGTGGGTGTTAAAAAAAAAGAAAAGTTAAAGTTGATTATGAGATTTCTGGCCTACGTAGTAACTGGTAAGCGGCAAGAACAAACTTGGATGGTGGATATTAAGAGTCTAGTTTCGGGGCGCCTGGGTGGCTCAGTTGGTTAAGCAACTGCCTTCGGCTAAGGTCATGATCCCAGGGTCCTGGGATCGAGTCCCATATCAGGCTCCCTGCTCAGCAGGGAGTCTGCTTCTCCCTCTGACCCTCTTCCCTCTCATGCTCTCTATCTCTCATTCTCTCTCTCTCAAATAAATAAATAAAATCTTTAAAAAAAAAAAAAAAAAAAGAGTCTAGTTTCGGACATACTTAGGAGCCTCTTACACATCCAGATAGAGATGTCGAGACTGAAAAGGACAGGTAGTAAGACAGAAGCGGGTGGGATCCCCAAAGAAAGTATTTCAAGGAGGAAAGCATGAGCAGTCATGTCCAATACCCAGCTGAGAAGCCTAGTGAGATGACCACAAAAGTTGACCATTACACATTTCCTGTGTGGAGGCCCTTTGTGACCTTGGCAAATGTGGCCGTGTGAAGTAGTAGACACAAAAGCCCGAACCTGAGAGGTTTCAAGAGGGAAGAGTGAACTTTTGAAAAGTTTTGCCATAACGGGCAATCAGTCAGTGGTGGAGTACTGGGATCAAAACTGAATTTTTCAGAGCTCCTGGGTGGCTCAGTCGTTAAGCGTCTGTCTTCGGCTCAGGTCATGATCCCAGGGTCCTGAGATCGAGCCCCGCATCGGGCTCCCTGCTCTGCGGGAAGCCTGCTTCTCCCTCTCCCGCTCCCCCTGCTTGTGTTCCCTCTCTCGCTGTGTCTCTCTCTGTCAAATAAATAAATAAGATCTTTAAAAAAACGAAAACAAAAAAATTTTTCTATGGGAAAAATAGTGTCTTCAAGACACATTTGACCACAGCTTCTACTTCCTTCTGTTCTTCCTACCCAGAGACAGACAATGTTTCAGGGTTTCGCCAGAATGAAGTGCAGTGTTGAGCTCTCAGTGACTGAAGGAATCCCCCCCCGCCCCCCCACCAAGTTTCTCTGAAAACCGGGGAACTCTTTCTTATTTAAAGCCCAGTCCCTGGGACTCTGGCCACACCCACCTCTCTCCTTCCCAGCATAACGGCCAATTTGTCATTCTTTCTAAATTTCTCAATTTCGCCCATGAAGGCAGGGGGACCTTTTTCAAGAGAGTCATAGATTTTCCAGTAAGCAGTACTGGTAGATCACAGTTTTTCCTAGCAACTTAAAAAGATATAAATAATTTAAAAATTTAATGTTCTTCTCCATAGGAAAAAAAAATATTTGGCATATCAACTGCAGAAATGTTAAGTGCATTTTAGTTCTCAGAAAATACACCCTGTGTCAGGTACATAATTTCATTTAGCCTATTGTACAGAGCAAGCTCTTGTGAGGGGGTCTGTCATGTCTCCATTATTCCCAACCCCTATTGGGGTTTAATCATATTCAGGGCTATTTGCAACTATGGTTTCCCATTTCAAATGACATTAGGTTAAAATTAAGCCTATAACTTATACTTTGGGATTTAATATGCAACGTTTTCCATCAGCATATTATACTGGTTAAGTTGCTTTTGAGCAATGTAAAGGAAAAATAAAATAAAAATATCCAACTTAGTGTGAGAACTTGAGAACCACTCACTTTAATTTTCCTGAAGGTCATGTCCAGTAGGGAAATACCTGGGAGCAATGTGGCTGGAATCCCGTCAATCTCATACCAATGTCTGTGAAAAGGTCAATTGCCCCTCTCGAGGCAATGAGTGTTTGTTTCTTTTTAAGATTTTATTTTATTTTTAACCATATTATTATTTTATTGTTAAGGAATCCAGTTCTATGACTGTCGTGAAGTAGAGCCCAGGCTGGGTTAACAGTCATGAGTCTTAGAGGTAACTACACCGGACTCCAGACTTTCTGGTTATAAGCACTGGCTTCTCTCTCTACCTCAGCTGAAAACCCAAACTCATGAGTTCTCAATCCCTGACTCCCTATTCCCGGAAGATGCCAAAGCCAACTATGTAGGAGCCTTTTTCAGAGGAGAAGACAACTTTGCTTTGCTTTTTGAGGCAGGCAGCAACCCCAAACCATGGACAGGTTGGGACCTGTGCAGGCCTCAATGGTTAAAGATTTTATCTTTAAGTAATCTCCCCACCCACTGTGGGGCTCAAACTCACAACCCAAGATCAAGAGTCACACACTCCACCAACTGAGCCAGCCAGGGGCCCCAAGGCAATGAGTCTTTTTGAAATAATGGTTTGGGCTGGCTCCTGGGTTCCCCGTGGTCTCTGACTTCCCCGTGGTCTCTGACTTCACATAGAGCTGCCAGTGAGAATTACACCGGTTGGGAATGGTGCCTCCTGGAGTTGTGCAGTGCACAACCTACACAACTATGGTCCTGCTTCAGGGAGCTTACATGGGTAGAAGAAGAGAATGGCAGAGTACAAATAGCTGGGAGTTTCTTCAACAGTGGTCCTGCCTTTATGGACATTGAGTCCCTCTCTGCTCCCTTCCAATGGAGAGCGCTGAGGGCACTACATGCGCCCCTGCCACCATACGGTTCAACAACATCCCACATGTCATATTGACTGCTGGGTCTGTAACCATGATGCACAAAAAACCCCCACCCCCCCCCAAAAAAAACCTCAGAAACAAAACAAAACAACAACAAACCACAATACAACTGTAAGTTTGTTCTACTTCTATGTGCTCAGAAAAATGGCTCCCAGGTCTCTACACGAGAAGCACCATAATCTCATGGTAGTCAGAGAACCCATGTCCTGCACACCCCCGGCTAAGGCTGCACCACTAGCTCCCACTGCTTACGAGGCACCACAACGCCCAGGCATTCAGGAGCCCCTTCTGTCACTTCTCGTGTCCTCCTCCCCAGGCTCCGTGGGTTTTTCCTATACTTCTGCCCTCTGCCGAATGCTGGATTCAGTTCCTTGAGGTCCCTGAGGAAATTCTGGGTCTGTCAGAGAAACATCTACAAGGTAATGGCGTTCTCTTGTGAATCAGTTGTATGTTACCAAAAACCCTTACTATGGACTGAACAAGCGTGTCTTTCCCAAATTCACATGCTGAAACCCAAATCCCCAATGTGATGGTATTTGGAGATGGGGCCTTTGGGAAGTAGTTATGGTTAGATTAGGTCACGAGGGTGGGACTTCATGATGGAATTAATGCCTTTAAAAAAAAAAAAGATTTATTTATTAGAGAGAGAGAGCGCACAAGCCAGGGGAGCAGCAGGCAGAGGGAGAATCAGGCTCCCCGCTGAGCAGGGAGCCCAATTTCGGGGCTGGATCCCAGGACCCTGGGATCATGACCCGAGCCGAAGGCAGATGCCCAACTGACTGAGCCACCCAGGCACTCCTGTAATTAATGTCTTTATAAGAAGAGTGAGAGACTTGAGATCCCTCCCTCTCTCCCTGCCATGTGAAGATACAGGGAGAAGGTGGCCATCTATAAACCAGGAAGCAAGCCCTTACCAAGAACCCAACGATGCTGGCTTCCTGACCTTGGACTTCCTATCTCCAGGACTCTGAGAAATGTGTGTCGTTTAAGCCATCCAGTATATGGTATTTTGTTACAGAAGCCCAAGCTGAGACAACCCTCTCCAAAGAAGACGGAGAAGAAAGGAAAATCTAACCTGGAAAGTTCTTTCTTCCTCTGATCTGAATCTGACTTCTAGCCAGTTTAGGTCCTAGTTTTGCCCTGAGGAACAATATGTACGTGATTTACGCTCTCCTACCTTCAGCCTTCACCTTCAGAAGCTCATTGTCATGGTTCTCTTCAGTATTTTCTTCCGCAAGCTGAATTTCCCTAGTTCCTTCTCTGTATGGCCTGGTTTCCAGAAGCTTCCCACCATAGTTAGTTTGTTGCTCTGGGTTGATGCGCTTTACAAAACGTAGGGCCTAGAAATGACCATCCACCTAGACACGGTTACACAGGAGCAGTCTCTATTTATTTTCATGTGCATGTTAGAATTTTATTTGACATAAGGTAGTTACGGGATATTTAAAGTGTTTTAAGAATTGGCTTTTAAAAAATAGACTAGATTGGTACATAGGCCAAAAAAAAAAACAACAAACCTGTATTTGAGCTATTACTCTATGGTATGTATTTTGAAGTGACCTACATGGCTACATTGGGTAATACCTACTAGAAGATCTTTGTGACCTTTGGCAGGTCCTTTCTCCCACTTTGGGTCTTGATAACTTCATCAGGGAAATGGGGTGTTAAGTGGTAGTATCTAAGCTTTTCGTAGTTTGTTCTTCTTTCTTAGCCGCCCAAGTGTTTCCCAATATTGAAGTGCAACCACCCAGCTCTGCTGCCCACAGACACATGGTTGGAGCCACAGGACCAGATTCTCCTCCATCTCTCCTTGGAGTGAGAAATGTGGTGAGACAGGGGTGTAGGTGGAGGGAAGGGGCGGGGGCTAATCCCGAGTCCAGGACCAAGAGACCAAGGTTTATTCTGAGCTCCTTCATCTGAGCCAGACTAAGTTGGAAATTAGGGCAGAGGGAAAAGCCCCTTTCCCCACTTCCCTTCTTGTATGTCTGTGCCAAGGTGGGAGACACTCACTAGGGTGATGGTCTCCTCACTACATGTGCTCCTATTGGGGTGCCTCTCTTCTCCCCAGTGATGTCTACTCACACTGGCATTTACAGGAGAGGGAAGGTCTCCAGCAGTGCAAGGAAGGTGTGGCCTCACTGTGCCACAGTCACCTGTGGCCACACGCCCAGGAGAACTAAGTCTCAGTTTTAGCTTCCTCCATTCATCCCGGCCCCTCCACCCATAATGTGACCCAGAATTTCCACTTCACAGAGTGAATTACCTGTAGTCAGTCCTCATGAGATCAAATCCTACCATGTCAATGTGGCTCTGGAAGGAGAGAGAAGCTGCCTTGTTTTTCACAGCTCCCCCTTCAATGGTCTCTGACCCCAAGGTGCTCTGTGTCTGCTGAGCTGACCTTGATTCAGTGTTTCAGCTTCTCGCTGACACTTCCACAGCCGGCCCCGTGCCCTGCCTCCTTCCCTCCCATGTCCTCGATCCCCAGGTGGGGGGCCTTTACTCAGTCTTCTCTGGTCTAATCTAATCGCCCACAAGCAAACGCATCTGCTGCTTTCTCTCTCTGACAGACTTGATTTGTCTTGATGTGTCAGCCTTTGGGCTGCTGAGGCCGTGCTGACCTCTTTGGGGAGCTCAGCTTTTGTGGTGCCCAGGAACCCACTCTCCCAAGGGCTCTATCACCCTGTTTTTCATCACAGCAGATGATGGGTTTTTCTAAAAAGGACCTGGGAGGGGCGCCTGGGTGGCTCAGTTGGTTCGGTGTCTGCCTTCCGCTGGGGTCATGGTCCCAGGGTCCTGGGATCGAGCCCCGCATTGGGCTCCCTGCTCAGCCTGTCGCTCCCCCTGCTGTGTGCGCTCTCTCTCTATTAAATAAATAAATAAATAAATAAATAAATAAATAAATAAATAAAATAAAATCTTTAAAAAATAAAGAGGACCGGGGCGCCTGGGTGGCTCAGTTGGTTAAGCGACTGCCTTCGGCTCAGGTCATGATCCTGGAGTCCCGGGATCGAGTCCCACATCGGGCTCCCTGCTCAGCAGGGAGTCTGCTTCTCCCTCTGACCCTCTTCCCTCTCGTGCTCTCTATCTCTCATTCTCTCTCTCTCAAATAAATAAATAAATAAAATCTTTAAAAATAAAAAAAAAAATAAATAAATAAAAAATAAAGAGGACCTGGGAGGGCAGCCCACACCATGACTAAAGCTGTCAACATCTCTCCTTTCTAAAGAAACCTTTCTTTCTTTCTCCCTCCCACCTACCCAGCAAGGGCCAGGGGCCAGGGGCCAGAGGTGGGGTGGACACTTCAGCTGCCATCATATCAATTAGACAACAGTTCTTTAGACACCGGACACACTGACAAAAGGGGCAAAACATTATGTATCAGATCACGTTTATTATATTTTAATCCTATCCTATCATCATATTTGTATTCATTTGCTAGGGCTGCCATAACAAACTACCACTGAGTGTCTGGCTTAAATAACAGAAATTTATTTGTTCACGGTTCCAGAGACAGGAAGTCCAAGATCAAGGTGCCCGCAGAGTTGGTTTCCTCTGAGGTCTCTCTCTCCTTGGCTCGCAGGTGCCTCTTTGCTGCCCCTTCAACATGGTTGTTCCTCTGTGCACACATCCCTAGTGTCTCCCCATGTGTCCAAATCTCCCCTTCCAATAAGGACACCAGTAAGATTGGATTAGGGCTCACCCTAACAGCCTTGATTACCTCTTTAAAGATCCTATCTCCAAATGAAGCCACATTCTGAGGTACTAGGGGGTAGGCCTTCAATGTATGGTTTTGGGGGACACAACTCATCCCCTAACAATATTGTCTCCCGATCCCATCATCGACTTGTGCTGAGATCACAGCAAAAAGAACTGTCTCAAACTGCAGCGTGGGAGGTTTTTGCTAGATATAAGAAAGGTTCAGGCATAACCCAAATTGAGATCCTGGGGTGGAATCTCACCTGGGGTGGGGAAGAAGGAGTAAAGGTAAAGGCGGGCATCCCAGAAAATACACATTCCCATCCATTTGGGATCCTTTCTAGAATTAGGTTAAACGAAATGATTTTTCAGTCCCGACATTCATTCATTCATTCAATCATTTCATTTAGCAAACATCCACTGAGGCCCTCACGGTGTGCCAGACACCAGGAATCCAGAAGCAAACCCATGAAGGTTCTTGCCCCCCAAAGGAGGACTTATGTGTACTGATATCTAAACCGTGAACAGGATGGGAGGAGGGCAGGGGCAGCTGAAAGAAGTGTCAAGAATACCATGAGGCTTGCACAATAATGAAACCACAGACCTCAGCCCATGATCAGCAGAGGCTTGTGTATTTCCTTGCTGGTGCTCAGCAGTTCCCACGCTCAGAGCAGCACCCTCTATTTGAGAGAAGCTTGCAAAAAGCATCACCTCCCTGGGTTTGGGAGATCTGAAGGACCTCGCACTTTGAGCCAGCCCAGGGGAAGCTGGAGACGTTTCTAAGGCCCACACCTAGGGCCGGCAGGTAGGAGGGGGGCATGGCTGGCCCTGTAGTGGAGTCACCGTAGCCACAAGCCAGGAGGTTTGGGATCCAGTGAGCCTGGACCCTGAGCCTACTATAGCTGCAGTCAGGCAGGCATTCCCAAAGCAGACCCCTCTTCCCCTTGCTCCTCACCAAAGCTGAGTCACACCCACCCTGGGGAGCCCACCAGGTCCCTGGGATCTGCTGGAATGTGTGTGGCAGCCGGGCGCAGAGGCAGGGCTGCCCGTGTCAGACACATCAATCCACAAGGCACCAGACGCCTCTATCTGGAAGGTAAGCCTGCCATCTAGTGTCCAAGTCTGAGAGGCGCAGGGGCAAGCAAGCTCTCCTTGCCCTGTTGGCCGTGCTCCGCCTGCGGCTTCTGCTTTGGCCACCCTCCATGAAGGCACACCACTTTCCTTTCAGGGTGGATTTGATTTTTTGGAAACAGCTAAAAGTCACTCTAAGCCAAACGGTTACTGATGGGAATACAAAGAAATAACACAGATTTTCCTCTGGGGTTTGTAACCATCTTTGTAACCAAAGGCAAGTGATTATTTTGAAGAATGTATATAATTTCAGTGAATGTCTTGAGATTAAAAGTCCCATTATTTTAAAGCCAATAATGTGTATCATGGAATCCGACTAAAGCACATCTTTAGGGAAAATTTAAAATACACCTCCCCCCCTTCCCTCCAAAATGAGTGCTGGTGCGGCTTTTTCCTTGCAGGCTCATGTTTTTGTAAAAAAGGAAGAATGCTTTCTTTGATTTAGTCAGCTGCCAAGCAGGGAGTCATCCATACAGGCTGACAGATGACAGAGCCCACTCTTCCCTCAAGTGCTGGTCCCTCAGAACTGAGTACTGAACCCAGAGATTTGGGTCTTGTTTGCCATGGGGCTTTCTTCAGAAGACTTCAGATCCAGGAAAGGGCTAATGGAGAGACACTAGGCAGAATGTCAGCTCTGTTCTTGTTTCTCCAAGAAAGTGTGGAGCTCAGTGCCCAAGCCAGGGGTGGCAAAGGGCCTGAAGTCCATCTGAGGACACAGAGGGTGCCAGAAAGCTAAAGCATCAGAGACTCGGCTATGTGGTCATTGGGATCATGGGTTGAATGGTTGCTGCTTCCCTGAAAAGCAGGAGCCTCAGAGTCCCAGACTGAGCCTGACTGAGGTGGGAGAGGCTAAAGAAAGTCCTCCCCAAATCGGCAAACTTCCTGAGCAGCTCTAAGCTCCTTGTGTCTTAGGAAAAGGCTCCTCCTGCAACACTTAGAGACCTCTTTTCCTGAAGCAAAAGGTAGACCCCTCTCCTAGGACCCTTGCTAACTTCCACATTATCTGAGCACAAAGGGTCACTTCAGTTGGACCAAGCCTGGAATTTAAGCCTGACCATCAGGTGTTGAGGAAGGTGAACTAATTTTTTTAAATATGGAACAAGGTCAGGAAAACAGGGCCCTCACTCGGCCTTGAGTGTCTAGCAACTCCATTATTCCCTTGATTAGCAGTATGCTGGTGCCGGAAGAGTCCCAGCTCGTAATCACAGAAGGAACAAAAATTACTAATATTCCAAATGAAATAATGGACCTAGGTAGCAATCATCAATGCTAACCGATGCTAAAATCATCGGCGAAAGATTAATGGGGAACTCTGTGGGCTGACACTACCTAAACCTAATGATCGATGTTGGCAACATTAAGTGTGAAACATCCAGATATTATATGTCTCACAGTAAAAGCACCACCCTATGAAGTATGGGTGCCTAAAAATATTGATCTTGAATCTAATCGAGGCCCTAAATATAACTATCAGTTTACCGGGAATATGGAGGACAGAGGAACATTTTATCTGACTCCACAAAAAATAATCAAATACAGAACACAGACATTATACAGGACAAATGAGCCAGTTCCTCCCCAAATCAATGGCCAGGATGGACTGCCTCAGAACAAAAGAAACCAAGAGACACAACTATATGCAACATGTGGATTTTGAAAAAGCCAACTGTAAAAAAGGTGTCTGGAGATAATTAAGAAATTTGAATATGGACTGGGTTTAGATGATTTTGAGGAATTATTGTTAATTTTGTTAGGTAAGTAATGACATTGCGGGATGTAAAAAAGTCTTATCAATTAGAGATACAGGGGCACCTGGGTGGCTCAGACGGTTAAGCATCTGCCTTCGACTCAGGTCACGGTCCCAGGGTCCTGGGATCGAGCCCCGCATTGAGCCCCACATCGGGCTCCCTGCTCGGCAGGGAGTCCACTTCTCCCTTTCTCTCTGCTCTCTTCCAGCTTGAGCTCTCTCTCTCCGGCTTACTCTCTCTCCAGTAAATTAATAAAATCTTAAAAAAATTAGAGATACAGGGGCACCTGGGTGGCTCAGTCGTTAAGCGTCTGCCTTCGGCTCCAGTCATGGTCCCAGGATCCTGGGATCGAGCCCCGCATCGGGCTCCCTGCTCGGCGGGAAGTCTGCTTCTCCCTCTCCCTCTCCCCCTGCTTGTGTTCCCTCTCTCACTGTGTCTCTCTCTGTCAAATAAATAAATAAAATCTTTAAAAAAAAAATTAGAGATACAAACAAATTTTCAGGTGAAAGGACAAGCTATCTAATATTTGCTTAAAATACGCAAGCAGGAAAAAAGGGAAAGACAGATGAAGTAAGGATGGCATAATGTTGATAATTATTGAAGCTGGTTGATGGATATAGGGAGGTCCTTTTATTCTAATTTTGAGTATGTTTAGAAATTACCATAAACACACACACAGTGTGGTGCCCCTGACTCCCATGCAGATCTCAGTTCATATCATATTATGTAAAATATAGCCTCAGTCTGGGTCTGGGGAGAACAGGTAGACTCAGATGGAAGAAGCAAGGAATGCCCCTGGCAAGTTTGGGAGGCTGTTCCTTCAGGCATTTTGGATTTGAAAAGATAACTGAAAACAGCAATGAGATAGATAGCACCATATACCTATCAGAATGGCCAAAATCCAGAACACTGACAAAACCAAATGCAAAATGGTAGAGTTAGTCTATGATACTATCATAATGGATACACGTCATTATATGTTTGCTGAAACCCACAGAATTTATAAAACCAAGAATGAATCCCAATGTAAACTATGGACTTTGAGTGATAATGATGTATCAATGCAGACTGATCAGTTGTAACAAATGTACCACTCTGCTGGGGGAGGCTAGGCAACCTGTCAAAGCAGGAAGTATATGGGAAATCTCTGTATCTTTCTACCCATTTTGTTGCAAACCTGAAGACTGATCTAAAAAATAAAGTCTAGGGGCACCTGGGTGGCTCAGCTGGTTAAGCATCTGCCTTCAGCTCGGGTTGTGATCCCACGGTCCTTCGATCGAGCCCCGTATGGGGCTCCCTGTTCAGCGGGGAATCTGCTTCTCCCTCTACCTCTGCCACCCGCCCCCTCCCCCGCTCATGCTCGCTCTCTCTCTCTCTCTCTCTTTCTCTCTCTCACTCTCTCAAGTGAATAAATAAAATCTTTAAAAAAATAAAATAACTTTTTTTAAAAGATTTTATTTATTTGACAGAGAGAGAGACAGCGAGAGAGGGAACACAAGCAGGGGGAGTGGGAGAGGGAGAAGCCAGCTTCCCACTGAGCAGGGAGCCCAATGCGTGACTCGATCCCAGGACCCGGGGATCATGACCTGAGCCGAAGGCAGGCACTTAACGACTGACCCACCCAGGCACCCCTGAAATGATCTTTTAAAAGCTCCTCCACAGTCTCCAAAATGGATAATTGGGACAAAACAGACTTCTATGTGAGAAGAATCTAAAAGGCTACTACTTCTTGGCAGTGCTGGGAACTGGCTACTGACTAAGCCGAAATAAGCAGCATCTGTCATAGACACACACACACAAGGACATCCTCAGGGCACACATCGACAAGTCAGAACAGAGAGGAGCAGATGCACAGGTGTGCCAACACACCCATGTAAACTGACTACACACATGTAAACTGACCCCAGCAGAGACCCCAGCACAGCCAGCCCTCTGCACAAATACCCGAATGCCCCCAGGGCACCAGAACACACCTGCTTCCCAGACACTGCTGAAATAGAAATCCAAAGACAAACAAATGAACTCAGTAGCACTGAACATTAACACGGGGCTATACAGAGGCAGAAGGCTTGGCAAAAGAAAAAAAACCAAACTCTCAAACATCCATCCTACTACTACGGGAACATCTCGATTAACCTGAGGGTAAGTTTAAAGTTGTGTCTCCCCCCCCAAAAAAAGCGTCCATAGAAAAAAGACAGCACTTGATTTTCTTGTGCTTCATTCTTCTCACCATATACTCCCTCTAAGAGACCTCATCTAAACTAAAGCCTCATTCAGCGCGTGTCTACTAACCATTCCCAATTCTCGGGTCTCTAGCTCTTGCCTCTTTCTCCAAGCTGCAGACTTCTATGTTCAACTGCTATCGAACATTTCCTCTTTTTTTTTTTAAGATTTTATTTATTTATTTGCCAGAGAGACACAGTGAGAGAGGGAACACAAGCAGGGGGAGTGGGAGAGGGAGAAGCAGGCTTCCCGCAGAGCAGGGAGCCCGATGCGGGGCTTGATCCCAGGAGCCCGGGATCATGACCTGAGCCAAAGGCAGACGCTTAACGACTGAGTCACCCAGGCGCCCCTGAACATTTCCTCTTGGATGTCGTATTGTAGTTAAGGTACAGGCTAAGCTTATTTCTCCCTCCTGGAAAAATTCAGAGGTAGACTGCCCAGGGCAAGTGACAGGGCACGGCCATCTTCAACATTTTCATTTCTGAGCCCATGTTGGCTCCTTCAGTGCTGGTGATATTTCGGCCAGTGGAAAGGAGAAAAGAGGCAGGAGAGGTTCATGCCTAATCCTTCTTTTATTTATTTATTTATTTATTTATTTATTTGAGAGAGAGGGAGAGAGAAAGAGAGAGCGCATTCATAAGACAGGAAAGGGGCAGAGGGAGAAGGGGAGAGAGAGGGAGAGAACCACACTCCCCACTGAGCGCGGAGCTGGAAACGGGGCTCGATTTCAGGACCCTGAGATCATAACCTGAGTCAAAACCAAGAGTCGGGCGCTTACCCAACTGAGCCCCTATGCCCAGTCCTTCTAAGAGCAAGACACACATCACTTCTCACATCCCACTGGCTGGAGTATGGTCATATGGTTACCTTCTGCAAGGGAAGCTGGGAAGTAAAATCATTAGGTGGGGGGCCATGTGCCAGTGACCACTATCCTTGCAGAAGGGCAGAAAGGTATTGGGGGATAATCGGAACCCAGTTACATCCCTTGGATACCTCAAACTCAATATAAATAAGTGTAAATTCATCATGTTCTTTGCCTCTGCTTCCAACGGTGCCTCCTCCAATTCCCAGCTTGACAGATACTCTACCACTTACCCAGCTCCCCAAGTCGGTTTGCTGGATATTGAATTAAATGTTAAACACTGAATTTGAATTTCAGATAAAAAAAGGAATTATTTTTTAGTATCAATATGTCCCAAATATTGCATATATTTTTTTCTGCTAAATCCAGCAACCCTACACCCAAGCCAGAAGCCTTAGAGCCATTCTGAATTCCTCCCTCCTTTCCCACTTTCTTTTTCTTTTTTTTTTAAGATTTTATTTATTTGAGAGAGAGAGAGATAGAGAGCATGAGTGGGGAGAGAGGCAGATGGAGAGGGAGAAGCAGACTCCCCACTGAGGAGGGAGCCCGATGCAGGGCTTGATCCCAGGACCCTGGGATCATGACCTGAGCTGAAGGCAGACGCTCAACGACTGAGCCACCCGGGGACCCCTCCCCTTCTTTTTCCCACTTTCAATTGCCTTCCAAGCCCTGCTGATTCTTTTCTATAATATTTCTCATTCTGTCCCCTCTTCTCCAACTCCACTGTGACTTCCTTGGTTTGGGCCATCACCCCCTCTCTCAAAGACTCCTGTAATTAATTGCCTTCCATTTGGCCTTCCTGTTTCCAGCCTTGCCCCTTCTAATTCATGCTATGCACAATAGGTAAACTGGTCTTTCTAAAACACAAACCTGACCACATCACTCCTCTGCTTAAAATCCTTCCATTGTTCCCCATGGCTTTCAGGATAAACTTCAGACTGATTAGCCAGGCTGATAAAGCCCTTGATCATTTGATTTCTCTTTCTCCCTTGGTAGGCCTGTCCCTAACTTATTATTTTAGGCACATACTTTTGCTCCCAAAGCCCTTGATGCACTGTATTGCAATAGCTGACTTGTCTGTGTGTTTCCCCAAGCACATTTTACATTTTCCTTCAGGGCAAGGATTATGGCTTATTATTCTTTATACATTGAGCAACTGGCACTAATAAACAATTAATGTTTATTGGATGAATTATGGTTCTCCAGCTTGCATTGCTCCTATTCCCATCCCTGTGTGGTTCAACACGTCTTAGTTGGACACTTCCCTCCATTCCAGATGTGGACCTTTCTGCACCAGTCTTAAGCCTGTTATACCTTTATTCTCACTGAAACTCTCTGAGCTCTGATTTCCATGGCTCAACCACGATGAAAAAGCTTCTTGTCCACTCCATTACGCTCCTACCTAATGGACGTTAGGATAAAGAAATGACACCTTACCGAATGAGGCCCTAGCCAGTGCCCCCCCTGAGCTGAGTTTCAGATCATGATTCCAGTTGACATAGGGCAGCTGTTAGATGAGAGTTTCTCGCCTGCCCTCCCAACCCCCACAGTTTGTCCCCAGCCCTTCCTTATCCCCTGGGGAGTAACTTCTCTCTCTCTCTCTCTCTCTCTCTTTTTTGTTTTGGGCCACAGCAGTGTTTAGCAGGAGCTGGCAGCCATGCCTTGTTTGCGCTGTGATCTAACACCAGCTGACAGGTGGGTTTCGGGGTGTCTCTGGGGCCGTGGCCTGTTTAGTGGATTTACCACTCTAAACTCAATTACAGGAGACTTTAATGTTCCACAGGCAATTCCAGTCCCTTTTTGATAAAAACTCTGGTGAGTAAATAAGTCAGAATGGTGATAGGGGCCTGCCATTTAATATTCACTGAAGTACACATGTTTGGAAATTGGAAGTAGAGTTTAATCCATTTTCATATTTATATCGACATGAAGCTTTAAAAAGGACCCCTCCTTTTCTCCACCAATCTTGTCAATTCCTCCTCTGGAAAGATAAAGATAAAATGGATATAAACTTTATTTATTTTTTTAAGTTAGAAATATGTGACATTATGATAATTAAAGCGTGAGCTTCAGATCTGTTCATTTTCAACTCAGAACTAATTCTTGCATTTCATTTGAACTCCCAGGAAAGGCAGGTAACAGATAAACCAAAGTCACTGCTGTTTCTGACGGCTAGACTTTTGGATTTGACTTTGCTACGGGAGCTCAGTGAAAAGCAGATGTTCGGAACAGAGAGATCTTAGCTCCAAGATCTTACAATTTAGGGGAAGGTTTCACAGCCATTCCAAGTAATGTAAAAGCACCCCTTTTAAAATAAAGGCAAGGCTCACAAAAAAATAACAAGCATTCATGCTCACTGATAAAGGTTACAGGACTATTCAGTGAGGGAGACCCAAAACCTGGGGAGAAAGCGTTAACACAGGGAAGGGAGTGATGCGTTGTTTTGCTGTTCCCCCACTCTACCTTGTTTTTTTTTAATGTGGATGAATGTTTAAGTATGGCGCTGTGGTCAAAGGCATCTCTTTTAATAATGCAACACACAGCGTCCTGAGGGGACAGCCGTTGATTTGGAAACTGAATATGGTGCACTCTAAATTCTCCTCCCCAAGGAAGGCTGACTAACTGATAAGTGCCACGAGCTAGCACGGGGACTCATTCTGTCAAATCAACTTGCTGGAAAGGCCCCATGCAGGATCTGCTCCAGTCTCTGGGAGCTAATGTGAGCAGACACTTGTGACATTAGACAGTGCAGCAGGCCTGGCGAGAAGGAAAAGTTCACCATCCGCCAGCAAGGTGGTCTTTAGATGACAAGGATAAAGAAATCAGTGCAAATTTGTTGATGTAACAACTTGGAAAAGTATGCTTTCAAAAAAAAAAAAAAAAAGCCACTCTATGTGGAGAGAGGATCAAAAGGAAGAACGGCAACAATAGAACTTGGAAGCTTTCTTTGGGCTTTCTGTACCTTTTGTGATAGGGCCTTTTCTCCCGGTCCTTTTTCTCTACTGGGGGATCTTCAGTTATGTGAGTGAGGCCCACTGCACAAACCACTGCTCCATCTAAAACCAAAAAATAAATAAAATAAAATAAAGGTAAAAAAAGGAAAAGTAATGAAGAGAAAAGAAAAGAAAATGCTCGTGCCTTTGCCTTACCGGGGTAAGTAGCATGTCTCCTCTTTCAGATGGGTGATCCCCTGACTGTTTCTGAGAATTCTCATCTCTCTGATCCTGGTGCATTAGTCCTGGAGGAAAACTGAAGCAACTGTTATCTGGGAAGAGACATGGAGATAAGATGTTACCTCTGTGTCTGACACAAAATGTAAGTAGATGTCTATAACTGGATCAAGTATTTTAAGAATCAAATAGCACGACAGGGAAAAACTGGAGTTATTAATATCAGATAGAGGAATTTGATGATGTTGAGTGTCTGATTCAAAGAGGTGGTTCTGCCAAGGTTTTTCCCCCTTGGTGGGGTAGTATAGCATACTTCTTCCATATTTAAAATAGAAAAAAAATACATAACTTTGAGTATGGTGAGCTAAATCAGCTCTCCCGTGGCAGCTGAAAGAGCATGGGCTCTGGAGAGAGATACCCTGTGTTCAGGTCCTGGCTCTGCCACTGATTAATCTGTGATCTTGGGAAAGTTATTTCATAAAAACATTTACCTCGTAAGATTATTCTAAAAATAACTGCTTCATAAGAGTCTCATCATGAGTGAATACATGTGAAGTTCTGAGTTCAGAGTCTAAGTGCACCATAAATTTGGCTGTGATTATTATTTAAATGAGTTTCCATAGGTTCTTTTTTGAAATCCAAATTCAATTAATTAACATATAGTGTCTTATTAGTTTCAGAGGTAGAGCTCAGGGATTCAACAGTTGTATACAACACCCAGTGCTCATTACATCACCCAGTTACCCCATCCCCCCACCCATCTCCCCTCCAGCTACCCTCAGTTTGTTTCCTTTGGTTATGAGTTGGTTTCCAAACCCAAAAGACTCCACCCGAAAACTTGTAGAACTCATACAGGAATTCAGTAAAGTGGCAGGATATAAAATCAATGCACAGAAATCAGTGGCATTCCTATACACCAACAACAAGACAGAAGAAAGAGAAATTAAGGAGTCGATCCCATTTACAATTGCACCCAAAACCATAAGATACCTAGGAATAAATCTAACCAAAGAGGCAAAGAATCTACACTCAGAAAACTATAAAATACTCATGAAAGAAATTGAGGAAGACACAAAGAAATGGAAAAACGTGCCATGCTCATGGATTGGAAGAACAAATATTGTGAAAACATCTATGCTACTTACAGCAATCTACACATTTAATGCAATCCCTATCAAAATACCATCAACTTTTTTCAAAGAAATGGAACAAATAATCCTAAAATTTGTATGGAACCAGAAAAGACACCGAATAGCCAGAGGAATGTTGAAAAAGAAAAGCAAAGCTGGTGGCATCACAATTCCGGACTTCAAGCTCTATTACAAAGCTGTCATCATCAAGACACTATGGTACTGGCACAAAAACAGACATATAGATCAATGGAACAGAATAGAGAGCCCAGAAATGGACCCTCAACTCTAGGGTCAACTAATCTTTGACAAAGCAGGAAAGAATATCCAATGGAAGGAAGACAGTCTCTTCAACAAATGGTGTTGGGAAAATTGGACAGCCACATGCAGAAGAATGAAACTGGACCATTTCCTTACACCACACACAAAAACAAACTCAAAACGGATGAAAGACCTAAATGTGAGACAGGAATCCATCAAAATCCTTGAGGAGAACACAGGCCCCTTAGACCTGAGCTGCAGCAACTTCTTCCTAGAAACATCACCAAAGGCAAGGGAAGCAAGGGCAAAAATGAATTATTGGGACTTCATCAAGATGAGAGGCTTTTGCACAGCAAAGGAAACAGTCAACAAAACCAAAAGAAAACTGACAGAATGGGAGAAGATATTTGCAAATGACATATCAGATAAAGGGCTAGTATCCAGAATCTATAAAGAACTTCAAACTTAACACCCAAAGAACAAATAATCCAATCAAGAAATGGGCAGAAGTCTTCTTTTTTTTTTTTTTTAACATATAATGTATTATTTGTTTCAGAGGTACAGGAGGGGAAGAATGAAGAGGGGGAAACTGGAGGGGGAGACGAACCATGAGAGACTATGGACTCTGAGAAACAAACTGAGGGTTCTAGAGGGGAGGGGGGTGGGGGGATGGGTTAGCCTGGTGACGGATATTAAAGAGGGCACATTCTGCATGGAGCACTGGGTGTTATACACAAACAATGAATCATGGAACACTACATCAAAAACTAATGATGTAATGTGTGGTGATTAACAACATAGTAAAAAAATAAAAAATAAATAAAATGCATTTTGACTTAAAAAAAAAAAAGAAATGGGCAGAAAACATGAACAGATATTTCTGCAAAGAAGACATCCAAATGGCCAACAGACACATGAAAAAGTGCTCAACATCACTCGACATCAGGGACATACAAATCAAAACCTCAATGAGATAACACCTCACACCAGTCAGAATGGCTACAATTAAGTCAGGAAATGACAGATGGCGAGGATGTGGAAAAAGGGTAACCTTCCTACACTGTTGGTGGGAATGCAAGCTGGTGCAGCCACTCTGGAAAACAGTATGGAGGTTCCTCAAAAAGTTGAAAATAGAGCTATCCTACGACCTAGTAATTGCACTACTGGGTATTTACTCCAAAGATACAAATGTAGTGATCTGAAGGGGCATGTGCACCCCAATGTTTATAGCAGCAATGTCCACAATAGCCAAGGAAAGAGCCCAGATGTCCATCAACAGATGAATGGATAAAGAAGATGTGGTATATATATAATGGAATATTATGCAGCCAACACAAAAATGAAATCTTGCCATTTGCAACGACGTGGATGAACTAGAGGGTATTATGCTAAGCGAAATAAGTCAATCAGAGAAAGACAAGTATCATATGATCTCACTGATATGAGGAATTTGAGAAACAAAACAGAGGATCATAGGGCAAGGGAGGGAAAAATGAAACAAGACAAAACCAGAGATGGAGACAAACTATAAGAGACTCTTAATCTCAGGAAACAAACTGAGGGTTGCTGGAGTGGTGGGGGGTGGGAGGGATGGGGTGGCTGGGTGATGGACACTGGGGAGGGTATGTGCTATGGTGAGCACTGTGAATTGTGTAAGACTGATGAATCACAGACCTGTACCCCTGAAACAAGTAATTATTATATGTTAATAAAAAAATTAAAAAGAAAAACACTTAAAGAGTTGGTTTCCATAGGTTCTTAATGACTGTAACTAAAAGGAAGGGTTCTGTGGTCAAGTAAGTTTAGGAACCAGGTTTAACACAATTAAGCATTTTTTTTTAACCGTGGTATTTTTCAGCACCTTTGTTATGTAAACATGCATGATGAACACCCAAGGAAGAATTTGCTTTCTAGTATTTGATCCTATAAACCCTTTTCCCAGCAAATGCTGTTCCTCAAGTGAAGGAAAAACAGTATTCCCAAACTCTGGTTCAGGAGTTAAAGACATTTTTGAGTCATGGTGCCTGATCCACTAAGGATCAGTAATTTATTTTTTATTTTTTTAATCTTTTTTTAATTTATTTTTTAATCTTTTTTTGTTTTGTTTTTCCTAAGTAGGCACTCCTCCGCTGAATGTGGGGCTTGAACTCACAACTCCAAGATCAAGAGTTGCACGGGCCAGGTGCCCCCTAAGGCAGGAATTTAAAGAATGGTAATTGGTTACCATACAGACCTCAGAGGTCTCAAAACACTCCCTTTGAAAAAATAGTATTTTGTAAAGTGGTACTGCAGGAGGCAGAATAGTGTATGGTTAAAACCCAGACACTGGAGTTGCACAAACCCAGGTTTAAATCTGTCAGGCAAGTTATTTCCTATCTCTAAGTGATCAGTGTCCTCAGCTGTGACATGGGGTTGGTGGGGATATTTACCTCCCAGCCTTGCTAGATCCACTAAATGAGGTAATGGTTGGCTCTGTCAGCTATTGTTGATGTATATATCCCAACAGAGGGGCTAGTATTTGCCAACAGATAAGGAATCGGTCATTTTGTGCCCAACTGCTCTACTCATTCAGTGCCTCTAGGATGCAGTGGAAGAAGCACTGGAATGGGAGCCGACATCCATGGGTTTTAGAGCACCTTTGTGCTAAAATGAGCAGATGAGCAGAGAGGACATATTTATCAAGACTAGCACACTTCTGTGCCCAGTTTTCTCGTCTGCGAAAAATCAAAGCAGCAGCACACCTTTCCTGCTTGTCTCCGGGTTACTGTAAGGCCCAGAGAAGCTCGTGTACATATGATTTTCTTAAACTGGAAAGACCTACTGCTGTTGCAGACATAACTCCTTGAAAGCTTACTACAGTCCAGATAGCATACTCGGTCTTACATATAAGACCTCATTTTAATCTTCACTGCGAGGTGGGTATTTTTATACCAGTTTAAGGGATGAGGAAACAGAGGCTCAGGGAGGCTAGATACTGCTGATTTCCCCCCCAAGTTCTCACACCTAGTAAGTGGTAGAGTCAAGAATCAAGTCCAGATTTGTCTGACTCCAAAGGTCCTAGAACCACTGTGCTTCAAAAATACCATTAAAATACATTTTAAGTTCAAAATTAGTATTGGCCACATACACTTTCTCTGCTAGTGTCTACAAACATCTTTTTGATATTGTAAAAATCTCTAACTTGGACAGCAGCCACCAGTTAAATGAATGAAGATGCAGCATTGGGTAGAAAACAGAATGATCAACGCAGGATCCAGCCTCTTAACTGGATGATGATTTATGGATACTGGCCAGCTGGTTAACTTTCCCTGGGACCTATGTATGTTTGCTTCGATTATTATCATGACTGGCATATGTCGGAGGGCACCAACTCGGAGGAAGTTGTAACCTGTGTTAACTGATCTCTAGCTCCTCAGAGCTTCTGGATGGCAAATTGATGTACACAGCAAGTGGCTTCACAGACTGGGGTAGAGCAAGGTCTGTCAGAGTGGGAAAATCCATATTAATGATATGCTATAAAACACTTTTTGTTAGTTATATATATTCCTTTACTTTCATTTCCCAAGAATAGCTCAGCTGTCAAAGCATTTCCAAGATGTCCATAGATTCGGCAAATACTGTGCGATCGAATTATTGCTCTGAGAGAAGTTGCAATTAAAACACATTAATCATTGTAACAAAGGATCCTTATTGAGGCTGACAAAGGTGGTGAAATCTGATGAATAATTAGTCTGGTTAATCTTTTAAAAGTGAATTAAACTGCTAACAAGTTAAATCACTATGATTTTCAGAATAAGCCTCCAGGGTGAGCAGAGAATGGGAATATTATCTTCATTTTTAAAAGATACTTTCTTCCTCATTCTTAATCTCTCGGCTTGCACTAGAGGCCCTGGGTTACAACAGTGGGGCCCTGAGGAGCAGCTGGGGGGAATAAGGCCGGTCAAGGAGGGAGGGCATGTTCTTAACTCCCCCCTGCCACACAGTGATTTCTTAGTGTATCTAAAATGAAGAGTAGATAGAAGAATCATGCATGGATGACCTTTAAATGTGATCCAGAACTAACATGGCACCTGCTCACTAGCCATTCTCAATGACCTAAAGTGGATCCATCACACGGTTCTGATTTCATCCCCACCGTAAGCCAACCAACCATGACAATGGGGTCCTTCTACGATTTCCTCTTTTGCTCTTCTCTCCAGTCAGATGGCTTATTCTTCCAGACAACACCTCTTCTCTTTGCATTTCAATTACTCTGGCAGGTTTGCCATGCTCTGAAATAAACCAAGATGGACAAATACAGACTGATAAGTCATGGGAAATGGACAGAATGGGACAATAATCATTTGGGTTAAAGTCTTGACATTGGCTGAGCCTCCACAATTCCGGGGAGTTCTAGGGGATGCTATAATGTGTTGTCCACACCCCCTTCAGGAAGGAAGGACTTACTCCTCCAGTAGCTGGGAAAGCTGCTGGAATCTGGCCTTCGGCTGTTAGCCTTGAAAACTGCCCCTCCTCAACAAGGCCACACTTCCTTCCAGACGTAGCTGACATCCAATTGGCCAAATCACTTGGGGTCTTGACAAACAAACTAAGAGAATAAGCAATACCCACAGAAAAATTAATATGTCCTGGAATCTCCCCAATCACTCTGGCAATTTCCAAGCTACTTTGATTATTCTTTACTCTCCTGGTGATGCCCTTGCCTCAGGTCACTGTGAGAGAAAGCCAAATTTAAATGGGCTTGCCATGAATTGGACCCACCTCTATCTCAGGCTTGAACCTAGGGAATCTTAACAAAACTGTAAAGTATCAAGGGAAAGTTTGGGAAGCAAGCTAAACTGGACCTCAGAGAAAGGCGAAGAGGAATGGAGGTCACTTGGCCCAGGATAAGGGAAGTTCTATTCGCTCCCTTGCAACGCAAAAAGTCTATTATGAGGAGAGTGTTCAATTCTTCTTTGACTTTCCATAGGAACAAAGAAGATTGAAACAGGGAGGACTTTACTAGGATTACCAACATTGAACATTGAAAACTTCAGAGAGATTAAATCAAACTAGTGTGTGTGTGTGTGTGTGTGTGTGTGTATGTGTGTGTGTGTGTGTTCTATTTTTTATTTTCAGGATTGCCTTTAAAATATTTTGTTTTGGGGCGCCTGGGTGGCTCAGTCGGTTAAGTGTCTGCCTTTGACTCGGGTCATGATCTCAGGACCCTAGGATCAAGCCCCGAGTCGGGCTCCCTGCTCAATGGGGAGTCTGCTTCTCCATCTCCTTCTGCCCCTCCCCATGCTCCTGCTCTCTCTCTCAAATAAATAAAACCTTAAAAAAATAAATATTTTGGGGCACCTGGGTGGCTCAGTCGTTAGGCGTCTGCCTTCGGCTCAGGTCATGATCCCAGGGTCCTGGGATGGAGCCCTGCATTGGGCTCCCTGCTCGGCGGGAAGCCTGCTTCTCCCTCTCCCACTCCCCCTGCTTGTGTTCCCTTTCTGGCTGTGTCTCTCTCTGTGAAATCAATCAATAAATAAATACTTTATTACTGTGTAACATACTCAGATGGCTGCAGTTCAGTCTGCAGAACAACGTATATTCAGAGAATTCTAACGATCCCCGATCCTCCCACCTTAATCCTTCCCTCTCCCACAGGAAGTCATTTTATGTTTTTACTTTGGTTTGGCCTATATTCCTTTTCAAAAAATATCTTTCTTCCTTTCTACTATTTCTCTTCAGTCATTTGTCTACTGTGCTTCTTCTCTTTTGAGTTTTCCTAATTTAGCCTTTATTTCTGAAATAAATCTCTTTCCCTTTATTTCTAATTCTTTCCTAGGTCTATCAACTCATTTCCAAATTTTTCTCAAAGTTACCATTCTTTTAACTCTTCTATCATTTTCTCGATTTCTTTTAGCTTCTCTGAAATATTAGGATATACTTTTCACCTTTTTTGTGACCATATTTTTCTAAGTGGTTGTAATTTGGGAGCAAAAATGTTTCCTTGATGCCCCAGCTTCAGTGACCTACATCTTCCCTCCTCTCTCCAGGCCTCTACCCATTGCCATGCTTTCTACCCCTCCCCACTCATCCAGGATATTCCTCCACCAATTGCTGTCTTTTCTCCTTTTCTGTACTTTTAACCTCTCTCCCTACTGGAACTTTTCCTTCAGCATAGAAACATATTTGTATTTACCTATCTTTATTTTTTTTAAAGATTTATTTATTTATTTATGAGAGCGAGCAAGTGGGGGCGGGGGTGCCCCTGTATCTACCTATCTTTAAAAACTACGATAAACTGCCCCCTTCCCATCCTATATCCCCCTTTAGCCATCTTCTTCGCTAATTCTTTTCCTAGCCAACCTTTTGCGAGGTTTATCAGTATGACTTCTTTTCCCAATTCCTCCTCAACCCATGCTGTCAACCCATGCCATGTAGCCCATCTCTACACACCTCTGCTGAAACTCTTGCAAAGGTCCCCACTGACTTCCTTGTTGCTAAATCCAATGACTATTTTTCAGTCTTTATCTTATAGGACCCCTTTCTACTCTTGAACACAACTGACCACTTCCTCTTTCTACAAGTGCTCTCTTTTGCTAGTTCTCTTTCTCCGGTTTCTCCTTCCTTAGCCAATCACACACATTTGCTATTCTGTGGGGGTGGAGGGGGGGGTTCTGTCCTTGGTCCTTGTCTCTTCCCTTTTGGCCCACTCTCCCTGGGTGATCTCATTCACTGCCTCAATTTCCACTACTACTCAAATACTTATAATTTCCTATTTACTTATTTATTTACTCACATTCCTCTTTATCTGAAAATGAACTTAAGACACCTCGGTAAAATATACATTGAAAAAATTAACAGAAAGTCTAGGCAAAGGGTGTGGAACAAGGGTAGCAAACAAAGTAGAACATAAAATTTGGTTCTAAGATTTCCTACAGTCAGTGCAAAAAGGAAAACAGAACACTGCATATGTTTCACAGTGTTCCTGAAATAAAAGTAAACAATTTGTTAAATAGAAGCACAAAATTTATGGTTCTGAGACATAAGCATTTTGTTCCATGGGTCCTCATAAAGGGGACACTGCACTGTGTTATGGAGCATCCTCACAGTATATCAGCAAATACTACATTTTTCTATAAGGTTTTTTTTTTAAGATTTTATTTATTTATCTGAGAGAGAGAGAATGAGAGATAGAGAGCACGAGAGGGAAGAGGGTCAGAGGGAGAAGCAGACTCCCTGCTGAGCAGGGAGCCCGATGTGGGACTCGATCCTGGGACTCCAGGATCATGACCTGAGCCGAAGGCAGTTGCTTAACCAACTGAGCCACCCAGGCGCCCTTTCTACAGGTTTTTAAGATTTATTTATTTTATTTGAGAGAGAGAGAGAGACTGTGTGTGTGTGTGTGTGTGTGTGTGTGTGTGTGTGTGTGTGTGTCTGTGCTTTGAGCACGAGGAGGGGCAGAGGGAGAGAACCTTCAAGCAGACTCCCCAACATGGGGCTTGAACCCATGACCCATGAGATCATGACCTGAGCTGAAACCAAGAGTCAGCCACCCAACTGACTAAGCCACCCAGGTGCCCCTTTCCACAGGTTGTTTTAAAAAACTAATGCCTCTTGATATTGATGAATTAGATTTTTTTCAAAGTAAACATATGGATGGTCAAAACCATATATTCCAAGTACTCTGGTTTATGACAACCAAGCCTTTAATTTTCAAACTTTCTTTAACAGCAGCCTTTGTTAAAAATGAAATCTCGCACGGAGTCCCAACTCTTAAAACCAATTGAGCTGGACCAGTTCTGGTTGAAAGGGAAAGTGAAGCCCTGTTCCTTCCATCTCCTGTCCCTCCCCACCCATCCTGGCTGCCTCTGAGGTTCAGCAGAACACTTCTGGAAGCCACCATCCTAACTTAGATTAATGTATAAATTCAGAGAATCGAGTCTTGGATGAAGTGCTGTAGATCACTCCCCATCACTATTTTCCTAAGCTGAATTTTGGATCAGCACTGACTAAGGATGTAGGGAAACAGTTATTCATCAATGCAAATTAGTGCACCTATTCTGAAAGACAATTGGGCAATATCTATAAAAAGTAGTACTAAGTAGTAGTGAATTCAAGGTTATATTCCCAAACACATACAAGCATTCTAAGTTGCCATTTAAGTGCAGACCCATATGATGACATGATTGGCCAAGTTGAAGACAGGATAAGGATCCTCTTAGGCAGTGGTTCTCAAGCTTAAGCTGATATCAGAGTCACCTGGAGGCTTGTTAAAACATAGATTGATATAATCCAACCCCAGAATTTCTGATTCTGTGGGCCTGGGAAGGAGCCTGAGAATCTGTATGTCTCACAAATTCCCAGGTAATCCTGTTGCTGCTAGTCTGGGGACCACGGCTTGAGAATCACTGCCCTTTAGGAAATTTAAGGAAACCTAAAGTGGTCACCCCACCTATCCAGACAGCACCCACTTGCAGGTACATAATACTCCTCAAAATATAATTTTGAATATAATGTAACCCAAATGTATGGAACAATCAAGGCATTCAAGTGATGTGATTTAACATGGCAACAACAAATGTTAAAGTGAGAAAAAACTGAAAACCTCATTGTCATCTTGGCCTTAAAAATATACATTAGTGGGACGCCTGGGTGGCTCAGTCATTAAGCATCTGCCTTCAGCTCAGGTTATGATCCCTGCTCCGTGGGAAGCCTGCTTCTCCCTCTCCCACTCCCCCTGTTTGTGTTCCCTCTCTCGCTGTCTCTGTGGCTCAGTTGGTTAAGCGACTGCCTTCGGCTCAGGTCATGATCCTGGAGCCCCAGGATCGGGTCCCACATTGGGCTCCCTGCTCGGCAGGGAGTCTGCTTCTCCCTCTGACCTTCCCCCCTCTCATGTGCTCTCTCTCTCTCTCATTCTCTCTCTCAAATAAATAAATACAATCTTAAAAAAATCAAATAAATAAATCTTTAAAATTATATTACACACACACACGTTAGTAAAGAAGCCTAAAGGTCTAATTGAGCGAGACAACCTCCTGGTAGACAAAAACAAAGAGAAAAAAAAACAACAAAAAACCTAACATCTCATTGGTTTGATTTACTTTAATTCTGAGTGAGATTTCATGTTTATATTTCTTTTTCTGTGGACTATCTTTTGATGCATATCCTTTCCCTATTTTAATAGGATTATTCATCTTTTTTTTTTTTAACAATTTAACACAACCTTCTGTCAGCCATTGGGTTGCAAATATTTTTCAAGTTTGCTTTAACTTTGTGGTCATTTTTTAATTTGCATGTTTTGAAATTTGTTATATCCAAGCATATATATTAATCTTTTCCTTACTACCTTGTGATTTTATATTTTGAAACTTAGAAAGCTCAAAATCTTCTCTATTGCAAATCACATTTTTTTAAAATTTCATCTGTTTTCCTCTATCACTTCTTATGGATTTGTGTTTTTATGGTTAAATCTTTGACTCAACAGGATTTTACCTTGATAGATAGAGTGATCTAGCTTTATTCTTTTCATCAACCACTAACAAGGTACCCTTAAGCTACTTACTAAATTATCTAATATAAAGCTGCCCTTCTAAAGAAAAGGAAAAGAGCAGTATTTCCCAGGCTTCCCTGATGACAAGAATCCCCTAAGGCACATATTAAAATACAAGTTCCAGGGGCGCCTGGGTGGCTCAGTCATTAAGCATCTACCTTTGGCTCAGGTCATGATCCCAGGGTCCTGGGATTGAACCCCGTGTCAGGCTCCCTGCTCTGCAGGAAGCCTGCTTCTTCCTCTCCCATTCCCCCTGCTTGTGTTCCCTCTCTGGCTGTCTCTCTCTCTCTAATGAATAAAATCTTTAAAAAATAAAATAAAATAAAATACAAGTTCCCAGGCCCCTCTCCAAGAAACTCTAATTAATTAGGGGGGCAGGAGTTTATATAATTTCAACAAGTACCCCCAGATGATTTTTATCATCTAGGAAGTTTGGCAAACACTAGAGTAGACTCTGTTCTGGATCTAAATAGAACCATGCCATCAGAGACTGGATCTTGGACATTTCTTGAGAAGTCTGAGAATTTGCATTTCTCATAAATTCCTGGAGCTGAGGAATTAAATCTAAACCTGTATTTCTGACCTTGTCTTCTACTAACTCTCCATATCCCTGTCTCTGTTTGATTTTCCTCCCTAGAATCTATCACCATGTGACATATTATTTGCTTGTCAGTAAAGATAGGAATTTCATTTTCCTCCATTAGGACTATGGGTGGTATACAGTAGATGCAAAGCAATAGTCGTCTAATGAATTAATTAATGTTTCTCCAGTTCAGAGTTCTCTTCTGAGATCCTGACTCTGTTACCCACTGCCTGGTAGATATTTTACTTGAATGTCCCATGGGAACTTTAAACTTAATATATCCGAGATTGAGCTCATCATTTCTCCCACTTCTCCCATTTCTCCCATTTCAACCCAAACCCTGACTGCTAGTGCACCCTGGCTTTGGACAATAGCCTCAACAACAACCCTCCTACTTAAGGAGAAGGCATCCTTGAGACGCTCTCATCTATATCCTACCACTAAGGCGTGGTGATCCTACTTTTCATCCTCTCTAAAATCTGCACTCACCTCTCCAATGCCTTAGTTCAACTCATCATTATCTCTTGCCTGAATTATTGCAAAAGGTTCCTCTAGTCCCAACATCCTCCCCAATAAGTACAAATTTCTACAAATCTGTAACCCTCACTTAAAATCTTTCAATGGTTCTACACTGTCTTGAGATGTAGTTTAATTGCCTTAACTTGACTCACTAGACTCACTCATACCAACCTGTCATCTATTTTCTCATGCCCTTCAGCCCTTGATCCAACAGAATTAACTATTCCTTCTCCATGGACAAGCAGTGGTGAAGCAAGAGGGGAACAATGACAGCAGTCTGTCCTGGGTGGAGGCAGCAATGGGCTATCTGATGCACTGCCTATAGGAAATTTTTCAGTCTAAATTGGTATTGCTTAAAAACCAATTTTTGCAGGAAAAAATTGGAAAAAAATTATTGAGGAAAAACTCCCTTCTACCGTTTTAGGGTCTGTGGCTGGGCCCAAGAATTAAACTGACATAAGATAGATTAATAGGAGAAAAGCACACACATCTTATTTAATATTTTTATGTGCACACAGGAAAGTATACATGGAAAATGAAGACCCACAGAAGCACTGAAGACTGAGAGCTTATATGCTTTTAATTTTTTTACTTTTAAGAAAGGTATTTTATTATTTCTTAAAAGACTTTATTTATTTGACAGAGAGAGAGAAGGAGCACAAGTAGGCAGAGTGGCAGGCAGAGGAAGAGGGAGAAGCAGACTCCCAGCTGAGCAGGGAGCCCATGGGACTCAATCCCAGGACCCTGGGATCACGACCTGAGCTGAAGGCAGATGCTTAACCAACTGAGCCACCCAGGCACCCCGAGCTTATATACTTTTTAAACAAAGAAATTACAAATTTGTGAAGAGGTGACAAGACAAAGGGGTTTGGGCTAGGGACAGTAAATTGTGGGACAGTAACTGACAAATACATGAAGGAAACTAATGGAAGATCAGGGTTACTTTAGGTTTGTTTGTCCAGATTCATTTTGGCATTAATTCCCAGTCTCCTGTGATAAAAATGTTCTTCTCTTCCTGATCCAGGGAGAGGAAATTTTATGACCTGATTTAGGTAGAAAGGGGAAGGTCAGAGAGCCCTTCCTGTACCTGCTGTTCCCCAAGAGACTTCAGCTCAAAATAATGTCAAAGCAGCATATTATGGGGTGGCATGTTCTGAACCAGCAATTCTAGATGATGATAGTAAGAGAGGAGAAAAAAAAAAAAAAAGCCAGGCTCCAATCTCCAGAAACAGATCAAATGCAGCAGGTTCAATGCATTACAAACTGATGTGATAACAGCTAAGCTATGTCGTTCTCTTGCTGGACATAAACATCTTGCACAACTTCAGACATGGTCACTTGCACAACACCAAGTACCAGATAGCTCACTCTCCCGGCTAACACACTTGACTGCTTTACCAATTACTGCTTTAGCTTTGATTAGTCCCCACCCGCTTCATAGATAAGATTTATTGAGGTGTCCAATCACAGAATTGTTCCCTTTTCTAGTAGCACCTAATCCAGAGTGAGCCCTTGTTTCCTTAGATCCTCCCCCAAATTACCCAACTACAGCTCAAATCCAAACCAAGTAGGTTCTTTCTAACACCCTCTTGCTGGGACATCCCATAGTTCCTCACGGTGTGTTTTGCTGCAACAATAAACAGAACTTACTCAACTGCATGTGTGTCCCTGTTGGTGTATGGGTGAAGGGCATTGTTAAAATGCAAAATCTCTTATAGATCTAACTTTTAAACAACTGCTACGGTCATTGTTGAGCTTTAACAAAATACACGTAGACTTCCAATTAGACCGTTTTTATTACTCAGGACTTCTGCCTGCATTGCATTTCCCCTTCTCTTGCCAGGTAACCTCTGCTCATTCTCAGGCCTTAGCTAAAGTGATACTGCTTCTGGAAAACCACCTTCAAGGTTTCCCCAGTTAGAGCCCCTCTGGACCTATATTTCCTTTCTGATAGTGTCAATGCTTGTTTAACTGTTTATTACCACAGCCAGCTTGTGAGCAGCATACGGATATGGCTTGACTGACTTCTGGGATGGGGGATAGAGTCTACAGTTCTCCTGAGGATCCCCCGCTACTGTGGGTCAGCAGGTAAGAGGAAGCCAAGCACCCTGGATGAGAAATGTTTTGAGTTTCCCTTGTCGCTAGCATTTTATTTATTTATTCTTAAAGAATTTTATTATTTATTTTGTAATAAAGAATATATAATAATAAAGAATTTTATTTATTTGAGAGAAAGCACGAATGGTTGGGAGGGGCAGAGAAAGAGAGGGAGAGAGAGCAGGGAGCCTGATGCGGGGCTCGATCCCAGGACCCTGAGATCACGACCTGAGCTGAAGGCAGACGCTTCACTGACTGAACCACCCAGGCGCCCCTGTCGTTATCATTTTAACATGAGGATTCAGAGTGATAAACACTCATGTTCCCGAGAGCTCTTCTGTCATGTGTTTAGGGATGACACCCAATCCAAAAGATCGCTCACGGGGGACCCTGTGCAGTCCAGCAGCCTTGACCATCAGAGCTGCCCCTAGGAAGGTAAAATGGTATGGAGTATCCAGTGTTGATATGAATGTCCTGTGTGGACACTCCAGTCTGCTTCCCTGGCCCAGAAACACAGTATTCCACATACAGATTTGCTATACTGATTAAAATATATGTTTTGAGGCAGAAAAAGATTCCCTACATTATAGTGGGACTGAGAAATTACATGTCAGGATGAAGCCTGATACAAATTAAACAAATGAGTAACAAACCCTTCTGGAGAGGAGCTTATAATGGAAACACTGATGGGATATAATTATGATCTGGATTATCACTACATTCTATTGAAGACCCCTCCAATATACAGTAGTTATGTAAAATACCGGTACACTGTTGTCGAGTGGCATTTGAGAAAACCATTAGGGTAAAGTTAATTTTTCTGAGCCTCGAAAACCACAGTGATGATTAAATGAAGAAGCCAACACTCTATTCTCTTTGCTACAAAGGAATTCAAGGAAGGTGAGAGAAGGGGGTGACTAGTGGCAATACACTCAGCTCCTATCTGTTTTGTCTTCACTTCTAAGCAATTCTCAGCCTTCACAGTTTATGTTGAAGGTCTAATTGGAGGACTGGTACACAAGTAGCCTGACAGAATTTTCCCAAATAATTAAACTCAACAATAATTATGGGTTGACCTGTGGTACATACAACATAAGTCACAATTACTACTCTCAAGGAATTTATAATCCAGTGGAAGAGAGATAATCCAAATGCACAAAGTACCAATATGCAAAGCTATACGCTGTAGGTGCTACTGGGCCTTAAGGCTCCTTATTTAGTCAGGGGATTAGAAAAAGCTTAGGAAAATTAAGGGCTTAAAAGATGCATAAAATCTTAAGGAAGAGACAAAACTGAGGAGTGTTTAGGGCACGCCTGGCACAAGGAAACAGTGAGAACTATGGTTTGGAGGCCCATAAGGTCTGAATGAGCAAAGCACTAGACAAAGAGAAGCAGAACCTTGCAATGGGTGACAGTCACTGGTATGAGGTCAGCCCGGAGAAGAGACCGTGAATGTCATGCTAAAGACTTAGAACAATAAGACTACATTAGCTATTGAAGGTTTGTCATCAGAAAGCAGTTCCAGCGGAGTTGTGTAAATATCTCCAATGAGAGAGAAAAAAATTGGTAATGCCCCTCAGTGACAGAATTGTCCCCCCTTTTAAAAAAGGAGATGTGCTACAGATGCTTTTTTATTGGTTCTAAATCCCTTTACAATTGTCCTTCTACCTTTTTTTTTTTTCTTTAGCAAAGAATACCATTCTACCCTGGCTTCAGCACTGAGATGCCATTTAGGCTCAACTTCAAGCTAAGCCTGATCCAGAAGTTCAAAGATGAGAATTAAGAAACTGGAAAAAAATCAAAATACACTCTTAGAATTAGGCCACCCAATCTTGGCAGTTTTTTTCTCCTATTCTGTCTTGGGCCTCAGGAGGAGGCAAGCTGGGGACCTCAGACTAGGGATAACTGACTAGTGATAAGGTGCTCAATATAATGGACAATTGAGTTCTATGTCAGGGAAAGTTGAGTTGAGAACGGGAAATGTGACACTTTAAAATCCTCCTATTTTCTTCTTCTAGGGTCCTCAATCTTCATAAAGAGAGTTAGTTTCAATTTTCTGAAAGCTTTGAGTTCTCTGTGTGTGTATACATGCACATATGAACAGATCTGTACACCAAGTCTCTAAAAAGAATACCTGTGGGGCTTTCCTCTCCCTGATGGGAATACAAAGAAAGGGAAAGTTGGCAGAAAGATTAGTCTTTGAAATTCACTAAAAGATTCTATTCCACTGGTTTGGTGTGACAGATCTACTACAGCAAGTCTAAACTTTGCCTGGGGATGCACCATGTGGCCATGGCATCGCTGTCCATGGTGCTGACACATCATGGTGTGCTGGGTAGACATGGTTGTTTCTCTCTCTCTTTTTAAGATTTTATTTATTTATTTAAGAGAGAGAAACATTATGAGAGGGGAGAGGGTCAGAGGGAGAAGCAGGCTCCCCGCTGAGCCGGGAGCCCGATGTGAGACTCGATTCCAGGAGTCCGGGATCATGATCTAAGCCGAAGGCAGTCGCTTAACCGAATGAGCCACCCAGGCATCTCCATGGTTGTTTCTCTTAACTCTGAGAAGATGATGTTGAATTAAAGTACTTGCGAGCACTTACGTCACAATGGCCAGAGTTGTATGTATCCTATTTTCTATCTGAGAGTAACTTTAGTTTTTACTATACTGCAGAACACAATGATCATTTCCATATCCCAATGTATGCAGAAAATTCATACACTGAGTTTTTTTTTTTCATACACTGAGTTCTATCATGTGTCAGTTAATTACAAAACCTCCCCCTCTGAGAGCACATGGTCTATCCTTCCTTCCCCACATCTCTCTACTTACAACTCTACCTGGCTCTGAAAGTACTCTACAATCTGATCGTAATACCGGCATGGCCCTATCTCCTACTTTCAGCAACAGCAAGAGTAATTGCCTCTTCACCCATCATGTGCCACTAACATTCTCCTCTATTTTTTAGCTCATTCTGGTTCCCAGACTGTAATTCCCTGCACTTGTTATCATCTCCCTTCCTACTCATAAAAACTATACCCAGATTTCAAGATCCAGCAACCACCCTGCCTCCTTCATGAAAACTTCCTTGATAACCCAAGTACTTTTAACTCCCTCTCCAAATTCCTTCAGAACTTATTATTTGACAAATGTGGCATTTCATCTTGAAACCATAGCATATTTGGAAGGGAATCTCAACTTTAATTCTGTCACAATGCAGTACAATGGAAAGGGCATGTGTTTTAGTCCCAGACAACTCTTGATTTCAATTCTAGTTCCTCCATTCCCTAGCTTGAGTGAGGTAGTTCGCCTTTCAGAGCCTCACTTCTCTAACTATGAAGAGTAACCTTTACCCTACATAAAATTATACATGTAGTAAATTATTTGGCACACAACAGGCTCTAAATAAGTAAGTTTTTGCTCTCTTCCTCTTCCCCCACTGTAGCCTTCATACCACCTACCACATGTTAAAACACATGGTAAATGTGTCTATACTGAAATGCATACAAAATTCAGCTTATCTACCCAAATGTGCTGTAGATCCACCTGCAAAAACTGGCCATCTCTGATCAAGCACATTTTGGGCAGAGAAGTGTTCACAAAGCCTGGGAGCACAAACGTAAGAGAGACCATTTGAAGAAGATGTTGAAATACTTGGCTCTTGAAATGGTTCTGATGATGGCTAATTTTATGTGTCAACTTGACTGGGCTAAGGTCTGCTCAGATAGCTGGTAAAACATTTCTGGATGTGTCTGTGTGGGTGTTTTCCAAAGAGGTTAGCATTTCAATCAGTAGACTGAGTAAAGAAGATAGACGCCACCAATGTGGGCATCATTCAATACACTGAGGGCCTGAATAGAACAAAAAGGTAGAAGGGTGCATTTGCTCTCTACCTGAGCTGGGGCATCCACCTTCTCCTGCCCTTGGACATCAGAGTTCCTAGTTCTTAAGCCTTTGGACTTGGACCAGCACTTACACCATCAGCCTCCTGATTCTTGGGTCTTTGGACTGAGATTAGGATTGGCTTCCATGGTTCTCATGCCTTCAGATTTAACTGAATTACACTATCAGTTTTCTGGGTTCTCCATCTTGCCTGCTTGACAACAGCTTTTGGGACTATCGGACCTCCATTATCCCATAAGCCAATTTCTATAATATATCTCCTCTTACATATATCTGTATATACATCTCATTGGCTCCGTTTCTCTGAAGAACTCTAATACAGTAATGTTCTCAGTCAGGGTCTGATGAATGAGTACAAATACTGCGAAGCCATTCACAGACATGGGCACTGGCAAAGAATACAAGTGGATGTGGAGCTCTGACTCCTGAACAACCAGCGCCCCAAACTCTTTAAAATTCAAAGTACAGTGTTGGAGAAATTTCCACTCTCTACAGCATGCCAAATTTTGACATTTTCCCCACTGACATTTTTTTATTTTCTATTACCAGAAAGGGCAGAATTTCTTCTGAAAAGGAGAAGAAGATACACAGAATATCGGCTTTAAGTGTTATTTTTGTTCTTGAAAAGGCTTCTCATAGACTTTAAAAGAAAGCTTTTTTCCTTCAGAGATTTATTTTGATAGAATTATCTGTGCCTTGTCAGGAAGAACAAAATTTTGTGAGCCTACCATACCAGTAAAATGCCAAATTATATGCTGTAAGTTTTTTGTTTTATTATCTCTGAGTCCAGTCAAAGAGAGAAAAGATTTTGAATCCAGAACTATTAGCATTTGGAAACAAAAGAGTCTTCACCACAGCCCGCTCCCCCAGGGCCTGCTTCCCCAGCCCTTCAGGCTCCATCACTCAGGAGGGAAGAGGCCATACCTCCTTCTCCTCCACCAAGCATGTCTCTTCTGGAGAGTCAAGGAGTTTACAAACAGTATCAATATCCTCAGCAATCTCTTTCACAAGCTTAAAGTCAGCTTTACAATGAGCTCCAGGACGTCAGTACACACACACTCATACACCCCCTACAAAATAACATTTTACCAAGGGCATGAAGTCCTTGCTGGTCCATCCCAGACCCAGAGAAGTACCAGTATGTAGTGGAAAGAGCTTCAACTTTAAAATGGGACACACCTGAATGTGAATCCTGGTTCTATTACTGTCCAGCTCTGCTACTTTGGGCAAATACCTAACCTCTCTGAGCCTCAGTTTCTTCCTGGGTAAAGAGGAGATAGTAATATCTACGTTGAGGGTCACGGTTCAAAAATTAAATATGTAAAATACTGAACACACTGGCTTGCCTGTAGTGCAAGTTCAGTAAATGATATGCTGTTACTATAGAGCGAAAGCTGGAACTACAACACCTGAGAGATAAGCTTTAGGTGTTGGAGACACCAGAGGAAGGCCACTGGGATGGAAAGAAGCACCAAGAGGGAGCAAGTTGGTAAGGCTGGAGAAAGGAGCAAGGTCCACGTCATGTAGGATTTCATGTAACCACGGTAAGGACTCTGGAGTTTTCTTCAAAGGGTGGCGGAAAAGCCATAAAGGGTTTTGACTAGGGGAATAAAACGATTAGATTTGTTTTAAAAATATGACTTTGGCTGCTGTGTGGAAAACAGACTGCAGTTGAACAGTTAGGAGGCTATTCTAATAGTCCAGGTGAGAGCTGATGGCGGAGGGAGGTGATGGTGCAGGTGGCAAGAACTGAAGTGCAGTATGCCTTGATGGGGGAGTTGACAGAGCTCATCGATGGACTGGATGTATGGAGAGGGGAGGGAAAATGTGATTTTTAGGTTTTTCCCCTAAGGAATTAGGAGAATAGAATAGCCATGAATGAGACAAGGAAGACAGTGGGAGAAGAAGTTGGGGTCAGAGATTTCTATTAAATTTCTACCTTTTTTTTTTCTTTTTTAAAGTAGGTTCCATGCCCAGCGTGAAGCCCAGTGCGGAGCTTGAACTCACAACCCTGAGATCAAGACCTGAGCTGAGATCAAGAGTGGGACACTTCACCAGCTGAGCCACCCAGGTGCCCCTTCTATTAGATCTCTATCCAAATGGGAATTGGTGGAGGAGACAGGAATTTGGGTGTCATCATCATAAAGGTGGTATATAAAGCCAGGAGACTAGAGGAGATTGCCAAGGCAGAGAGAGAAGGAACCTAAGGACTGAGGCCATGTTACTGCAATGTTTAGAGGTTGGAAAAAGGGGGAAATCCAGTAAAGGAGTCTGGAGGACTATTCACCTCTGGATTTGGCAACACGAAATATTGGTAAAATGTGGTTTTGGGTTACCACAAAAGCCTGATTCAAGAGTGAATGGAAACTGGGGTGCCTGGCTGGCTCAGTCAATAGAGCATCCAACTCTTGATTTTGGGGTCATGAACTCGGGCCCTACGTTGGGTATGGAGATCACTTAAATAAATAAAACTTAAAAAAAGAGTGAATGGGAACTGATGAAGTCGAGGAAAGATCAGTATAGACAACTCTAGCAAGAATTTTATTATAAAGAGGAAAAAACCAGGGAGTTGCTGGAAGGAAAAATAGATCCTGGAGGGTTTTTTTAAGATGGAAAATATATCAGAATGCTTGCTGATGGGGATCATTCAGCAGACACGGGAACTTAATGGTGCAGGAGAAAGAAGGGAGAATTTCAGGAGTGAAGTCCTTGAGGAGGCAAGAGGAGATGAGATCTGAATATAAGTGGGAGGATGAACCTTAGACACAATGGATCATAAGAGGAAAGAAGGCCAAGTTTATGGGCACAGATGTAAGAGGCTGGTAGAATGTCTTTCATATTCAAGAACAGAGCCTGGGCCAGGGCACATTACTGGATCCTATATCGGAAAGGGTGGCATTCTATTATACCAAGAGATTTCACAGCACAAAATAGGAGAAAGTTAATTTTATTTTCCTCCTGGTTCCCTCCCATCGATCCCTCCTGCCGTCTTTGTGGCTTTTCTAACCAGACTCCAGCATGGACACTGCATGCTAATGAGACAATACTTGGTCCAATCCCAGGCACTTGTTTCTGAATAATTAATCTGGCACTTTACCAGCACCTACGAGCCTTGGTTTTTCTGATGACTAAATAAAAGGCCAAGGCTCTTAACAACCATCAACTAGCTCTTCGGTATGGTTTGGCTCCATGTCATATGAACACACCAGGAAGTCTGGACCGATCTGATGAAAGGAGAACAGCCTCCCCCTTTTGGCTCTCCACCAAACCATAGCTCAGACAGCAGGGGTTCAGCTTAGTCACTCCAGGGAGATGATGGAGGATAGGATGTCCTGACAATTCTGACCCCTCACACCCATTTCAAGCATCACCTGGGACCCTCTGGCTTTCCTGAGTCCCCTCCAAGTATTTAAGTGCCTTGTTTTGTTTGCTTTCTGGCAATTCGCCTGTCTCCCTCCACTCCATCCTATAGTCTTATGTTTCTCCTGAATGTGAATGTGATCAGTATCAGCTTAGGTTCCCCAGACGGCATGACACGAGCCCAACATTCAAAATAAAAGAAAGTCTCCTCCCTACTGAAAATGAAACAAACACAAAAACGAAACCGTAACAGGTTTCTCTCAGCTTATGTTTGAAAATGGCCAAGCAGAAGCCCCACCTTTTAGACGAGCTTTACGACTTAACGATGACTGAAAGAAAGAAGAGCATGAGGATTGGTTAGCAACGGGTTTCTGTGACACCTGCTGGGGCTGTAGAGCTTTGCTGAATTCACAAGGGGCATCTGAGGCACTGAGATGGCAGAGATTGTTGTGGCAGAAGCAACTGGAAAATGTCCGGAGACTGAAACACAGACAGATTAACATCACCCCGATGGACACTAATGACTTGCACTTTGAAACGCCAGAGGCTCATACTGCCAGTTAAGACAAGGAAAAAAACACATTTCTCATCTCCAAAGACCTTAGATCTTTCCAAACTCTGCAGGCAAATGCAGCCATCGTGAATTTCTTGCAGCTGGGCAGCCCCTTCCTGCCGGTAGGGGAGTCATTGCCAGAGTCAGTAAAGCTGAATAAAACAATCACTGAAAACCTCCTAGGGGTTATTAGCAATGATTCCATTTATAATTCAATGTATTCAAGCCTGCAGCATTGCCAAATACCAAGCTAATTTTAGTGGTACTAGGTAAACCACTCTTTCCCCTGGATATTCACAAGCTTAACAAATGGGTTTCTAAACAAGTTTTATGATTTACCATTGACAGATAATTAGAATGTCTTTTCAATCACTGGCATCTGGATAAAGTAATTTTGTCCCAGCATGGGCATTTCTAGGAAGCAAACAAAAGTCAAGGAGGAAAGAGCTCGCTGGAAGCATGCTCAAAAGGAAAAATTTTCAAGACCTGCTCTCAGCTGCAGGAAGGGAATACTCCCACACAAATTTGATTAGCAAAAGAAACGTGGACTTTGAGTGGTGAAGATCAACAAAAGGATATCCAACGTGACTGAAGCAAAGGAGTATCTGGTTAAACATCTAAAACTGCAAAAGGGCAGGAACTAATAAAATGTAATGTCAATCTCAAGAATTCAGTGCTAGATGCATCTAAAATTCACAAGTAATCAGGTTTCTAAAGTCAGTTTACAACTTCCAAATCTGGTCAGCAAATAATGGTGCTCCATACCAGGTGCTACAGGCAAGGGAAGAGAGAAAACTGGACCTGAGTTCTTAGTCATTTTTTTCTTTTTAAAGTAGGCTCCACGTGGACGTGGGGCTTGAACTCATGACCCTGAGATCAAGAGTTGCATGCTCTACTGACTGAGCCAGCCAGGCGCCCCCCACTCAGTAAATTTCTGATATGGTTGAGAAGGCAAGAGTAACAGGACAAAGGGAGGATAGAATTTGATGCAAATTGTGTGATGCTGATTTTAAGTTGAGTATAGTGCTCACTTCGGCAGCACATATATTAAGTTGAGTATAAGAAGCTCAGAAATGAGAGAAACTAGTGTTGGCTGGGGTGGAATAGTCCCTGGGAGGCAGAAGACCCCAAATGAATCCAAACATTTCTCCCCCGAGCCTGCCTGCAATTGTCACTATTATTGCCATGAAAGGCATTATTTTAAAGCAGTACAGGGTAGTGGTTAAATAACTGGCTTTGGAACTTAGCCTTTCTGTGCCTCAGTTTCCTCATTTTAAAAATATAGTTGATAACAGAATCCACATAATAGAACCATTATGAACGTTAAATGAGTTAATTGATGTAATTCACTCAATATATTTATAGTTCGGTGTGCATCAGAGTCACCTGGGAAGTTTATGTAAAACATGTATGTCGTGGGATCAGTAGAAGTTGAAGAAACTACGCCCCCTAGAGCACCTAATTATACCTGGGGAGGTGGTAGCGCGTAGTGTAGAATTTGAGACTTTCTTTGAAACTCTTCTTTCCAAGCCATTTGGCCAGTAGGTCATTCCACCTCTGCTCTAGGGTATTTCTCCTCAACCTCTTGCACTATTTGGCTGTGGAATATTTTTGGTGTGTTAGTTTCAACTTGGAGTATATCTGATTTAAGAAAAAAAAATTCAGTCATCCTTAATTTGTTCCTTTTTTGAAACTTTGGAGGACAGTTTGGTGATATTTTACTCTTTTGGCATTTTCAGTGCATTATTTTTTAAAAAATGTAATGAATTTATAATCAACAAAATGATAAAGGAAATGATGAAAACACAGAGAATGAATTAAAACATTTAAATAATAATAAAAAAGAATAAACACTCATCATGTTTAGAGGAAGCATGCTATTAAAGAATAGCGATCCTATCCAAACTCAACATTAAAGAGGGCCTTTTATTAGTGCAACAGCAAAAACCCCTCAAATTAGCTTAAGTACAAAGGCGATTTGTTGGCCCAAATAACTGGGAACTCCAGGGGTAAATTTGTCTTCAAGCACAACTGGATAGAAAAACACCAATGAAGTCATCAGGCCTCTCTCCAGTCCTTGGCTCTGCTTCTCTACACATCCTCATTCTCTACCAAATACAGGTGTCTTCATGGGGCAGGAAGAATGGCTCCCAGCAATTACTGATTCACATGTTCATGGCTGATGACTCTGGGATTACATATCTCCCCTACTAGCCACAGTTAGTAAAAGTGAACGAATTATGTCAATTGCCTTACTTTGGGTCCCCAAAACAATCACTCTAGCCAAAAGGATGGGATTGTCTCATAGTCTAGGCCTGGGTCATATGCTGATCCAGTGACCAGAAGTGGGGGGTGGTATCAGAAATCAAAAGTACATATGTTTGGGAAATACTGTAGACCAACCCAAAACAAAATGCTGACTAAAAATCCTTCTAACATGCAGTGATAAACACGTATCTTTCTTCCAATATATAATTCATTTAAAAAAAACACATTTATTTTAGAGAGAGAGTGCCCGTGGTGGGGAGGGATAAAGGGAGAGGGAGAGAGAGCCTGAAGCAGACTCTGCACTGAGCAGAGCCTGACACAGGGCTCTATCTCACCACCCTGAGATCATGACCTGAACAGAAACCAAGAGTCAGACACTGAACGGACTGCATCACCCAGGCGCCTCCCCATATATAATTCAAAAAATGCTTTAAGCTACTATAATTCAACTGTCCACCCTCCATTGAAAACATACTGCTCACTCTTCAGTGGGAGACAACCTAAAGACACATCGTTTCTAGATCCTGCTTTGTGTAACATATTTCCAGGTCACTTGCATTTCTCCCAAACAGGCCTGGAAAGCAAGATGGGTAGCCAAGAACAAGAGCCATATTGGTGTCTTTGCAACTTAATGCAATGGAAAATCCATATATTCTTCACTTAGCCCAAGTAAATGCTATTAATCTCTCTCTCCAAATTGAACTGAAATTATTGAAAAGCAAATTGCATAAAGGTGTCCAACTTCTTTTTAAAAAGTTTTATTTATGTAAGTAATCTCTTCACCCAATGTGGGGCTTGAACTCAGCACCCAAGATCAAGAGTCATACAGTCTTCAGCCAGCCAGGAGCCCCAAAAGTGTCCAACTTTTAAAATGTAAGTTATTTTTCAACCCTTAGAGAGACACAAGCTTAACAAAACCTCCACATTATCTATTGCTCTAAGAAAATTAAATACATTTTCTAGTTCCTTAAAAACAATACAAACAAAAAACTCCAATTAACCAGGAAATTTAAAAGACCCATGACACATTTTAGGAATTAATAATGACTGTTAATAAAGATTTCTTAAAATTTATGCTTGGCTGTTGCGAGGATTATAACTGGTTTCTGTCTTGAAGTACACCAAAATGCCAATTATGTTTGACTCCTTTTCTGT